>NC_140702.1:39565587-40125587 GCF_054131305.1 Coturnix japonica
TTTCTCTTCTTTCTCTCTTTCTCTCTTTCTCTCTTTCTCTCTTTCTCTCTTCTTTCTTTCTTCTTTCTTCTTTCTTTCTTTCTTTCTTTCTTCTTTCTTTCTTTCTTTCTTTCTTTCTTTCTTTCTTTCTTTCTTTCTTTCTTTTCTTTCTTTCTTTCTTTTCTTTCTTTTCTTTCTTTCTTTCTTTTCTTTCTTTCTTTCTTTCTTTCTGTCTTTCTGTCTTTTCTGTCTTTCTGTCTTTCTTTCTGTCTTTCTGTCTTTCTTTCTTTCTTTCTTTCTTTCTTTCTTTCTTCCAGGCAAAATGGAAATGAAGGTCTACAACTGAACTGTGATTTGCTAGTTTGGGAGAGTAGTAGAACAAATGTGTATTACTTTTTGCTGTCTTTGTTTCCCAGTCATGTATCTTAATGTTAACGTAATAGAGCAAATTAAAGTTCTGTGGTACATAGAGTGTATCACTTAGGGATCTAAGGTAAATTATGAAAGGAATGCAATACCCCTAAGACTGTGAATAGTACATACATATATCTATGGGCCTGGCTGCCTTTCTGTGTATTCCAATTTTGACTCTCTTATTTTGGATTTACTAGTGCAGCAGTATTTTCAGTGAAGAACTGGAATGTCAGCTCCTAATAGGAAAATTGCAGGTTTGAAAATGGAGCTCGTTTTGTTTTTAAACATCGTAATTTACAGATTATACTGTATGAAAAAATCCTTTTATAATTTACATTTATTACATAACATGTTTTTACCGTACCTCAGCAGTAATATCATCATTTTAATATTGTGCATGGCCTTCCCAAGTAACTATACTTTGCCTATATTTGTACATTTTCCTGGGCATTATATGATTTGCTTATTTATTACTCCTATATATTCTCCTGTGAAGATAGGTTGAAGGAGTGGAACTTGTTCAAACAAAAGGAGAAGGCTACATGGAGACCTCAGTATGGCCTTCTAGTATTCAAAAGGAGTTTGTAAATGTGAGAGACATCAACTTTTTACACAAATAGATAGTAATAGAACAAGGGAGAATGATTTTAAGGAAAACTAAAGGAAGAGAGATTTAGACCAGATGTCAGAGGAAAGTTTTTTTACAGAGGGATTGGTGAAGTGCTGGAATGGGCTTTCCAAAGAGATTGTGGATGCCTCATCCCCAGAGATGTTCAAGGCCTGGGGCTCTGGGCAATCTGATCTAGTACTTGATCTAGTGAGTAGTAGCATTGCCTGTGGCAGGGGAGTTGGAGCCTTATGTTACCTGAGGTGCCTTCTAACCCAATTCGTTCTATTATTCTATGACTGATTCTATGATAATATTCAATTGATATATATATTACTTTTTCATTTACATTCAGGTGAAAAGAATATGAGGACAGAAAAGAATAATATAAAATTGTGATTAAACCTTTCAATTACTAGCAACATTTTAACTTTCTCATTAACTAGAAATTACTTGCAGAAACTACCTGAAGAACAGAATATATCTGTGCTACAGTATTTCATATAGTGCACATTTTCAAGGATAGAAACTTTCAGAATTTATTCATGACAAATTTACTCCAAATAGTTAGCTGCTAAATCCTTATATCCTAACTGCATTGGCTTCTCAATCACTGTTGTTTATGTATTTTTTTCCCAAGCATTCACTATTGCAGTCCCGAAGACAGGTATTTACTAAAGTTGTTCTATTTGTTTTTCTTTGTTTTACCTGTTCTATATTTGTGTGAAATCTCTTTTTGCCACAAGCACAAAGGAATAAAATTGGCAAAAGGTGTTTTCCTTGTTTGTGATTCCCAAGTATTGCTTTGGTAAAGGTATTGTGCATTGCCAAGTGAGCCTTATATATATTACTGCTGCTGCTAGAATGATGGAGCACACAGAGTATGAGTTTAACTAGTCTTACCTGTTAGGCGAATCCAATTAAAGCTCTTTTTCCTTCAGTTCAGTCTGTAAAAAATTCTGATGGCTCCATCCATTACTTAGAGCACAGTCTATGATATAACATAGTCTATAATCAGCCTGTGAAATCTCAAATGTATGGATTAAAATAAATGTTGCACATTCTATGCTCCTTGTCACAGATCAGTCCTTGAAGAACTTCTTAACATATGTCTTAGAGAGCCATTTCCATGTCTATACTTGATTATATAATGCACATGAAGTGTGTTACCATCTCTTTCACCAGAATTGTTTTGGAGTCTAAGCTGAAGTTGAGAACAAGAGGTCTTAGAATAGTTTTTTGTTTGTTTGTTTGTTTGTTTGTTTTTCTTGTTCCCTGTTCTTCCCTACAGCTGTGCCCTTCATGCTTGCTCAAAGCAGTGCTGATACAGATCTCATGATTCCTTCCCTGTTTCTTCCAGGATCCAGCAACTGCAGAATTTATTAGCTGGAGTAAAACTTCTGAATTAACAGCCCATACTCTCATGATACTAGGCAGTGGAAAATCTCAAAAGACCAACAGTTACCACAGCTCATAAGAAATGTACTGCCTGTGGTATTTATTCATCTATCTATTTATTTATTTTTTTGTCTGTTTGTGTATCGTTTTTCTGTATCTAAAAGGGTTTGGCTGTGGCTTCTGCTGCACTGGGTTGATGATAACTTTTCTCTCACATGAAAGAAACTCAAAGTCCTAGATTACTGCAAAGGATACGGTATAATAGTTATAAAAACCTAAATTTTCCATACCAGAATTCTTATATCCAGGTCTTGATTTGAGGATATCACATAAAATAATTAGAGATATTTTCTTTGAAATGATATGTAGGACTTTGAAGCATAGGGAAAGCTCCCATTAGCAAGCAAAGTGGCTTGAAACTTCTTGAGCATTTTCTTGTTCAGAGGTAATTTTTCTTTTACTTTAACTGGGAAAGACTACTAAAAAGTTTCTGTTTCATTCAGACAATTAGATTATTTTGTGACTAGGCTCTGAAAAAATTGCCATTGTATAGATTACAAACATACTGTTAGAATAATGTTTAGGGGCAAAATAACTTTAAGGAAGTGATAGAATACCCTATCATTCTAAGCAAAATATTTTTTTTACTTTAAGTCTCAAGAGCCAAATATTTGGATATTTCTCGTTACTTCCCTTGCCTAGAAATACTGGCCAGAGCAAGCAGATTCCAAGCTATTCAAACATAGAAATGATTGCACCTGAAAACATCAGTGTCTTATTTTCTGCACAAATTCTGGTTTGATACTTACTGCAAATACCAAGAAATAAAACAACAGTAGCACCACCTCCACTCAAAAAACATAGAACAAAAGACTGATATTTTTCTGCTATGAAACAAATCATATCAAAAAAATATTTTCAGAGAAAAAATATATATATTTTTAAGGGCCAATAAGTAAATAAATAAATAAAAAAATTTAAAAGGTGCATTTCAAACAGTTTTGGTGAAAATAAAATCATTACTAATGGAAGATCTCATTTTTGCTACCTAACCTACTTAGTTTATCTTAAGAGTCAAACTATGATTACTGTCTGACTGACCTGTAACTGCATTAGCTGTGGCATCATAGGTTGACTATTATTTAGAACATAAAGTCAAAGCAAGATTCTCAAAGAGATTTCAGAAAAACTGCATCATGTTACCATCACTTTTGGCAATACACTACTATATACAAAGGAAGATGTCAATCACTGAGTGCTTTTTAATGGGGCCTGTGTGCATGTTGGGAGAGAAAGCATTATTCTTCCCTTTGAAGATTCCTTCGTACTGTGACTGCTGAAAATGACTTCAGAAAATGAACTGTCCTAGATGACTGCCTTCTCCAGTGAAAAACAGCGGAAGAAGGTGCTGACAACACTACCAAAAATTAATCAACATGATTTGAGTTTACTTGGTAGAATAACTTTTGACTGACTTATCATCAAACAGTAATATGACCACTGAAAATATGATGACTTGACTTGAAATGAGTTCTTTGTCTTTATGTTCATCCCCTGAGTCTCAGCTTTTGGCTTATAACTTTAAACATCATTAGAAATAAAAAAGCAATTTGGTTTTAAGCATATTAAGAACTGAAGGAATCTCAAGTATCAAGACAAGAAATACAGTAAGGTATAAGTACTCAAGCTAAGAAATTTGTTCTTAGATTTTCCTGTAAGAGATAATCTCATCAAACCAAGCTCTTACGTTAAAGATTTTGGAATCCTAATTAAACTGTGCTGTAATTTTGTGCCACTGCTTAAGTGGGAGTCCTGAAGTTCTTGGACTGTACTCCAAGTTTGTTTGATCAAGATCTAGGCTAGAAGCCCTCTAGTTGTATTACTTTTACCACGCCTGATAGAAATTATAAAGGGCATCCTGAGGTTGTCTAGTGGTTTAATCAGCCATGTTATATCCACATGATCAAACACAAATGCTTACAAAGAGAACATCTCTATTTGTAAACCCAACTTCAAATAATTATGTTTATTTATTTCACTATTATTTGGACCGATCTCCACCTTACCAACATTTTTTTTTTCTTCTAAAGTTGATTTGCCTATGCTCAATGAATTCACTTAATTACAGCTATTTGGTGACTGCTAGTTTTATTCACATCTTATTTCCTAATGGTCTCTCAAAACACTCCCTGTATAGACTTGATTAAAGGTTTTACCTCTAGAAAGATGACAAATGTTGATCACTGATAACTAAAAAGAAAGTTTACTTTACTGTGTTTAGGGGGAGACGAAATTTTATGACAGGATTGCAGTGCAGCTGTTTATGTATTTCAGTAACGCAAACTCAGGTTGCATGACTATTCATAAGCAAGAATCTAGGCAAACTCTATCCACTTGCAATCTTTATTCATACTTAAGATCAGAGAATTGATATGCACAATAAATGACAGTATATAGACTGGGCTGTTCAGCTGAATGGGACGACAGTGTCAAGTATTTTCATCACATAGATAGCAGGATGGATAGTAATAAAGAGGTTGGCTAGGGCAAGCACTCATCAACAAAGGAAAATGCATATGAATTTGTAAATATGCTTTGTAGCAAAATATCTTCCACTAGTCTAAGACAAAAGATTGTTCTACTAGCCACTCTTACAGCAAAGCTTTATTAAGTGAGGAGTTTGCTTGAATATAGAGTAGAAAGTAATAGGTAATGTCACTATTATTTTCATTATTTCTGTATCTTAAGGTAAGATGTATGAAGACTGCACAGTACTTATCAAAACAATTCCACCATGAACATCTGACAGACTGTGAAATGGCTTCATCATGCAAAATTTGACAATTTTTATAAAGAAGATATCTAATTTCTCCCTTGCATTCTCCTTCTGGAAATATTCTGAAATACAGCATTGTTTTATACTTTATATAAGCTGACAGATGGAGTGTTGGGATTTGAACCAGATATCAACCTTCTGTTCACATATGATTAGCTTTGCCTTTAGTAATACAACTCGGCAAAAGCTGAGTCCTGATAAGGATTTCATATCAGGTTGTATTTTTTTGTCAAATTCTCATCAAGAAATGGTTCTACTTGCTTGAGACTCCATTCTATGTATTCTTTAAAGAGTTTCTGTCTTCTCTAAATGTTAAATAAGTCACTAATTATGCATTTTCTTATCTCCAACAATAGAGGCAGACCAGGATTTCAATGACTCCTGAAATGTGCATCAAAGTATGTTAATGCGGTCACATTCTTAGTGTATCCTTACTGTTTCTTTGAAGATGCATTTGATGACTGCTTGAAGAGACAGAATCAGACAAGAACTCCCCCCCCCCCCCCCCCCCTTTTTGTTTTTTTTTTTTTTTGGTTTTCATTTTTGTTTTTGGTTTGGTTTGGTTATAATTACTTATATTGAAAATACTCCGTGGTCATCCAAAATTACAGAAGCACATAGTCAGCTCTTTAGCTTCCAATATTTAAGAGGGCTCTTTGACACAATTTGCAGGAGCTTTTTAAAACAATAGCTGAAGTGAGATAAAGTGTTTGGCAGCATGTGAGCTCATCCTTCCTTCCATGTCCCTTCCTCCTTCCTTTTCCACTTGTCTCTAATAAAATTTGTGCAAAAATGGATAAGTGTGAAGCAAAGCAAAGAAACCACTTTGGTGAAGACTGAAAGATCATCTCAAGTCTAGGGGCAGAGATTTGATTCAAGGCGCCTTGTGTTGATAGTTGCTCACAGTGCACTTTGAGCATCTAGTAACTTCATGCTTATCATCAGTCCTTTAAAAAGATTGCAGTGTTTTAAGTAGAATCAGACATCAAATTTTAACAACATCACAACATATAGATTAAAACACCCAACTCTTTATTTTTACTGAAGAACAGCCATCTAACACATCTAATCCCCACATAAAGAAGTTGTTCTCACTGACTTTACACGTACACATGGATCCTGATTATTCTTCCAGAACTTCTGCCTGGCTCAAGAGTAGCACTGTGACTCCAAAACCCTCCTCAAGTACGAAGAGGAATTAGCATGTGATTAGTTACTTTCTCATGATTCCTGCTGGTGAAGCTGAATACTAAGATTGCACTGTCTCTTTACCCTTTTTGGGAGAAAAGAGAAATAAGAGAGAAAGCCTTCCTCTTGCATGACATCAGTTCTACTTTTCCCAGAGACTGTATGGAAGAATTAGCAAAATCACAGAAGGCGAGACCAATCAGCAGGAATGAATGATGTTTATGCAGACTTTCTTATGTCAAATTTCCAATACTGTGTCAGGAATTAGACGAATACATGTCTCATGTATCTACTCAAATATAAAATTTGCATGTAGAAACAAAGAGGAAAAGTCAGTCCATTGTCTCTGAGTGTAATGTCCTGGATGCAACACTTTGTTTATCTGAACACCATGGCCAATGCCTCCACTAAGTGTGCAGTGAAGTAATTTTAATTTTTCCATGCATTAGTATAAAGAAATCAGTTCCTTCCTTCTTATAAAGATGGAAACTTACAGAAATTTTGTAAGAAGCCAGAATAAAACTTGTTGCCCAGAAATATGGAGCACTGCTGCCAACTAATTTATGAATAACTTATATAAGGAAGAAGTACACTGCTGTGATGAAACAGAAAACAAAAAACTCCTGTTAAATTCTTGTGCAACCACATGTCCAGCCCAGTGATTTATCTCCTAACAGACACCTGCACAATGAATGGAAGATCACCTCAAGCTCTGCAAGACTGCAAGGAGCAGAGGACACAGAAACTGTTTTAGTCTTAACTGTTTTAGAATTCAGCACATAGGCTTAAGGCTCTACATGCTATACTTTATAGAAATATTATATTAATTAGCTCTAAATATTATTTTAGGCATTAAAGTTCTTGCTGTTTATAGATCATAAAAATTAAATGCACGATGTAATTTTAAAATTGAGAGCTCCCTGTCCTAAATATCAGGAAACTATATAGTTAAAGCATGTTTGATTATATCACATGTTTTAATGGTATGTCAAAACATAGAATATTATGAGGTTGCTGGTGATCTAAAAGTCTGAAATCAATTCTGATTATCATTCTTAATGTATGAAAAAAATCTGCAATTTTAGCTTGGGCAGTTTCAGGCAGTGTATTTTAGATTTGTGATGTGCTTATATCTGTACAATACCACATTGACCAATTATGTCTGTACATTCAGATTAAAGCAGAATGCCAGTTCAAAATGCTGCACTTGCTGCCATTGTTTCTTTTACAAATTTGAACAGTGTTGAGTTTTCTGTTACTACAGTTTTTCAGCATAAAAAAAAAAAAAAAAGAAAAGAAAAAAAGAAAGAAAATCTGTTTCCTGTTTCATTAAAAAAAATAAAAATAAAAAAAATTGAATATTTCTGAAAGTCTAAAATGAACACTATTACAATAGGACTATTCCAAATCTCTGCAGTTGGGCAGAAGAATACTTTCAAGAAAGCTAATGACAACAGACCTTACCAGAGCTTTTCCTCATGTGTGACTTATTAGCAATGAAGTTTATGAGAGGAGTCAGAATAATTTCATGTTCATGATTTCTACTTAGAGTAGATATAAACACAAATATTCTTCTTACTAAAGCTGGAATTTTAAATTCTGGATAGTTGATTGCTTACCATTTTATACATGTAGGTCTTTGGTCAGAATGATGCAGCTAAGAACAGTGTTTTCTATGCATAATAGTCAGGTGAAATAGCCCCACACTTTGTTTGACAGCTTTACTTTATTCTTCTGACAGGCTATCAGTTAATAAATTGAATCAGCAGAAGACATATGTTAGCAACATTTTCAGCTGTAAGATGGTTCTTTCGCACAGTTTAAAGTCAGTAATGAAAAGGTTACAATTTGATTTAGAGAGCAGTTATTATTACAGTGAAAAATTATTTTTCATCATTATCCTGTCTTCAGAATGAAAACATTAAGAAAATAATTTGGTTCGTTGAAGAGAAGTAGTTCTTTCATCTTGTATCAGAAACATCTGTAGTCAAACTTCAGGTGCAAAAGATTTTTGTTGCCAGCCCACAGAATGATTCACGATAATTAATTTTGTTCTGGTACTTCTCCTGTCTAATTTCATCATGCACTTATCAATCAGTTTCTAGCTTACTGATTTATTCCATACAAAATTTATGGGGAATAAATAAATAAATAAATAGAATCTGTTTATATTGTGTGAGGAATTTGCATTATACTGTACTTTTTCTTTTTTCTTTTTTCTTTTCTTCTTCTTTTTTTTTTTTTTTTTTTTTTTTTTTTTTTTAAGACTGTATCATGCTGTATCATGGTAGATTTTAAAGGAAGAAAACATGACATTTTCATAATCTGAAATATCTTGGATTTTTTAGTCCATTAAGAAATGTGAATCAAGTTTCTGTTGTACATTTCTACTGCTTTTCAGAAATCTCCTTGTTCTTGTACCAGGGGCTTTGGACATGGGAGATAAAGTCAATTAGTCTCCTGCTATTTAGATTATTTTCTTTTATAAGGTCATAAACCAACAGATAACTAAACAGGCATTTTCAAGGCTTCCTTTGCTGAAAAACAATACAGTGCCTGCACAAAATGATTACAGCCTATGCAGTAGGCCTGTATTTGATGTGGTGAGAACAGCAATTAGTGTCATTTTGAAACAGATTCATAGAGTGGGTTACCTGAACTTTGAATTAAGGTTTAGTGGGGTATTTTGTTGTCTTCACAGTGTGTAGTTGAGATCTAGAATGGGTATTATAGAGTCTCAGCACTTAATTAGGGATGAAAAGCATCTTAGGCAATTTGATCTACTTGAGAATGCTATTTATTGGAACACATTAATTGATTTTTCCATTTGTCAGTAAGGAACTACATTAAGTTTTGCACACATTAGGACAGAAAAAAATACTGCGTACTTATGTGGTGATGAATGATACAATAGGAGGGAGCATAACGCACTGAGAGTAATGTTGAGTCTTTGAAGGCCTAAGCATTGATCATTTAGAGTGAGAAAATCTGAAAATCATAGAGGGGTAACAGCTTTTTTTTCTGGAGATTTGGAAGTACAATTGAAGCTCACTAAAAGTAACACAAGAACTGTAGCTGGTTCTATTTCTGTCTAGGGATGTATGCATGCAAATTTCCAAGCTCCCAAAACACCCAGGGTCTTCTTGTACACAGAGCATACAAGACCCCTGTCAACTATGTGCTTAGGGGCACTGTCAAACCAAATTTCAACATGACCTGGTAGCACTGAAGCCTGTTTTTTATTAGGGATTTTTCAGCATTAAGAGTCTCCATAGATATACCTCTGCTCTGTCTCTAACTCTTTGTGTTAGCTATAATACATTATAACATGCAACGGCTATAGTGCTGTACACTATGCACAATATACCTTTCAACATTCACCCTCTCCTTTTAGTGCTGCCACTAATCGAGTCAATAAATAATTGGATGGGTCATTTACAAAGACAAGCATTCTCTCTAGGTCTCAGAGTGCCTACACAGCTGGAAAAAAAAAGCTTAGTTAAAAAATCAGGTCCCTCTGTTTTCATGAAGTGGAAACATTCCTCTCCTCATTTTGAGGATACATGTAGTGAAGAAATGAAAAGTTCGCTACTCGTTAAGAAATCATTGAGCTCTGGGGTCTCTTTTTGAAGCCAGTAATTTAAAGGAATTTCTACCTTGTGTGGTGAAGATTGAAATAACCAGTACGGGTGCAGGAAATTGTAAGATCCTGGGGAGGGATATGAAGGGGAAAGATTTTCTTCAAACCCATTAGTGATTTTAAAGGCCAAAACTACACATGGGTCTGAAATGCAACAAAATTAGTGAGTCTCAATTTGAAAGTGAGAGGGAGTTTCTAACACAAGTAAAGCTTTTGCCTCTAAGCCTTCAAGAAGGGGAGTGAAAGCAAGCAGAACCCACAGCAGACCAGGGGCTGCAGTGGGAGAACCCTTGCCGGGAGTGGAATCGAGGGCTGCCCATGCTACCTGAGCAACCAGGTCAGACACGTCCCTGGTAATGAAGATCCATCCATTACCATAACATGCAGTCTAGTGCTCTAGATCAGTTTCATGGCCTCCAAAGAAGCTGAACAGTTATCAGTAACATTCAAAATTCCACTGGAAAGTCATTCATTTCACTTTATGGTCCTAATTAGCCATTTGTATAGTTCTATAATTAAATATGTTCCTTTCTCATCAAGTTTTTCACTTTAGTAATGATACCACTGTGCCACAAACAGGCACCATGCTGTTTGGTTTGGGACTTATTCATAGCATTTAATTGGTCACCCAGTGGTTAGCCAATAACCCCTTCTATGAGAAGCAACACTCTGAATGCTGTTAATGGGCTAGAGGCACAGTGATTGCCTCCTGGTACCCAGCAGTACTGGGAATAAAGCAATTTCCTCCACTGTGTTGTGTGCTCAATAGCTAATCCTCTCCACTCTTGAAATGCACACTATTTGGTTATAAGTATTTGTACTGGCTTACTTACCGCTGGGTTGTTAATAGGCAGTGATTCTTCAATGCTCCTTCACTGAAGTTACAGTCTGCTTGCTGACTGCTAATTAAAACAAGTTTGCACTCTAAGACTGCAACTAAAAGGTAGCAAGGTCATATTATTTAATGCAGCCGTCTTTTATTTAACAATGTTTATGCAGTACTTATATGTGCACATTTTACAGACAGGCACAGCTATTATTGATCATATCAATATAGTCAAAATGAGCCAGTGATTACCCTTCTTCGGAGTATGATCAGTTCACTAGTTTCACTGTTTCAGAGATGCAGAATTAAAAAACAACTTGTGCGTGCAGATCTCTCCTCCAGTCTATTTCTCAGCTTGAATTAAAACAAAGCAAATCAAAATTAAAGAAACCTAAAAAACAATCAGCAGATGAGACAACATTTTTCTACAAGGATTTAAACTTCCATTTGTCTTTATAGAAAGTAGAACACATTTTCATGAACACTGGAGTAATTTTAAACCTAGTACGGTTAAGAGAGAAAAGTAATCATAACACGCAGAACTCTGTACCTTCATGTCGTTTATTTAAAATTCAATTTGAGTAAGAATCCCTGTTGATAGGGGGTCTAAGTATCCCTGTTTACAAGGTATCTGAGTGCATCGTTTATCAGTTGCCTATGACTATCCCTTTCTTCCTGATTGTCTCCAGCAGAAGATGAACTCTCTCCAGCAGGTATAATTCTGGTTTATTTATTCTTAATTTCTACTTTACTAACAAGAAGGTTGCAGAATAATTCTTAGCCATATTGCTACTGAAATTAATATCTAAGACAGAAATAAGCAATTGAGCATTTATAAAGGGATCCTTAGCTGTCTGTCACTTCTCCATGCATTAAAATAGTAGTTCACTTACCTAGTGTCTCTAGTACAGTGTAGGACACTTCAAATTTCCACAACGGCTTCAACCACTGGGTTACCTTAATCATTTTCATGCTTATTTTTCTTTTTAATTAAACTAACATATAGACTTGCACTTTGGAAATAAGTTCAATGTTTCTGGAAATGTAAGGTTAGGTAAAATGTGAAGTGCATCCCATTTACCCTTTACTTCTAGCACACATATTCTCTGTTAGTCTGAGCTGGCACAATTTCTCAAGTGCACAGCAGTAAGAAATGTACTTAAAGCTACATACCCCCTCATTGCCCCCTGCAATTCCCAAGAAAACAAAAATGAAGCAGTTTTGTTTCTATAGTGTTGTCTTTCCTTAATAGCATTCTTTATCTTGTAACACTGACAGGGCAGACTACTCATCTTTGGACTGATTTTACTTTTGAGAAGGAATTCATGCAACCCTGCCTCATCTTCCCTATATTATTTAACTGAGTGTTACCTAGCTGATACAAAGGAACGATGATGAAAACAGGGTTATGCTCAATTCCCACAGTCTTGCTGCATGTGTGTGATGTTTTTATCTCTTTTGTTTTAATTTTCACTTCCATAATTTTTCTGTGCTCTTTTTTTTCTTTTTTGTTTGTTTGTTTTTGCAGAACAGAAAGAGCTTATCAGAGTGAAAGTTGTACAAAGTATATATTTTATACCTCCTAAGGCATGGAGGAATACTCTCCGGCTTTTAAGGATGGCTGATGCTCAGAAGCTGTGCAACCGACAGATTAGCTTATGTTTTGTGGATGAGAGAGTACTTTGCATTCCTCTCTCTTGCTCTGATTTGGAAAACATTTTTTCATGAAAGTTCATTCAGATGTAATCCTATTCTTCGTAACTGTTCCTTTCAGAGGTGTTTTCAACAGCCTTAGCTCAATTTTGATAGATAGTTATTTATGCATTATTTTGATAATTATTATTTTGACACATAGTTTCCCAAAAAAGGTTTAGCTAAACATCTTGATAAGCATATTTGAATTTTTTTTTGAATAAAAACCACAGGATTACTTCCATAACTAGCATTACAGAACACTGCAAATGATACAGTTCAGGATTTTTATACATTCTCTTTGTAATTTTTATTCACATGACCAATCTGTGTATCATGTGAAGATTCCTTCATGCATTTTATGCATCTGCACAAAAGTTATCATACAGAACAGAACATAGCCCTGTTATGCTTTCTACTGCAAATGGAATAGAGATGGAGGAAACAAAAGAGAGTGGGTAATCAAGAGAAAGGATACTTTTTACTCCAGTCTTTCTAAACAATATACTTTCCATTATCCTTCCCTACATCAGCTCTTCTACCATCACTTTCAATTGCCTGAAGATTAGGAAAACTTCCCAAATTATAAAGGGTGAGGTTTCTAATTGATATATCCAATGACATTCCTCCACTTCTACAACATGATCTTCAGAACATTTCTCCTCTGGATCTTTCAGGCAGAAAACACTATCCCTACTCCCACATAGAAACAAAACAGAATTTAAAAAAAAATAAAATAAATAGTGCTTAAAATTATGAATGAAATGTGGAGATAGTCAATGTAAATCTTCTTTAAATCTCAGATCAGATCTCTTTGAAATGCAACCAGTCAGAGCTGAAGACTGTCTACAGGTATTGTATTGCTCTAGTTATTTGACTAATGGGCAATAAGACTCAGAGAGATTAAATTAACTTGCTATCACTATGCAGGAACCTATTCTGTAGTGCCAAATAGAAGCAGTAACTACTAAATCTCAGACAACTCCCCATCAGTCAAGCAATATTTAAGTGTCAAAAATATTGTTCAACAAAGTAGTCTACTACTTCTTAAACATTACTACGATAGACATTAATATCCACCGTAATTACCTTTTTGGTTTAGTAAAAAGAGATGTGGCTAAAACCCATATCTAGACAGTGGATTTCAGGTAACTGACGGGACATTTTTTAAAATGTAGAAAAAATAACAGGCTGAGGTTGAGGTTGCTGAGCTGAGGACTGATGCTCATAGAAAATTAGAAAAGTACCTTGGAAGTGATCATTCTGGACCAGTTTTACATGAGCTGGCCCTAGCTGTTGAGTGACTGGACACTGACAGCCTGGTATTGCTAGAAGGTTTAGTGCTAATTCAGTGTGACCTCGCATGGTCACTTATCACTGTATCATGATGATTCATCAGCTTGCATGTCCCCTACATGGTAGTCTGCTACATGGCACAGGGACAGGCAATTGTACAGGGCTGTGTTTCAGGGAATCGCTGTCAAACTCTGTATGTGGGAGACAGCATGTTCAGAAAACCATCTGAAACAGATAGTGACTGGGTCTGCCCATCATAGCTAACTGTAGGAATAAGTATACTTTGTGGGAAAAAGCAAACTAAAAGCAGGCTGGGAGATTTCTTGCAAGAGAACTGCTTGCTGTTGTTTATTCCTACTTCATTCAGACCAACAGGACTGGATGCACTGTCTGTAAATAAACTGCTACACCAAACAATATTCTAGGCTCATGTAATCAATTTCCAGTCCTAATTGAAACAGAGCCCCGATATTAGCTGTGCAGGCTAAAGGGGAAGTGATGCTATTATCACCTGGTTCTAAGAGTTAATCTACTCTGCCATGCATCATGATTTAATTATTCCTAATTGATCTTTAATAGATGGATGTCAAGTCTGTCCTTGTTCAGCTCCAATTATAGCAATTTCACAACCTCACTTTTCAGTGGAGCTTGGCAAATATCTGCTGATTTTTGCCTCTCTCCATTTCAGTTTGAGCACTTCTTGAAACATTCAAACATTTCAGAACCAGAGAGAAACAAAGAGTGGAGATTTTACTACAGATATCCTTTGTAGGTGGTATGTGAGCATTTCCAGTTTAGCTAGCCTTGAAGCAGTGTTTGTTGTTATTCTGTGGGTAGGAAGCATCTAGGAAAATGGTGAAAGTCATGATAAAAAAACAGAAGTTAAAAGTCATTTTTCGTTTTCACTTTGCATGTAGGTAATCTTAAAAGAAAGAAAGACACACTTTTCATTAAAGCTGTTAGAATATATAATCTTCCCCCCCAACCCTCCTTACCCCCCCCCCCCCCCACACACACACACATTTTTACATTTTAAATAAATTAGCAGTTTAAAACATGCTCAGAATGTTTTGCATTGTGATTATTAGAAGAAATAATTAGAAGAAAAAGCTTTTAGTGAAAGCTTTTTTTATTTATTTTCATTTCCTTGGTATGCTTTCCTTCATACCAGTTTAAACTCAGCGATTAATTAACTTTTATTTTTAAACAGAAAATATTAATATTTGCATTAAATATTCAACACCCCTGAAAATATGCTGAATTAAGGCATCAAAAATAACATTCTGTTCTAAGACATGAGTAACTCCTCAGTTATTGCCAGAGAGAAAAATCAGTTTTAACACTTCACTGGAGATGTGTTCACAGGGAAACTACCTCAGATCAGCTGCCTAGTAACATTTTTTGTTAGACAGTACTACACATATTGGCCAGTTCAACACCAATATATGAAGTATAAGTACATCTTTTACATATCCTTTGTGAAGGTTCAGACATAAAACTATTGAACAACTAACTGAAAAAATATAAATAACTCTCAAAATATTTCAGCTAGAACATAATTATTGAGTGAACACAGCAAAAACACATAGAAAGTAAGGGTGAATTCTTGCCTATACACGCTCAGAATATTTCGGACAATTATTTGCCCACTGTTCAGGAATATACGAATAATTTCTATTTTAAAGAGAACTTTATTTATTTATTTATTTATTTTAAGAATAAGGACTTGTACTTAAATAGCAATATTTTTTATTATCTCCAGTTTTTGTTGTTGTTGTTTTCTGTAAACCATCCAAACCTCTATAGCACCTTTCCTCCCCTGCCAAATATTGCCTGCAGTAAGTATGTTAATATTTTATTAAGAATTATTACACTCAGGAACTTAAAGAACTTGGTGAAATAATTCTTTTGTTTTGTTTTTAAAATTTGTTGTAAGCTGAACCACAGATGAATGGGAGAAGAAACAAATGGCTGGTCTTTTAAACATTGCTTTCTTATTTCAGGGAAAGACCATCAGAAGATACTGCAGAAACATACACATACACTCTATGGCCATTTTTTCTCATTTTTGTTACAAACTTGCTAAGCATTAACAAAATAAGATGGCATAGCATAAAATCTATGAGTAAGTAACATGGGAGTCTTTTATGTCCACAGAAAGAAAACTTAATTTGTCCCTCAGCAGCTTTGCTGTGATTCATAATGAAATTCTTGACACTACTGAAGTGCCAAAGAGCTTTAACTTTTTTACTCCTGCATGTAGGAATTAGAGCTTTCTGTCTGGGATAGTAAGTTATCCAATAAAATCTTAAACACAGCCTTTCCTCCTGGAAATACACCCAAACCACTTCCATTAACACAAAGACAACTTGTCGATCTATTGTTTTTTAGAAGGACATTTCTGACAGGGCTAGTGTTGTCAAAGGGAAGTACCATAGAATCATAGAATGACTTGGAAAGGACCTAAAAGATCATCTAGTTCCAACCCCCTGGTACAGTCTAACAGCCCTCCCACCCTCGCCCCCCCTTCGCCCCCCCTCACCAGCTCAGCTGCCCAGGTCCTCATCCAGTCCAGCCTTCAGCACCTCCAGGGATGGAGTATCTGCAGTTCTCACACTCTGCTAAGAGTATGTGTTGTATTTACCACTATCATCCCTGGAGAATGATGTCAGAATCTGAGAAAAAGAACTGCAACAATCCTTTCTCCTGCTGGTGTCTATCTAGGGTCAAACAGCATTAGAAGTGCGTGGAACTTTACAAGATGTACTCGTGGAGCTGAATCAGGGCAACCCAAAGGTAGTTTCAGGCAACAGAATTCACTTGGAGTCCCCAGCAAGGATTAAAGCTTCTCTGTCTGCAGCAACCTTCATTTTCTCTAATGACCTTGTCGAAAGTATATCAGGATAAGTTTCAGGAGAGAATCATTATTAGGTCTTATTGTTTTCAGATTAATGGATCCTGGTGATTTAAAGGGGATGCAGGAGGTGGTTCTATTGATGAACCAATGGAAAATAGCTAAATAAATATATGAATGCCTAGTTCAGTCATTTAAGTATTTCACTTAGTAAGTTGTATATATTGACTCTAACAAGGTTTTGGTATTTCCAGAAGAATGGCCTACATCACTGCTGATAGTTTAAAGAACATCTATTGTTGCACTGCAGGAAGAGTTTATATCTGAAGGAACAGCATGTACTTTGCTGAAAAAAAAAAACAACAAACAACCAAAACATTACTCAGCAGGCATCTCACTCAGTCCCACACGAACTAAAAAAAAATGTTCCAGAGATGAAATATTACAGCTTGTTTGCACCTGAAGGTACCAAAAGTGATTTACTGTTGGCAGGTTTACCCACAAAAATTCAAGTTCAATGTTTATTTGGAACTGCACCAATGTTAGCATGTCTCACTGGGGAATAATCTAACTAGCATGGCCACATAAAACACTGACTGAAAAGAAGTGCGGAGGCAAGCTCTCCATTCTCTAAACATAACCCATGTGAAGCAGGTTTAGGAGGCAGGCATCTGCCATAGAGGAGTTTACCACTAACAGGCAATGAAGAAGCATGACTTAGGTGGTACACTGTCAGACATATTTTCTTCTATTCTAAATACCATATTTTTTTCTTTCTCATAAATCTTTTCACCTTTTTACTAAAATATGAGAAGAGTAATAGGATGAAGAAATACCTTATGCTTCATCCTCTTTATTCTGAACCTCAGGGAAGATCTGATGCTTACGCAGAAGGATTGTAACAAAAGCTTTTGTAGGAGAATGTCAATTTTATCCATCTTGTCAATCTTATCCATTCTCCAGTGGCTCATGTACTGCCACCCAATGATGAAGCTTTTTAAAATGATGAACATCAGTTAAATTAAGATCCTAACATATCCATGCCCACTGGCCAGATACAAAGTCCTTTAAAATCAATGAATTGATTCAGGCCAACATAACTGTCTCCAGCCAGCTATGATGTATTGGGGAAGGAGCACAGGCTAAAGAGTTACATTGGCAATCATCACTTCTCCACCTGAATAACTTGGAAAGAGCTAACAGGCAAATATGTAATTTGAACAAAAAAACAAAACATACCACAAATAGAATTAAGATAAATAAATAAATAAATAAATAAAAAAGAACACTGCTATTTATTTTTATGAGATAGACCTGTAGACCTGGACATGTTGCTCTTAATACCAAATTCATTATTTTCAGTATTAGAACCCATTCCAGAGGATCTGCAAAACTAGATCAGCAATTCAACTAATATAGCATTCTCTTCCTAGTTCTGCTGGAAATTTCAGAGGAACAGCACAATTTGACAATTCATCTAATTGTATAAATCTACACAACCGGGAACCCTTTTTTTCCCCTTGCCCAGCTGGTAATCAGCATATGCCCTGAAGCATGAGGTTTGGTTAGAGAAAAGATAAAAGCAGGGGAGAGAAGAAATAATAATGTAACTTATTTGAGGTATTTCTGTAGACTCCAATGGATCCTGCCACAAATTAATTCTTCATCATACAAATGCCCTGTGGTGATGCTCTGAAATACAGATAGATCAGCTGTGTCAAGTACACCAAATGAGTGATGCAAAGGTGCTAGATTTTAAAGGAGAGATTGCTTCCTACTCACATACAGAACAATTTTTTCAATGTGGGATCATATCTCTAGTGCCCAGGAAATAAATTTATTCCTTCTTCTCAGAGTTACCTTGACTCTACCACTGGATAGCCTAAGATTTGTGTTCTTAATCTTCATTCAGGTGACTATTAAATTTTCTCCAGAGTGCAAGAAGGGACTTACAATGTCTGAGACTAGTCAGAAAGGTAAAGATGATTATGTTTTTATATCTGTGCTATGTTCTTTAATAGCCAGCAAAGACAGAAGGAGAAAGCAGAGTGCCTTGCCCCCTCCTGGAACTGCCATTTGCTGATCAGTTACCTTAAGCATACCTTTAGGCTGTCACTCTGCAGGACACTCCTTCAGGTACCAGGCAAAGCAATACATGTAGCACTGCATTGGCTTGCCCATCTCTGTCAGCCTTCTTTCCATTTCCTATCCAGCAGAATAGCCTTTGGGAAGTGGACTGACAGAAAGGTTTGGCCATTAGTATAGTCTTTTGTGCTGTTATCTCTTTTCTAATGTTTGAAAAAGGCTTTCATTTTTACTTCTTCGAGGCTGAAACAAATAGCCTGCAGCAGAGACCTCAAGAAAGCAGACAACCAAGATAAGACAACAAGGATGAGTGATGAATTGTACTGACAAGTCTGTGTCGATAGGAATTTGTGAACAGTGTGGAGAAAGAAGGCCAAAGTGAAGGCACAGCTTCATGCTGAATAGCTGGAGAGTGTTTGGTGTTTCTCCTGGCTTCTGCATTTGTATTTGAATAGGGCAGCCAAAGTGAGAGATGTGAAAAATAAAAACCATCCAATCTGATGTCTGCTTTCTAAACGAAGTTTCTCAAGTTAAAATGGTAATCAGAAACTGAGAACAATATAGCAAGAATTAAAAGGACAATTCAGGTTGCCTGAGATCATAGACTACCATTTATCTGTTTTGAACAATAAAATCATATAATGCCAGGAAAAATGGAATTGAGTATGCTTGCTACTTTTGTGCAGATACGTGTGGTCTGGAACACAACATTACTAAAGAAAAATTCAAAGTGATTACAGAATGGAAGTGAAATTATATTTAGTCTCATGCAGTTGCCCAGAGAACTCAGAAGACAATTGCAGTAGCTTGACTGCTAATTTGACAGAAGTGGAATTGGAGTTTAATTTAAAACACTGTCCTTCCTATTGAGTAGTACTTTGTATAGACCACCTGTTTGTGGACTTTTACTCTACAGGTGTGAGATTCTCCATTTTAAAGTTCTGGCTGGTCACTCACCACATCCTCTTTTTCCTGTTGGAAGCATCAGATTCAGCCACTAAGTGAATCAGCAGTCTTTTACAAGCTTTCTGGAAAGGCAAAGGTGACAATAAGTTTGCAGTAAATGTCACACTTCTGAATATGCTGGGCTTACTGTGCAAGCACAACTCAGCAGTGTATCCCATACACACTATGACTGATATATTATGGATGCACTGAACTTACTGTGCTTGCACTGTATGTTCTGGTCCAGAATTTGCTGAATGAAAATGAATGGGTAGATTGCAGAGGTTGTTGGAAAATAGATATCATCTTTTATGGAAGTTAAAGAAACTGTGCAGCTGATGCTCTCCAATATGCTTCACAAAGTTTGTTCCAGTGTCAAATCACTAGTGCTGGACTAGCACAGACATTGCTATCTGTCTAGCATAAAAGACTGAATTCTGTAAAAGAAATGAAGAGTAAATATGTAAGTAATAACAGCAATAGAAAGTGTACAACATTATGACAACATGTGTGTTCACTACCCAATTCCAGTTTTTCCACTCTTGTGTAATTTCATTTCATTTTTATTCCGAGTAATTAAGCCTCTGGTCATTGAAAAACCAGACAGAACTATTGATTATATTCCAGTTCAAAGCTTCATTCTTGAATGCAATTTTTCAGATTTTCCCAGAGGTCAATTCAGAGAAAGGGAGAATATGTGCAACTGTGTAATATTCATTTTTCCACAGAAGGTAGTTGAAAAGAAAATAAAACATCTGTGGAGATAAAGAGAGAATGAGGCAGATGGGAGAAAGAGCATATGCTACCTATACACTTCCCTCTCTCATCTGATTTCTGACTCCCCTTTGGTTTCAGAACATCTGAGTTTAAGTAGAAAATTGAAATGAGCTTTTCTACTGCTTCTTTCTTGTACCACCACAAGAGAGAAAGAGAAGAAAATGCTTCCCAAATCCCTATCTTCCTTTTAAAATAACTTCAGCAGGAAGATCACTGGGAGACACAAATAATTCTAACTATTTGTTTTTTCCTTATTTAATGCAATGTTTCTGCATTAAGCCATGTAGCCAAACTGTAAAATACAGAGAAACTAAATGTTTTTCCACACAACTTTTTTCTACCTAACAAGCTTACTCATATGTGCAGTAACATCTGTAACATCCTTATGTAATGAGAGATTGTTTCCATTTGAGCCTAAATCTAGGTTGGGGGATGTGCCTTTAAAATTCTCATGAACATACAGTGAACTCTTTCTTATCATATTTAAGGAAAACAAGTGAGTTTCTTCCCACAGACAATCATCTTTTTTTCCTTAATTCAGTTCAATAGGTTTCACAGTTTCTTCCTACCTATGTTCGCATCTCAGAAAACAATGCTTGTGAAGACCGCCTGTTAGGATAGTGACTGCTCCCACTTGCACACATCTACTATTATTGTTGCATTTCCAATGAGATTTATAAGTACTTTTGCTCTCCTTCATTTATTTGACTTAATCTTGAAAGCTCATTATCTGGGTGGCTTTGTGCAACATGGTAATCATGATGCTACTCACTGTTGTCCAAACTAACATTTTAGAAACATCTTTGTTGTGTTATCTCAAGAAAAACTGTCAACAAATATGTATGGTACCTTAGATTTTCATTTGAGGCTCTTTCAGAATGAACTAGGTGAAAATGAATCTTTACTTAATGAAACAGGATAGAGCAGGAGAAAAATCTCAGCTTAGAAACTTTCACACAGGTTGTGTTGCTGATGCTGATTTAAGAAAAAAGAAAAAAAAAAGAAAATGCTTCTTTATTTTTAATGCTTTTAAATTCATATATTTTTAACAGTTCATTAGGCTGTTAGGATAGCTAAAAACACAGATATCACTAGAATCATACCTGAGTCCTACTTTAAGGCCTCATAGGATGATAAATTGTGCTTTGACTTCATTCAGTAAGTGGAAAAACTTGAGATTACTGATGTTCTCTTTAAAAAGGTAAAGATATCTATAAGGATTATGTCTCTTATTGTAGATAGAAACAAAACCACAGGTGTTTGTCATTCACAATACATCCTTGCATTCATCTCCTAATTCTAATCATAACATTTTCTAAATTAGAAAAGTCCAGGATCTGATCTGTTTTTCCTCTTACTTCTGCTTGAGAATGAGAAATACTTTGATGACATGATTCAGGTCACTGTCAGTAAATGAGAAAGAGTTCCAAGAATAATTGTCTGAAACACCTGTCTTTGGAGGCAAATTAACGGAATGGATAGCTGTTCTGTTTCAAGAAAAAATTAAACATCTTTAAATGGCTTTATTTATCCCATTTATCCCATGGTGAAGGTGATGTTACTTTTACCTTGCTGTCTCTTATGGTTTGCTTTACCTTCTCTACTCTATAGATCTGTGGTGCTTAGAGAAAAGCTCTGAATCACCTTCACTCTGTTTTGGCAATGTACTGCCTAATGACACTTTTTAAATATAAAAAATATTCTGAGGCATGAATATAATCAAAGAAAAAATACTTCTGATTCTGTAGTAATAACTTAGGAAAGAGAGACACAGATATTACCTCAAAAAAGCTAACAGTTTTCAGTCCCCGTAAAACTATAAAGAAGCTTATTTTCTGAAAGTATTGAGAGTACAAATAAATAGTTGCCTCAAATTATTAAAAAAAATCATTAAGTGAAGGACAAATCTTACAGACAAAATGTAAATGAAGGAAGTTTCTAATTTATTTACTTCTCAAATCTCACTTCTATTCATCTTTTTTCCTGCACTACTTTGTAAATGAATCATGTAGCATACAGCCCTGGCTGTTGCTTGCCGCTGTCCATAATTGGTACTTTACTGTTGTCAGCATTTATTATAGTAGTGCCAGTACCAGTGCAATGAATTCATGACCTGGAATAATGACCCTCTAATAGGATCAAGGGACATTTAAAGTTTCTCTTTTCATATAGTTTGTGGTCTCTTATGAGCAGAACAATCAAAATTCATTGCCTAAAGGATCTTCCGCTGTTGGACATTCAGACTCATTTGCAGTCATCATTGGTCTGGGCTAACCTTAAGTGCTACAGAAACTATGAAGCTCATGTTGACCCTGGTGAGTACGTCACCTTATCCTTTGGAGAAAGGAGTACTAATGACAAAACCCCACTGCTGAAAGCTGTTGGCACAAAGTACCAACTTGCTGGT
The DNA here is from genome assembly GCF_054131305.1 of Coturnix japonica. NCBI lineage: Eukaryota > Metazoa > Chordata > Aves > Galliformes > Phasianidae > Coturnix > Coturnix japonica. The sequence goes on from NC_140702.1 coordinate 39,588,532, forward strand.
ATGAAGCAGGACAATAATTGCTACATATTCACAGTTTAATAAATAGTGTAATAGTGCTTACAATAAACTCTCCTAGAAACTGAAAATATTTGACACAATTATTTTCATGTTAACAAAATCCTGGCATTTGTTTATGTTAGATTTAAAATAAATGTAACAAAATATCTGCAGTAATAGATACTGATGCTATGTTCTCTGGGATGTTCATTAGAACAGGCTTTTATTCCCATAATCAGTAATTTGTATGCAAAACTGTAAAGCCAAGAAATCCAAGAACAGCTGTGAAAGAATGAGGAAAAATGTTAGATCCCCAAGATCCCCAAGAAGGTGCTTCAGCTACCAGAGCAGGGATTCCGTTGCAACATGTGTAGTAAAAGATGGTGATGAAAGCCCATGAAAGACTGCAACAGAGCAGATACCTATGCTACCACCTATGGAGGACCGCACACAGGAATACATTTTCTGTCAGGGAATGTACCTCATGAGACATCCACACTGGAGTTCCCTGAAGGGCCATACCTCTGTTCTGGAGCTCTTCTTGAAGAACTACAGTCAGTTGGAAAGATCCGTATTGATAAAGTTCATGAAAAAGAGCCACATCACAGTAGCAGAAAAGTGGGAGAAGGAAAGAATGTAGTAGAAGAACTGTTATGGACTGAATATAATTCCCATTCCCCATCCATCTGCACTGATTAGAAAGGGGAAGGAGGTTAAGAAGTCGGGAATTAAGTTTAGCTTGGGAAGAATAAGACAGGTATTTTGTTTTTTTTCCTTTGTTTCTCACCATCTTATCACTGCATGAGATGTTCTGAAAATACTGCCTCCTCTTTAAAAGGATTGTTCCAAAAATAATGCTTCCTATTTTATTATATTGAGCCACAATCTCATAGGGTGCTGTTGGAGACACGGCTGAATCTTATTGTCAGTATTCCCCTATATTTGTATTCCCCTATATTTTGTTGCTGTGTGGCAGATGGCAGTAGAAGGGCAGTGTGACAAAATGCATCATATGACAGGGAAGTGCATATGAAGCAAAGCAATCTCAATTAATTCCTCCTTATAGAAAAAATTTGCACCCATTGTCATGCATTGACAGCTGGTGAATTTTTATGGAGGCCAAACAGCAGATGTGCACAGCGGTGCAACTCAGAAGCAGTGGCAACAGCGACAGTGGGTCACCTCCACTGGTACAGATTTTTATGAGCACAGAATGCAGGTTATTGCTCATTGCAGGTGAAAATGGATAGATAAGGGTGGTGATTGTGTTGAAAAATACAGTATGTTGAAAAATGGTTAGTAGATGAGAATATTGCTCTATCAAGTAGATCTATTCTTGTCTTTGTATCTGTTGTAGATTCTGCAGAAATAAGTAAGAGGCACTATTTTTGGAGTGACCTATTTAACAACCTTCAAAACACCTTCCAAGCTTAGGGATTCACTTTTTTGGTGGGGAACAAACGTTTTGGTTACGACAACAACCTACTGCCAGAGCTACGCTCCACAATGATGGGGCTGGTAGTAGTTCTGACAAGTTCTTAATTTTAGCATCTTACATGAATGAGCTGTAGTTTTCATGTGGATAAGATATTTTATATGATAGAGAAAGTAATTGGATTCTATGAACTTTTTTTTTTTTTTTTTTTGAGCTTGTTCTCTCTTTCTTGCAGTATGCCTGTATGAATATGATTTACTCAGCAAAAATATCTTCTGTAGACATTATGGCATATTTTTATCTGGCAATTGCCTTCTGAAGGCAGTGTAGATGAAAATAGAACTCTTTTATCTGTTGAAAATAGTAAACTAGTACTGTTCAAGCTGCCTCTTAGAAAAGGGAGTAGTTAGTGAAAATGATTCACTTGGACTTTTATATATTGCTGTATCATGATCTGATAGCTCTTTCTATGCATTATTATACTCACACATCATAAATGACTACAGGTTTTGTCTACACTTTCCTACCTATCACTGAATAATTTACTTCCCTCCCTCCTCCTCTCCTCTCCTCTCCTCTCCTCTCCTCTCCTCTCCTCTCCTCTCCTCTCCTCTCCTCTCCTCTCCTCTCCTCTCCTCTCCTCTCCTCTCCTCTCCTCTCCTCTCCTCTCCTCTCCTCTCCTCTCCTCTCCTCTCCTCTCCTCTCCTCTCCTCTCCTCTCCTCTCCTCTCCTCTCCTCTCCTCTCCTCTCCTCTCCTCTCCTCTCCTCTCCTCTCCTCTCCTCTCCTCTCCTCTCCTCTCCTCTCCTCTCCTCTCCTCTCCTCTCCTCTCCTCTCCTCCATCCGTTATTGTCCTCCCTTCCTATTCTCTCCCCTCCCCACCCTTTTCCTACCTTTCCCTACCCTACCCTCCCCACCCTGCCTGCCCTGCTTCTTCCTTCCTCTCCCCTTCTTTCCCCTTCAGTTCCTTCCTCTTCCCACTGTCACTGTCACCATTGCTGAAAAGCACCACGTACAGCCTTACAGTGCTTCAATCTACAGTTTGGTAACTATAAATGCGCAGTAAATTTGGATGAACATCAGTGGATGCAACTTTTTCTACATGGAGGTAAAATTCAATTACATACTTTTCCTTTCCATGTCAGATTCCACTTTGACAAACTGCCCTCTCTGCTGCCATTTGTCAAACAGCAACAAAATGTAATGGAATAATTGTGGGAAGGTTCAGGTCCTACTGCTGTACCAATATCTGCCTCTGGAATTGTGTGCCAACATAACATAGGATTCATTACTTTCGGAGCAAACCTCATAATTTGCCAAATAAAATTGTGATATATAAAAATACATAGTTCTTGTTTCCATCAGTGACATATACTTTGGTACTGAAAATTTTGTTAGTTCAACAAACAAGTGAAAAAATATCCAAGCAACCAAAACCATCTGTACTTGCTCATCTACATTACTACAATGGTATAGTTTGGAGATGGATTTCTTATGGACAGAATTTTCCCTTTTCCTCCCTTTCTCAAAGCTTCTTTCTGACAGAATGGCATTAGTCTGAGAATGTGGGTTGCTCTAAAGAAAAACCAAAAAGAAAAAGCCAAAACCACAACTATTGTATTTTCTTGTTAATTTGAAAATTAACAAGAAAAAAAAAAAAGGGAAAAAAAAAAAAAAAAAAAAAAGTAAATTATGCACTAAGGGTGGACTGCAACAACTTAATTTCTAAAATAGACAGGAATAAAATATATAATTCCAATTTTTTATCCTTGTATCTTGTATTTTGTATTTTGTATCTTACCACTTGAATGTATCCCTCTTATGTTGAATATGTATCTAAAAAATTATGATTTTTTTTCATATTCATAAATGCTTCATGAGGACCATGTTTGTATGTTTATTTGTTTTTTCTATTTTCAGTTACAAAGTTAACAGAAAAGTAAAAAACACAACACTAAAGAGGAAACAAAAAACAACACTGCTTGAATCACCAGCAGTTCCAGGAAACTTTCTAATGTTATTCACATTAGTTGAATAAATGCTTTTTAAGTCACACAGCTGGCCACAGTATTCCTTTTAAAGGCCTGTCCTCCTAAATAATCAATAATCATCAGTAGTTTTGGAAAGAAGGCATTTTCGTTAAGGACCAAAAATGCATATATTGGACACCTTGTGATTCTAATCTCATTCAAAGAAATGAGTATGTAGGTAGATTTTTCTGACAAATATTATAGCTCTCTGTTTTGTGCATTTAAAATAATAATAATAATAAATAACAATAATGATAATAATAATAATAATAATAATGAAAACCCTTTTCCACAGCTGTTTCTTCCACAATTCCCCTCCCCTCCCTAAATTTAATGTTTTATTAATCTCTTTGATCTTTCTTCTTAAATTGCTCTTTAACTCAACTTATTTGTGTGGGAGAAAGAAAGACTATGAAGGAAAAATATTGATTATTATTAGTTCTATTATTTACCTCATGAAGATTCAAACATATTAAGACAGCAATAATTTCCATACCTTGCATAAATCACCAAGAAAAATATAATTCATGGTTTTTTATTATATTTTTTAAAACTTTACTGATATCTCCTCACTCATCTTCTCTGAAAAGAAATACTCCCTGCCCCCTCCCCCCCCAAAACATAAATAAGCTATTTTTATTACAGAATCACAGAATTGTATTGTAGGGGTTGGAAGGGACTTCTAGAGCTCATCGAGTCCAACTCCCCTGCCAAAGCAGGCTCCCTAACCACGTTACACAGGTAGGTGTCCTGGCGGGTCTTAAATATCTCCAGAGAAGGAGACTACACCACCTCCCTGGGCAGCCTGTTCCAGTGCTCCATTACCCTCACTGTAAAGAAGTTCTTCCGCACCACATGCAGAACTTCCTATGCTGTAGTTTCATCCCATTACCCCTAGTCCTATCCCCACGCACTACTGAAAAGAGACCAGCCTTGCCACTATGGCCCCCACACCTCAGGTATTTATAAACTTGGATCAAGTCCCCTCTCAGCCTTCTTTCCTCAAGGCTAAACAGACCCAGTTCCCTAAGTCTCTCCTCATAGGGGAGATGCTCCAGGCCCTTCACCATCTTAGTGGCCCTCCACTGGACTCTTTCCAAGAGATCCCTGTCTTTTTTGTACTGGGGAGCCCAGAACTGAACACAGTATTCCAGATGAGGCCTCACCAGGGCAGAGTAGAGGGGGAGGATCACCTCCTTCAACCTGCTGGTCACACTCTTTTTAATACACCCCAGTATGCCATTGGCTTTTTTGGCTACAAGGGCACACTGCTGGCTCATGGTCAATCTGTCATCCACCAGCATGCCCAGGTCCCTCTCAGCAGAGGGGTAACCCCCAGCCTGTACTGGTGCATGCAATTATTTCTACCCAGGTGCAAGACTCTACACTTGCTTTTGTTAAACCTTATCCGGTTTCTTACTGCCCAGTTCTCCAGCCTGTCCAGGTCTCACTGAATGGCAGCACAGCCTTCAGGTGTGTCAGCCAATCCTCCCAACTTCGTGTCATCAGCAAACTTGCTGAGGGTGGTCACTGTCCCCTCATCAAGGTCGTTGATGAAGATGTTGAACAAGACCGGACCCAGCACAGACCCCTGGGGGACGCCGCTAGTTACAGACCTCCAGCCAGATTCTGCAACACCATTGACAACCCTCTGCACTCTGCCAGTCAGCCAATTCTCGACCCACTTCACCATCCACTCATCTATCCCATACTTCCTCAGCTTTGTTATAAGAATGTCATGGGGGACAGTATCAAAAGCCTTACTGAAATCAAGGTAGACTACATCTACCGCTATCCCTCCATCCACCCAGCTAGTGAAATTTTCATAAAAGGCCACCGGGTTGGTCGAGCACAACCTCCCCTTGGTGAACCCATGATGAGTACTCCTGATTATTTTTACTGGTAATTTTAAAGAAAAAAAAAATAGCATAGAATTATAATATTGAATTACTCTGTCATGAAACTCACAAAATGTTTCCATTCTGATTTTTATACTACTTCCTTTGTTCATCCCTTCCTTCCTTCCTTATGTCCTTTTTTAATCTGGGTACTTATATGTGCTGGAGTGCAAGTTCCAAAAGTTATAAATCAAAAGTTATAAATAAAAGGATAATATAAATAAACAATAAAAGAACAGGCCAACAAACAAAATTACTTTGTTTGACAAAAACCTCCTGCAATGAAAGTCCTATACTTTTGCCTCTGATAAATCACATTTATAGTTAAAATAGAATTCTGCTGACCTAAACCTACAGCATTTTGTTTTTCTTCTGGTGTGGTATGAATCACAGAATACCCTGAGTTGGAGGTGATCCACAAGGATCACTGAGTTCAACACATGGCTTCACAAGAGACACCCTAGAATTCAAACCTGACCTAGGATGGTACTGTCTAAACATTTCTGGAATTCTGGCAACTCAGTTCTGTGCCCACTGCCCTTGGCAGCCACTTCCACGCCCACAGCCCTCTGGTACAGACCCTGTCCCTAACCCCCAGCTGCCCCTCCCCTGATACAGCTCCATGACATCCCCTCGGGCCCTGTCGCTGTCGCACAGAGCAGAGCTCAGTGCTGCCCCTCCATTCCCTGTGAGGGGCTGCAGCTGCCATGAGGCTTCCCCTCAGCGTGCCCTGCTCTGGGCTGAACAGACACGGGGACCTCAGCTGCTCTCATATATGTTGACCTCTAAATCCTTTGTAGCCCTCCTTTCTGTGATCTCTAAGAGGTTTATTTCTTTCTTGTACTGTGAATCTCAAAATGGCATGCAGTGCTTGAGGTGGAGGTGCACCAACACTGAGCATAGGCAGTCTCTTCCTTCAGCCTCCTGCCAGTGCTGTGTCTAATGCACCCCTTTTGGCTGCCAGGACACCCTGTTGACTCACACTAACTCACCATCATTCAGGACCCCCGGATACCTCTCTGTGTGGCTACTCTCTAGCCACTTGCACACTTGCCTGTACATATAATTGAGGATTGGTTTATTCTTACTAAACTTAATGTGATTGTTAATTGTCCTGCCTTCCTCCCAGTTTCAATATCTCTCTGCAAGGCTTTTCCACCCTGGAGGCAATCAGCAACTTTTCCCACTGAAGTGCTACCCAAAAACTTGCTTAATATAGCTTCAACCAAGTCATGGATGAAAACTTCATAGAAAACTGACCCCAGAATGAAACCTCACTGCCAACTGGCTCCAGCCTCATGTAACCATTTACTAAAACACCTTGAGGTCAAGCAGTCAACCAATTTTTCACCTACATCATTACATTATTTGTCTGTATGCTGATCATTTTGTCCAGAATACTGGGAGAAGCAGTAATGAAAGCTTTGCTGCTTCCCTTTGTCTTCTAGAAGTGTAACATTATCAGAAAATGAGATTAAGTCCATTAAGGAGACCCGTAAAAATAACTGTGAGATGATGATAAAAAGGCATGTTTAAGTCTTTCCTTCAAAAAAACAAACAAACAAGCAAACAAAAACAATAACAGCAACAACAACAACCCAAGAAGGCAGGGATACTTATAAACCCAGCATTTGAAACAACATCTTGTTTTCACTGAAACATATACAACTCATGAGAAAACTAGGTTACAATGTGCCCAGACAGCCAACTGTATTCTGGGGTGAATGAAGCACAGTAAAGCTTGCTGGTAGAAAGGAGTGATGTCCCCCCCAAAACTGATGCTATCAAAAATCAAGTGCTGCACACTGTTTTATAAATAATATATATATTATTTAAAGGACATAGAACTACTGAAGAGAGGTGACCACACTGCGGCCCACAACTTCCTCAAGAAGGAGAATATAAAGAGAAGTGCCGATCTCTTCTCCAGCAACCTAGTGTAAGAGATTATTCTTTTATACCAGTGTCTCTAAGCTTGCTGAAGGACACAGATGAACAAGTACATGCAAGTCCTGGTCAGGGATTGAGAAATTCTTTGTCTGAGGGACACAGATGGGCAAAGCTAGGGGCAAGGAGAGAGAGAAATAAGCTGCAGGTGAATGACTGGGAAGCAGCCTTTTGTGTGGGCTTATCTCAAGGAAGGTGTCCATCTCAGGGAGTGCTGCACATGACTCTTAACCAAGCACCCAGGAATGACAAGCAGTCAGGAAAAAGGAGGATAAAATCGAGATCAGCAACCATGAAGTTTAGTTTTCTGAAATCAGGTTCCTACAACGTGAACAAGAGAGGTTTTCTGACATCAGATTCCTCATGACCTGAGACCTGTATGCTGAAGATGGAGTCTGCCATCAGATCCCTCACTATGGACATCCTGCCCTCTGACAGTCTCTCCTGGACCTGCTACCTGAATCCTGGACTTAGCCTGTAGCTTCTTCCTGCTGCAGGTATGCTTGCTGCCCAAGGCTGGCCATGCTGCTGCTGCTCGCACCCATCTGCGCTTTTCCCTTGTACCATCGGAATGTCTTGCTCCCTATCACCCTGATTAAGATTTGTAATAAACTGGTTGGATTAACATTTGAACCATTGTTTCTTAATCTCATGCTGGGTATACATATATCAAAGAACTGCTTCTCCCTCCTATAAATTGGACCTCTGTGAATTGTTTAAAATTGTGTTGGGGTTGGTTCCAGTTGAATATTAGGAAAAATTCAGTTCAGTTTAGCCTTGACTAGCCTTCCAGGGAAGTGGTCATGCTACTGAGAATGTTGATACTTAAGAGCAGATTGGACAAGACTCTTGGGTTGTCATCTGTACAGTCAAGAGTCTGGACTCATTGGTCCTCATGGAACCCTTCCAATTCTATGCTGAACAACAGGCAATTCTTTTTCGTTTTGCTACCTTCACAGTCCAAGTGTATCTCAGAAATATTTTTAAGGTATCCCAATTGCTGCTTCATTCATTTTGCTTCCAGCCTCACTGATATGTTACTTATTATAAAACCAGGAAGAAAATCACTTAGGTTACATTCTGAACACCTGTATGCTGGATGTCGAGCTGTGATTTTGCTGCAAAAACCTTATGCACATTTGTGAAAGGAAGTACATACATGTATTATACTGAAGTTAGAGTGATTATACTTTTACTTTCACATATGCATTAATCTAACCTTCCAGAAATCCATAATCTTCCTAAACCATGTACTCTAATTGAACTGTACAGATTTAAAGTTTTATGCTAACAGAGTTTAATCTTCAAATTTTTCTAATTGTATTTTTTTTCACAGCTGTAGTAAAGATAAAATATTTAAAATCTACTACTTCTATTTCATTCTACACATATATCTCTTTGCTTTAGCTGCTGCTTTAAAAACAAAAGAAACAAAAAATAAAAATACATTTTTAATAGAGAATGTACATTTTTACAGTAAAATTAATCTTAAAACTAACTAGAAATGCTATTATTTTTCCAATAACCTGTATTTATTTAAATGAATGCCTAGCTTTATCCTGTAATGCCAATAAAGACAACACCTGAATGCTCTCTGGTGCCTCCTAATTAAGTGAATGTAACCTGTAATTCAAAATGAAGTAAGTTATGTGACATAGTTTCTGTTTGTTATAGATTCATGAACCTGCGCAAAACTTATTCCCCCTGCTAATGAGCTAATGAGCTTTGCCTCATCATAAATCTCAAACTCAATGTGCTTTATTTTGAATTATTTCCGTATTCACCAAAGATAATTTTGGAGTAGAGTTTGTCTTCTGTCTTATTTGGGAAAGTAGGGAATGCCTGATGATCTAGTTAGAAATTATTTCTTTACTTAACAGTGCTTAAAACAGTTGCTAAGGTATCTGGCTTTAGCAACAAATTACTGTGGGACAAATTTCAAGGGAGAAAAAGAAAAGAGTCAGGATAAATTACAAGAGCTAAGAGACCGAGCACTTTCTACAGATATCTTAGAGAAAAGGCAATTAGGCTCCTAAATGTACCATTGTCTCCTACAGTTCTTGAATTTGTTGTTTGCTGAATGAGCTTCACTGATATGAAGAGATTTAGTTAGGTGTACTGAGGTCCCAATGCGCAGAGGTAGTTACAAGGAACGCTGCAAGGTTAGGCTGAGAAAAGTTTGGCAATGTATATATCTATACAAAAAACAAAATGTACATTGACGTTTGTTACCTCTGCTTCAAATACTGGAAAACTGACTCCTGCCTCCCCCAAACCTCCTTTTCTTCTTCTTATATGCTGTGATTCTAAGAGGAACCTATAATCCAAGGCCATATTTGGATATGTCAGTCAACTGCTCATTCGCTAAGACTCATGAAGTGATTAATGACAGGCTTGACTCAATTGGTAAATTAGCAGTAGAAAAGACCATTAGTGCCTTGAAGTAAGATTCCTGTTCTATAGAAGGCAACTGCAAGTTATGTCACAGTTATAAATATATATGCTCAATATTTTGACAGAATTGGCATCTATGAAATGCTATTATTATAGAATCATATGATCGTAGTGTTTTGCTATTTTCTCATTACTTTCTGATCTCCAGTTTAGAGTCAATGAATTACCCTTTGCTGGATGAAGAAATGGCTGAAGAACCAGGCTCAGAGAATGGTGTTGAATGGAGTTAAATCCAGTTGGCCTTTGGTCATAAGTGGTCTGCCTCAGGGACTGGGGTTGGGATCTGTCTTGTTCAATATTGTTATTGATGATCTGGATGAGAGGACTGAGGGCATCCTCAGTAATTTTGCAAATTACACCAAGCTGGGAGGAAGTGTCGATCTGCTTGGGGGTAAGAAGGTCCTTCAGAAGTATCTGGGTAAACTGGATTATGGGCCGAGGTCAGTGGAATGTAGAATTTGTCCCCTTCTATCTTATAACCCTTCTTTACATGCTTGAAAGGACACTATCAGGTCTCCTCAAAACCTTTTCTTCTCCAGACTGAAAAGTCTCAACTCCGTACCTGTCCTCATGGGAGAGGTGTTCCATCCCTCAGATAATTTTTGTGACCCTCATCTGGAAACACTATAATAGATCCACATCTTGTGCAGTAAGGACTCCACATCTGGATGCAGTACTCCAGGTGAGGTTTTACCACTACAGAAAAAGGGATTATGATCATCTTGACTTGCTGACAATACATCTTTTGATACAGCTACTGTTGCCTTTCTGGGCTTCAAAGGTGCTTTGCTGGCTTATAGCCAACTCACCAAACACCAGGACACCTAAATCCTTTTTGGCAGGGCTGTGCTCAAATGTTCACAGTATTTGCAATTCCTCACATAGACTTGCTCTGTACTTAACATTAATTAGCAAATATTGTAGAAGTCTTTCCTAAACTCTGCTGACATTCATGATGTAAGCCTGGTGCTTCACTCTGAAAATATACTATACTGTTTGTGGAACTTAGATTGAACATTGGTGGTAGAGTGACTTTAAGGTAGACATTAAAGAAATAAGAGTAAATATCAGCAAATTTCCAATACAGTAAGTTACTACAAATGCCATCAGAAATCTGAACAGCAAATGATTGATATAGGCTAGACTGAGCCTCTCAGAAGAAATATAGCTTCTCAATAACTGTCTCGCAGAGAATGACTTATAGCATATGTTAATAAGGGCATGTCCTGGAAATCCACAAGTTTTCAAGAAGCTCTTCCTACTTCAACAGAAACCGAGCAACTTAACTTAGTTACTAGTTTCTTAGGCTTAAACTGACTAGGTGGGGTGATCCTAATGTACAGTAATTACAGTTCACCTGCAAAACAGATTTTGTAGTTTGCACACTTGTCACTCGATCACAAGTTCTGGGGAGTTTTATCCCAAGGAACTTGAGTGTGCATGTAATCTTAGTGCCAGAAGGCCACATTTACAGACAAGTTGTGTGTATGATACTACTATTATGCAAATAGTATATGCTTTATTTTATACATGTACGGCGTCTATATATACCATATGTACTGAAAATATATGAAGTATTTTGTTTGATGCTGTTCACACTTGCAGATGTGACCCTTTGGATCCTCATTTTGGATTTGAGTCCAAAATGTTATGTTGGATTGGAATTTGTTTTGTAAACATAACAAATGTAACAAAGAACATACTGCCACTTACTGGGGTTAAAACACGTACCTTAATGGAAGGGTTATTTGATTAATGAGAAACTGCGAGGAAATTAATTTGAACTCAAAATCTAACTGTGTGTTTGGTAGATACAAATAATTCATAAGGTCTGTCAATGTCTATGTTTAGATTGGACTAGCAGAGATAGTGTAGGCAAAGACATCCCAGGAATTTGTTTTTCAAATACAGAATATTCACTTCATAAAAGAAAACTCAGTGAAAATGTTTGTAATAAAAGAGAAGAAACAAACCTATACAGAAGGGATGTTTTCTCATTATAAAAGACCTGCTCCAAAAGTAATGCCTCCTATTTTGTTATATTGGGCCATGATGTTAGAGGCAGATGTTAGTGGTATGGCAATAGAGGTTGAAACTTCTCATCAATATTCCCTTACATTTTATTGCCTTGTAATGGATGGTGGCAGAAAGCAGTCTGTCAAAATGGTACAGGACATAGAAGTAAGGATGAAACAAAGATGTGTAACTGAATTTCTCCACGCAGACAAAAATTGCACCCATTGACATGTTGATCCTTGCTAAATGTTTATGGAGACCAAATAGTGGATGTGAGCGCAGTGAAGTAGTGGGTGATGCATTTCATCAGCAGTGACAACAGTGTGAAAAAAAAACCATGTTCTGAACCACCACACACAGATTTCACGCCATAAAAAAAAAACAAACAACAGTGTCTCAATCAGCTCATCCTCACAAATTGGCTAATGATGATTATGTTGAAAAAATTGTGTTTTGTAGCTGAGAATCTGCTTTATCAAATGGTGTCGTAGTGCTCTTTGTTGTAATTTTGATGGAAATAAATAGGATGCATTATTTTCAAAGTGACCTACATAATTATATGCCCAGTGATTTATCAATATTAATTTTGTTTTAAGTAAAAACTTTCCAAATGTTTGTGAGGGTGTTGATGACAATGAAGATGATGATTTTAGGATCTAGGACAAAAAATCCAGCCAAGCAATTTTAATTTATCTCATCACTCCCACAGAAGAACAATGTTTTTGTTTTAGCCTGAATTTGAAAATCTGACCTATAAACTCATGGCAGACTGGGGAAAGGCCTACATTAATTACTGTATGAAAATCTGAGGGAGATAGGACACATTTATGACATTTTGGAAACAAAAACATTTGTACAAGTTCCTTCTGCAGTCATGGAGAATGTTATTTTAAACTCATCACGTATAGCTCCTCAAAAATTTGGCAACATATTTATATTCAAATGGAAATATAAATTCTTTATTTCTTTTTATGCACATATCTATATTGAAGCAGTTCCTACACTGTTTTTCAAACTAGTTAATCAAACTCTTTTCTGAACTGTTTTATTTTGCCTCAAGAATAACTTAATTTGATTAAACTCAGTCTTATTCCTAATCAAGATAAACTCCTAATCATTTTAAACTTGAAAAAGCACTTTTAAATGGACCTCTAAGGTATCGACATGGGGGCTAATTCATGTAAAATCAGTTAAATTAAGCTTACACAGACAAGGCTTAATAGCAAATTAGTTTTTATCCCTATATAATGCTAAGTAGATATTTGTTCTAAAACAGTCTGTTTTTCATTTTTAATTCTCAATTATGTTATCTACTGGCTCACTGTATGAGCAAAGTTTAAAGCATTTAGTAACAACAAAGGTTTTCTATTAACAAAAAGCAATTTCTGTAAGATATCCTGAAAGATTTCATTTATTTAATTATTTATTTATTTTAAATATATAAGTTAAACTGTATTCAGCATTTGATGAGCTTTCATGTGTGCTGGATATTTATCATCATCAAAGTATTTTTCAAAATCACCAAAGGCAGTCAATTCTTTAAAGACTAAGCCACCACCTGCTTTGATGCTATATATTTTTCCCAGGGGTTTGAATCAACCCTGAAGTCATTACTAATGTTTTACTGTGAGGAATACAGGCTGAGAACTGCCATAGTCTGTTTGTGAACTTGATTCCTGTTCATTCTCCCACAAAGTCCTCAGATTTTTTCTGTCATCTGGAAAAAATCTCTGAAATAGGGCAAAAAACAACAACAACAACAACAAAAATCAACCAGACACACAAAACCCAAACCAAAACAAACAAACCAACCAAACAAAAACAAGTAAGAAAGAAACACCAAACACAAATGACCAAACAAATTCTAAAAAGCCATATCTTGGGCAATTTTTGTGAGCATGCTACAGATAATCACAGAAGAAGCCCTAATTCTCATGCTATTGTTCTTTCTGAAGTTGGACCTACCTAGAAAACAAGGAACAGTTTATACAGAAAGAGTTGGAAAGAGAGGCAGAAAGTGATGGCCATAAATGCCTGCATGTTTCCCAGGAGTATAAATTTATGCTTGGGAATCTCCCAGAGATTTGTAATTGAAATCTTTGTCCTTAAACTAAGTTTATCTACTGTCAAGCTGCTTGCTATGGGAACCAATATTAGAAAGGACCTGCATCCTATTGTTGTCACTTGAGAAAAAGATAAAAGTGCTTGGAAAACATTTATCAAACAAACATGTTTCTTCTAGCTTTCAAAATAGTGAAATCTTCTGTTTGGGAAAAGAGGTGGAAATACCAGTCGACAATACAGATTACATCACCTTAGCATTTTCTAATAACATTATAAAACTTTAAAACCTTAAAAGTTTTGTGAGAGGCTGGATCAGAATACGAACATTTAGCAACACAATACTTATTCACACGTGTAATACTTCAGATGTTTATTAAATAATTCTGAACACAGTTAAAAAAAGTCATGGAGCTGTGGTGACTTCCTCAGTGGCTCAATGAAGGGGATGGTCACAATCAGAAGACATACTGAAGTAGCATAAAGCATTCTTGATTTAAATATGTATGTGAGGATATATCTGTTTTGAAGCTTCTGTTGTTTCAAAATTCATTTTTCAGCTGCTTATTAAGTCATTTTAATTTTTTTTTCTAGATCCATATGTAAAACACACACGCAAAAAATACAAGTATTTTTTACTATGTACAAATAATGATATATATTCTAAGGGTAATATCAGCCATTAACAATTATGCAATAATTTGATTTTCTGTTTTCAGCCAGTGTCAGATGTTTTGATTATTTTATACATATTTGCTGTAGCAAGGCCAGATGTAATAACAAAATTAATTTTAATTTGCAGACAAGAAAAAAAAAGGTAGAAAATGTGACAGTTAGAAACTTCTAGCCACTTATTTGACTATTTTTGTTGTCCACACCTAAAATAGCTTCTATGTATTGATCTCATATATAATGTAGTTCAACATATAATTTGTCTTTGCTTTGAAATGTCTAAGCAGACCAACATGAGTGAATCATTGAAAATAGACTCCACAGCCAAAATCTGACTTGGCATCAAAATACTAAGCTTTTTCATGCATTTAGTTGCCAGGAACATTTTAAGGATCGGTTCCAAATCACATTAAGATGTGACATTTTGTACTGCATGTATTGTTAAATTGTAGATTTTCATTCCCGTGTATTAGCAGTACACCAGTCTCAGTATCATCAAGAAAAGGCTGATTTAGGAATTAGTTGGACAGCATGGTATTCAGTAAAGGCTTGTGTCACAGAAATCAATCAACATGAATTGCCAGATATTTAGTTTAACAGGGTACCATCAGTTATGCTTTCTTGAACTCAGCACATAAATGACTACAACTCACATTATAGTTGTGCATTATGTTCTTTCAGAATGAAGATCATCTAGTCACATAACATATGTCTACATTGTATAATGTCTCAGTATGAAGGACAGAACTGTTTTTCTTTTTTTGCCTCAAAGTTTGCTTCGTGAGGCCTTTCTGATGATAAGACTCTGACTGGCAACTGCTAACTATCTGGGAGAGTGAATGGTGGGCGTCACCATGCCACAGTACCTCTGCTTATGATTGCAAAGATAAGCAGAAGCAGGACAAGCAGTCTTTTTCAGGGGTGCAGTTTGGAGGAGCTGAACACTGCAAAAGGTGATAATGTTTGTGCATGGCAGTGAAGGCACCACTCCCTGGCTTATCTGTTGGGCCAGGCATGTCACACTAAACCGAGAGAAAAGAAGAAGAAGAAAAAAAGCCCCGCAGAAATGGGGGATAAAAGGCCCTCCCTAAACTGGGGACTTTGAAGACAAACTCCCAAAGACACCTTTGACGGAGAATTCCCTGAGGGGACAACCTCTTCGGAAGAACTCCCGAGGCCAGCTTGCTGCAGAGCTTCCTGGCTTTCTCCCATCCCCCGCGGTGATCAGAGGAGTTCCTCAGATCCACGGACCTATTGTGTACCTTGCTGGACCCACGGTGGTGACTGTCTCTTTTGCTCTCTACAGAGACTCCTTGCTTATATTTCCTACCTTTCCTATCGCCTACCTTCCCTTCCCCATCTCCCAAAACAGCTAGGACTTTAATAAACTGGTTGGACCAACATTTGAATCGTTGCTTCTTAATTTCATGCCGGGTATATACATATAAAAGAACCTTGCCTCCCTCCTACAAATTGGAGCGAGACACTCAGAAAGCTCAGAACTATTTCTGAAGAGGAACTGAGTTTGTCAAAGCCCATCCTAGAAAGCCATGTCTTTACTCAGAAGCTACACTGATGCATCAGTGTTGCTGACCTATCTGAATGGGAGGCTGAGCAACCTGACAGCGATGAAGATAACTATGCTGCGCTTCACTCCTTATTTGGACTCAGCTCTTACACATTCATAAAATGTTGCATGGTCAGTTGAGAATGAGAACTCTATGGTAGGAAAATTGCCAAGTCCTTCACTCAAAAGACAGTGTTGACAGATTTATCACTTTACAAAACTATTTTTATTTAGCTTGAAATAATTTGAAGACTAGTATTTAATTTTTTTTTTATTTTTTTTTTTAGATTAGGAAGAGCAATCATCCACTTCTGAGTGTCTGTAAAGACGATACCTTCAAAAGTGATTTTTAAATTTTTAAAATTTATTTTTATTTTTATTTTTTTTAATTTTTTAATTTCATAAGAATAGACAGAGGTGAAGTGCAAGTCTAACAGAACTAAGCACAAATTTTAGATTTACCTCAGCTGT
This sequence comes from Coturnix japonica, assembly GCF_054131305.1. NCBI lineage: Eukaryota > Metazoa > Chordata > Aves > Galliformes > Phasianidae > Coturnix > Coturnix japonica. The sequence goes on from NC_140702.1 coordinate 39,605,078, forward strand.
CAAAGCACCATCTATAGTTAGTTCAGACATAGGACATTAGGTATATGGTGATGTCTAAACTTCTCTGAATACTTAAGTTGGATACCCAGATGTAATATTCATGATAGCACAAGGTCATCCTAAAGTCAAGTTTATTTTGTTATTTTTCTGTTTTTATTGTTTTTTTTTTTTTTTATTCTTTCATTATAAAAGCTATGCTTGTGATAATTTAGGAACATAATGAAAGCAAGAAATATTATTGATGATGACACTGAAAGTATATAATCAACACATTGTGGGTTTAGGCTGACATATTAAGAAAATGGTTTTAAATTGGTTTTATCAAACCAACTCAAAACAAGATGAGAATTCGCAATTCATAGTTCACCCTGATTTACATGAATAGAGTTCAATTAAGGGAATCCTCTGTCCAATACAAAAAAAAAAAAAAAAAAAAAAAAGGAAAAAAGAAGAAGCTAAATGGAACTGGAAGCATCTTAATAATCTCAGTAGCTAAAGAGTCTAAAGAGACAAGAATCACCAGTTTTGCAGAGTAATGTGCATGTAGAATGGGGCAGTGACCAAGGTGTGTTGTCATCTGGCAGCAGACTGTGCTTTGGAGGCTGCCCAGTATCCAAAGATTGTGCTCAGTTATGTGGAGCTTGCACATCCCTTTTGGACACTTTTATGAGTGAAAAAAAAAATCAAAAGAATCCAAAGATTATTTGGATTACAAATCAAAATGAAATATAACCTGATACTAAGAACTTTGCTTTTCCTTTAAGAGTATGTTAGATAAGACTATGCATTTGTCAAAGAGAAAGAGACAGAATATTCACTGGGAACTTAATAATCTTTTCCAATCTACTATATATATATATATGTGTGTGTATATATATATATAATGTCATATTGGGCTACCGTCACAGTGTTACAACCATACATGTACATACTCTTTATGTACTTTTAATTATTATCTATTGTTAAACAGACTAGTCCTCTCTACTCCTTCACTACTTTCTCCTTAATTCTCTCCTGCTTTAAGTGTTCACTATATTATATTGTACTGTTTTAAGTATATACTCATTTAATTGAATATTGGTACATTCAGTTTTCAGTCAGGCATAATGTAAAAAATAAAAAATACCAAAGAATTCCTGAATGGCTTAGCTATATATTTCATAAAATAGACAAATGGTAACATATATCTGATGATAGAGCTAATTTTCTGTATGTGGAAAATCCTTACAGAGTAAATATTCTTTCTGAGCTGCAAAGATAGCTGTGTACATAGATGCACCCCTCAGGGAGACATTGTATACAGTGTGTGCATTTAGTAGTTATGTATTTGCAGGTCAGCTATGTGTATGCTCACAGATGTGAACTGTTCTTGGTCAGATATAACACAGCAACTATGTAAAAAGAATTTTGATGCATACTGAATTTCTAGCTGAAATTATTGGGAAAGTTTCTGTCTTTAGGTTTGCTCTGAAGATTGGATTACATTTTAGTAGCCTTTGCTTACTAAATAATAGGATATAGTCTGAGACAGTCAAGTAAAGTTCATCAGTTATTGCAAGGACAGAATTCAGGTCTTGGCTTTTAAATCATTAAGAAAAATGTATTGTTTTGGTTCGAGGAGACCTTCTCAAATTTTTTCAGGTCCCTCTGAATGGCATTTCCTTCTCTTATTTTAACAACTTCACTACTCAGCTTGGTGTCATTAGCAAACTTGCAGAGGGTGCACTTGATCCCACTGATAAAGATGATAAAGGTCCTTGATAAAGATGTTAAAGAGGACTGGTCCCAAGACATTAGAATCCACCTCCACCTGGACATAAAGCCTCCAGAAAGATCTATTCCACCATTTGCCCAGGCAGAGAGATGAAGCTGAGGTTCCCCAAGTCTTTTATCCTTTTTTTTTTTTTTTTTTTTAAATTAATAAAATAAAAATAAAAATAAAAAACAAAAATAAAAATAAAAATAAAGATAAAAATAAAAATAAAAATACAGATAAAAATAAAAATAAAAAATGGCAGTGATATTTCCCTGTTTCCATTCTTTGTCAAATTTGCCTGATAGCCTTTTGAAATATGGCAGAGGGTGGCTTGTCAACCACATCAGTCAGTTCCTTCAGGATACTGGGATGCATACTGTTGGGCCCCATAGATTTGCATATACTCAGTTTCTTCAGGTGGTCTTGAACTTGCTCTTTTCTTAGAAATGAAGGAATACAATGTGTTTTACAAGCAGTTCTCACAGAATTTAACTAAATTATGCCTTGGAATCATTACCTATTATATAATTGCCTGTAATAATTCCATTCTCTTACTGTTGAGCGATATGACAGGAATTAGTGACAATGTGGCACGGTTAAATAATAACTATTTGTTATAATGCTTGAGATGCTTGCATGAATTTTTTTTATCACTGCTAATATAATACATCAGTTCAAGAAGGAAGGATTTTAGGCATGTTACTCATTATATGTATGGCAATTAAATTATTACTATTTTTTTTTCATGGATGTTATTCCCAGAGAAATTGTTTTCTCTAACTTTTGCAGCCAGCAAGTAAGATGCAAATATAGTTGTATTTGCTTCAATTTTAGCTAAGTATTTCCAGAGATCCTCATCTCTACAGGAAGGTTTCGGTTCTGCAATTCAGTTGCAGATGCAGCTGGATTCTTATTTTATCCACACTATGCCTGCTCTAATGGACAAACAGACGTATGAACATTGTTGCCAACCTGAAGTACAAGAGTTCAGGTAATAAGGAGAAAGAAGAAACATAAAGCAGGTCTGAGATACACATTCAAGCTGTTGCCAAGACTACCTAAAAGATCTTTATTCTATTTCTACACAGAAAGAACAATGAACAATTGGCAGTGCTTTGTTGGGGTTGCTTATCTCTTGCACCAGCCACTTAATTCCTCTAAATACTGGAAACAGGCTTCCTCTTCTCAGTCTGGAAAGAGGTAAAATCTGACTGTTAACCTACTGTCTTCCCTGAGGTTCAAAAGAGGTATCAGTATCAGACTTTTATAAGTAATGGTGGCCACAGTGTATTTTAAAGAAAGGCATGGCAGACAGATAATCATTTACATAACATTGCTTTGTGGAATATATATAAACCAAACTTATTCATTCTTTTATTGTGAGTGCCCTTCTGCCTGTATCTGGGCTTAGAGCCGAACAAGTCATTACAAGGTAAGAAGATATTAAACACCAGCCAATCAATAACTGTTCAGGACTGTATTCTTTAATTATTACAAATCAAAAGTAAAACAAGTAAAACTTGTTTAACTTTCCACTGTGAAACATATTGGCATGAATAAAGCATTACTTTTGGAGCAGCCTATATATTTGTTTTTCCACATACTTAGATGCTTATACATATATGAACGCAAAAGAGTATACAAACAGGAAGAAAAAGGACAGTAGACACTCTGTTTAAAGCTTTTTCTGCTTGCTCGAGACAAGATTTTTCCATCTCTAGAATACTGCTTGTAACCTATGTAAGAACTGACTGCACAAATTGAGAGCACATATCTTTTAGCACACTCACACACATAGATTATGATCTAAATTACACTAGTGAGGACTAATGAGTTAGTTACTCTGCATGTGGTTCAGTTTAAGAAATCAAAATTACGCTCACAGTGTCACAATCAATTTGCATTACACCAGTGTATGCAAATGAACATAATGAGTGTTGAAAAATCTGCAGGTAGAAATGAAGATTAGGCAACAAATTCCGTAAGCTGTTTAAAGTGTTGCTTCTGTCTGCAAATAGAAGAACCAGTTAATTAATAAGAAAGTATTGCTAGTCCAAATCATTGTATGATTTGAAAATAAATTTAAAGAAGCCAATTCAGAGATCTGTATGACCAAAAATCTGACTTTTGGTAGCTGAAATAATACAGAAAGCAAGATACTGAAGTAGCAGCAGTAAGCATTTTAACTCTACCAAGATATCTTAAAGAAAAGGTTATGTAGTGCAGCCCCCTGCGGCCCAGAAACTGGATGACTACCTGAAGTATGTGGGAAAAACTGGGGATAAAAGTTGATGCATTTTTTTACTGCCATTGTGTTTACACATAGAGTCTGAAATATTTTATTCTCTAGAATTAAGTGAGAAGACATTGCTTCAAGGCTGTTTTGAACTTCAGCTCTACTGAGGACCTCTCTCCATCTGTGTTTTTTGTTTTATGTTTGTTTTTGTTGTTGTTGTTGTTGTTTGCTTGTTTGTTTTGTTTTTTTCAGGGCATTCATGTAGGGCTTTGATTATTTATTTTTTTTCTGAACATTTCCATAGAATATTTACTGGATTTTGTTTGTTTGTCTCTTTTAATGTACAAAGACTTACAAAACTTTCAAATCTCCTCTCATTCTGTGGGAAACCCCTTATTTCACAGAACTCAGACACTGTCCAGGATCAGATTTCAGTTAGCATTTTCCTATTACCCTGAAAAAAGAACATCTTTAAATATTTGACATATAGGTGACTGTCGCTCCTAGGATCTTTTGTGAAGTAGTAGGACTTTTCAGCCTTCAGCACAAACTGAGACTTTTACATTAACTCAAAACATGGGAAATTTCTACTGATTATAAGAGGAAAAAGTCATATACCATGAGGGTATTTTCAAACACTGGAGTGGGTTCTTGGAGAGGCTGTGAAGCATGCACCCTTTAGGATACTCAGAAGTTGTCAGAATCTGACAAGACCCTGAAAAATTTGCTGTAATTGAGCTGTATGTCTCCAGATGTCCCAGCCAACCAATCCAAAGATGTCATTACAAGGTTACAAAAGAAGAGCTTAACAATCTAGAAGAAAAGGTCTCAGATGACATTAGCAGCTACACAGATAAATGTGCTCCAGAGTAAAAATGGAAGTGATATCTATTGGCTCAGACTCTTCTTACACAAGGAATGATTTGTGTTGCTGAGGCAAAGGAATTCTGAAGAGTAATATCCCACTGTGAAAGGGCTACTCTACCAGTAACATGCACAGTTCTTCATTCTTCAAATCCAATATAGGAAGTAGCTATGAATGGATTTCCTCACTAGATTGATGATCCTTGAATTCTGTTGCGGCTTCTCAATGTCACTGACAGTCAAAACAGTTTAGAAGAATCCTCAGTGTTCACTTTTCTCAGGGATCAGGGCATCACACACATGGTTTATGATCCTGTAATCTTTTTATGCCTGCCCCTTGTATACTCTGCTTGTTGTGTGTGCTGATAGGTGATAGTTCTGGCTTAGGGAATTACTGTATTTAAAGGTAAGGAGCTGTTACTCCCATGATAATGACAATGCCTTTTATAGTGGCTCTGAATTCAGCTCTGTTGTGTCCAGCATTTCTGTAATGTTCAGATCCAGTGGCAGATTCAACAGAATAGTGGTGGTAGTGGGTAAGAAAAATGCTAGCATGGCATTGATAAATGCCCTTGCCTATTGATAAATCTTCATGAAATAAAATTCCTACAGAATGCAGCAAAGCTGCAACTTATGCAATACATATATTGTGAAAGGATATATTTGTTACATGTAGAATGAAGGTGTTATGCCCTTCTTAAAATCTGTTTTCAGGCTCATTGAGAATACCTATGATCAAAGCACATTAAAGCAGTTTCAACTGATTCTTATATCCACATTTAACCAGAAAACGTTACACAAGCAAAAAGATGAAATAAAATAATAAATAATTAAGAAATAAATCTAAACTATGGTTTGTTAGAATTTGAAGTATTCCTCAAGCAGGAAAAAAAAAAAAAAAAAAGAGCTAAATTCATTTAGTGAATTGTTTGCTTTTTATGATTTCTGTATGGTAAAATCTGACATAATCTAGAATAGAATTATGAAGACATTCTGAAGAAGAAAATGAAAATCCGTTATTGCCATGAGAAGTTGTAGCTGTACCCTATCCACTACGTGTGCGTTATTCAATAAGTTACAGAAGAAGAGTTCATTCAGTGTAGTTTTGTGGTTATTATTGTGGGTTATATCTATCTGAACACAGTTCTGTATTTTATATGTCAAAGAAAATTCTATGTAGCAGGTATACAGCAAGCAGATTTTTTTAAAAAAAATGCTATTGTCCCTGTATAAGAGCTTTTAACTAATTTGTTACATGTCTTAAGAACTACTAAATATGTCAAATTTGTGTGATTTTTAATATTGCATTTCTTTAAGAGTTCTATTTGAAAAGCATCTCCTGTTTCAGATAGATCCTGCTTATTATCCTGTCTGTATTAGACTTTGTCTAGATACACTCATGTATGACTTGGTCACATAGTGCATTATGTTCCTATATTCCCTATATTTGTATTTCTGTGGAAGTTGGGAAATCTTTAAAACTGTTATACTGCTATTCTTTGTTAAAGAAGCTTTCTGTGTACAACCAGTGTAGAGGGGAGACAGACCAGAAAAATGCTTTTTAGCATTTTGCACATCAGCAATTACCAAACATCAATTTGATTCTTTCCTCCACATGTTGAAACACAGCTCAGAGCATTAAACCCATTCTCCAGTGATTGGGACAAAAGTAGGTTAGTAGAGTGGGTTGCTAGGAGACCAGTGTCAGCGTCATCTATGACCTTGCAGGGCATAAAGAAACTGTATAGATTTATTGAGCTCTGTGGCATATTGTCTAAGTCCTCTGCTTGGCTGTCTTACTCCATTTCCATCTGTTGTAGTGCTCTAGCTCTCCCATATACATGCACAAATACCCTCCACTTCCACAGCAGCCATGTACAGTGACCTCTGCTTCTTGAGACTTCCTAAAGCATCACCATTATTCCTCTCACATTAAGCTACTGCACAGCTAACCAGACACAGTGAAAGAAGCATCAGCAAAACCCCTTCCTTTTAAAAGCTCACTTTTTCATACTGTTGCTGTTAGAAATGTAGGAATCTGTCCTACTGGGAACAGCATTATGAAAAATGTATAAACATCACATAGTAATTTTTCTGTCACATTCAAAATATTTTTTTTCAAAATTACATCCACAGTTTTCTCTGCTGAGGTGACTTGAGGTTAAGCAGCCATGTACTGTAGGGATCTGTGGCACTCATATCATTTTCTCGGTGTGTTTTTTGGAAACAGCTGAAGGCATCATGTAGAAAGAAAAACAAATGAAAACATGATACTTACACAAATAAATCAATAAAAAATATGTCCTTTAGATATGCAAAATTTTGTAGTACCATCAATTTCACTTTATGTGAGGCAGTTTTAGATGTTTGCTGTTTGAATACTATTGTTTGCATTACACAAGAAGAGGCAAGTAGCATCGGTCAGGTAATAAAAACCTGCCATAATCTAGCCAATTTTTGTTAGCAATCTACTTGACAAGAACTGTCCCAATAATTTGTATTAAAAAGTATGGTGTTGGGAGCTTAAACCGATGCCTGATTCATTCCACAGTTTGTGTCACGTATGTATTGTTTTGTCTGACAGGAATACATGCAACAGTAAAGATTACTTTTAGGAAGAAAAGGGACACTTTTCCTAAGCAACCAAATTATCTGAGTTATCTGTCCTTCTTTCTGCTTCTGAAGGTCTTCACTTTGTGAATGCCAGTAAACACTGGCTGTATCAGAGCAGTAAATAAAGTTTATTCCAGAAAAAAAAGAAAAAAAAAAAAAAAAAAAAGGTTTTTTTTGGAGGTAATTCCTGATCCCTTGCCCTCTTGCATTTAAACCTATGAACAGATTCCTCATCGTCAAGCATCTCAACTAACTACAACTTTCACAGAGATGCTTGGACACCATGATGAGTACTGGAACATTAAAATCCTAGATTATTAGTGGATAAGTCCTGCCATACTTTAGCTATGTATCAGTATACATAGCTTTGTATACTGATACAAAGCTTCTCAATCAGTCCTTGTAAGAAGAAACCCAGTTGTTGGTTCATTTGACATTACCCCCTCTTGAATCATGAAACAATGGCTGAGAGATATATTTGTTATGAAAATTAAGAGAAACAGTAACGATATAGGAAATCTTCATTCCGTCTGTAAAAAGCTATCACAGTTTTAAATATGATGGGGCATCGAGGGCTGCTGAAAGTGATCTGGTGCTGAGTCTACCCTGCTAGCAAAATCTGGTATCTAGAGTCTAGATAGTAGTCTAGCCCCTGATGCATGCCAGTGAACTCTTTGGGTAGTAGAAGGGCATCTGTGGCCACAAACTCTGAATGTTCATGTGTTTGCCATTGGACATATCTGCACATATCTGAATAACCTTTGGTAAGGCTGAGGATATGTCACTTGTTCATTTCATTTTGATTCAGGCCATACCTCTAAAACCAAAACTGCACTGAGTTTCAGACCTGGGATTGTGTTCAGACATGACTCACTGATGCCAAGCTGCACTAAACACACAAGAGAATTATCATTGACATATTGATGATCAGTGGTTCTAATGGCTCTTCTGTACAATATTTTAGTGGCCATAAAACACAAGAAGATTAAAATATATTCTCTACTAGTCAGAAATAAAGTAACAGTACTAAAAATTGTTGAATGGAAAATTCTGGTGCAATTATTTTTCTCTTTCCACTGAAGCTAAGCCAATTTGGAACCAGAATGAGGACTATAGAATCAGAAGAAAAGTAAAAAAAAAAAAAAAAAAAAAAAGCTTGTGGAATACAGCATACTGTCAAGGTACTTCAACCTTCCAGCTGATAATCAAGCTCTCAGCTTTCTCACATGTTTAAACAAAGACTTAGGTTTTTCATGCATCTTATACAATTTAGATTATTGTGAGAATCTGGATCTGAAAATATACAATAACATAATCAGCCACAATTTTTCAGGTATTATTTTTTGTTAAACTGTGTTGGACTATGTCCAAAGGTGGTAAAATAACTTAATTCCCCTCACATAGTTTACAAATTTAAAACAGAACCATTCAAGACTTCTCAGCAGGAAAGACAAAATTCTGTTTTAAGAGCTTGAGTTTCCAGATGAGACAAAGAAGAGACACAGGTGAAAAAGGGATAGTCTTGGGACAGAATTTTTGGGGAAGCCTACTCATATCCTGACCTGCAGCCATATCAGCTTTCCAGGATCCTGATGAGCCTAACTATTTGTGTCCACTATGTCACAGAAAACTATCTACTATTTCTGTACCTTAAAGAGGGATTTGATTATGAATGTAAGCTTAATGTTTAAATTAATTTGAAGATAAATTAATATTATCTCAAGAAGTGAACACAGAGAAAGCTATCCATCTCTACTCTGAAGGAAGATTAAGGCAATACATATAAAAACAAACCTAAACAAAACAAACAAAAACAATACAAACCTTGATTTCAATAACAAACACTCTACAAAACTGACCACAAATTGACATTCCTACAGTTTTAATTTCCAGGCACATGGAGATAATCAGGCACAGGCAGTATGGATTCAACAAATGGAAATAATAGTTGACCACATCTATGGTCTTCTACAATGACTGGCTTGTTATATGCGAGGGGAGAAGTGGATATAATTTGCCATGTTTTCAGAGAAGCTTTTGACATTATTTCACATAAGATCATCATATTGAAGCTAATGAAGTATAGGCTAAATGAGTAAACAGTGAAGTGGATTGAAAAGTGGCTAGATGGTGGGCTCAGGAGCTGATCTGAAGCATGGAGTCATAGAATATCCTGAATTAGAAGCGGTCCTCTAGGATTATTTAGCTCAATCCTGGCTCCAAAGGGGACTACTCAAATGACAAACATATGCCTGAGAGAACTGTCCAAACACTGAATTCTGGTGGGCTTGGTGTTGTGGACACTGCCCTGGGAACACTGCCTGACCACCCTTTAGTGAAGATATTTCCCTAATACCTAACCTGAGCCTTCCTGATGTTGACCCATGCTATTCCCTCAGATCCTACTCTTCATCAGTGAAGAGATCAGGACTGTCATTGTTGTGACTGATAAATGCATGTGCTTTCTGGTGTTCTTCAAAAATTCTCAGAATAATCTCCTCAACTTTTCCAGGCTCTGAAGTGAGACTGACAAGACAGTAATTACCAGGTCTTCTTTCTTGCTCTTGAAAACTGAAGATTTGCCAGCTTTCTGTCAATGAGACCTCAAGTCTGATGATAAAGTTAAAGACTATCCTGAATTGGAAGTGATCCACAGGCACCGTTTAGCTCCAGTAATTGTTTACAAGCTTAAGGGACAGATAGGGGATCTTTCTTTCTTTCTTTCTTTCTTTCTTTCTTTCTTTCTTTCTTTCTTTCTTTCTTTCTTTCTTTCTTTCTTTCTTTCTTTCTTTCTTTCTTTCTTTCTTTCTTTCTTTCTTTCTTTCTTTCTTTCTTTCTTTCTTTCTTTCTTTCTTTCTTTCTTTCTTTCTTTCTTTCTTTCTTTCTTTCTTTCTTTCTTTCTTTCTTTCTTTCTTTCTTTCTTTCTTTCTTTCTTTCTTTCTTTCTTTCTTTCTTTCTTTCTTTCTTTCTTTCTTTCTTTCTTTCTTTCTTTCTTTCTTTCTTTCTTTCTTTCTTTCTTTCTTTCTTTCTTTCTTTCTTTCTTTCTTTCTTTCTTTCTTTCTTTCTTTCTTTCTTTCTTTCTTTCTTTCTTTCTTTCTTTCCTTCCTTCCTTCCTTCCTTCCTTCCTTCTTTCCTTTCTTTCTTTCTTTCTTTCTTTCTTTCTTTCTTTCTTTCTTTCTTTCTTTCTTTCTTTCTTTCTTTCTTTCTTTCTTTCTTTCTTTCTTTCTTTCTTTCTTTCTTTCTTTCTTTCTTTCTTTCTTCCTTGCTTCCTTGCTTCCTCTCTTCTTCCTCTTTTTTTTTTTTTTTAAATTCATGAGAAAGATGGAGCTATACTGGATGAATACATGACTGGGGAAAATCCAGCAATGTAAACCTCTGTAAACATTCCTCCCTTCTAGAGTTTTCTGGACCATCAGTGTGATACCTGGGAGGTGTCACCAAGTACATTGCATAACCCCAGACTAGGAATCTTGCTTGAGCTATTCATCTGTTTCTTATGGCTCAGGACTCATTTGCTAGCCACTCCTGCAGCATATAAAGAGAATTCTGAAAAGTCCCAGGAAGGTGTGACTGAGCACTTGCCTGTCAAAAGGAAAATAAGAACGTGTCCATTTCTTTGGAAACCTAATTAACAAAAATGGATTAACAAAAATAGCAGGAAAATATCAAATTTTTACTTTTGTAGGAAATTCAAATTGTTTTTTTGGAATTTTGCTTAAATTATTTTAACCAAAATGAATACAAAGACTTTTCTATATTTACCTAACTGAAAAGATCTGTATTTCAGCAAGGAATGTTGAAATGAGAATGTAAAGCTTCAGCAAAATAAGTATGATGAAAACTGTTATTAAGTGTAGCATTTGGGGAAAAGGGATAACTTTTGATGGCAAAATGACTGGGAGCATTACTACTATTTACCCTGTACGCCATGGAGAATGCCAGGCATATGCCCCTGATTTAGCAGGCATCAAATCAGTGAGCCTTCACAGCACAGAACAAGTCTGTGTATGTCTTCACAGTTGCCTTTCCATGTTTCAGACCCCAGCAAAACCTCATAACACAGGCCAGCAAGTGTCAGCTTCTCTATGTTCAGGGCATATGAAAATCTCTGCTGTGCATTATGTGCCATTGGGGAACCAGTCACACAAATATTGCTGAAAGTATTATCTCCTCTTTATCATTTACCACAGGAAGATTTATTTCTTGGGGGGAAAATGTCAGTGTGTAATGAAAAAATATGTGACTGTAAATAAGAGGTGTGAGAAGTCTGCTCAGAAGTTTGGCTAACCTTCAAGCTATCAATAGACAGCCATCTAGGATCTAGTCCTTTTAATTCATTTGTTTTTAGAGGCATCTTACAATGGGCAATTGGAATGTAGGTAGAATATTAAATGACTACTATCTGGTTGCGCATTTACTTTGCTTACAAACTCTCCTTCTGAATATCTCTCATCAAAATTAGATGCAAGAAAGATATATAGGAAGATATTTTTATGTCTGGCTGGTACTACATACTTTCAAAACATTGCAGACAAGTTTTTAGCCTGATTTTAGATCCTGAGGATGTTCAAATAAAGGCAAGTTGTTTGTGTTAAGATTCTTACAGTTTCATTTCTGTGGATTTACAAGAGGGAGATCTGCTACTACAGTAAAATTTTCACAGCAGAAATTTCATTTTTAATTCCTAAATTCTAGCAACAAAATTTCACATACATGGGCTGTTAATAATAATCTGGCTCCCTATGAAGGAACTGAAACCTAATGGTTTGATTTCACTATATATTCTAACTGATTTGACGTTGTACTTTTACTCTTTTTTACAAGCAGCTAAGCACCACATAGCCATTCACTCACTCCCCTTCCCAACATTCCCCCCACCCTCCCCCTAAAGAATGGGATGGGGAAGAGAATTGGAAACCAAAAAAACCTCAGGAGTTGAGGAAAAAAAAAACTGTTTACAAATACTGAAAAGAGAAAAAGAAAAGAAAGGGGAAAATAGAGATGATAACTACACATAAACAGATATCTAAATATCCACAGTACAACTGATTGCCACCTGTCGACAGATGCCCAGCTAGCAATACAATTGCTTCCCACTGCTGACTGATGCCTAGCTAATCCCTGAATAGCAGACCGCCCCTGACCAACTCCCCACAGCTTTACAGACTTCTTCATGATGTCACATGATGCAGAATAACCCCTTGGTTAATCCAGTCCATCTGCCCTGGCTCCAGCTCATCCTGCATCTTACCATCATGAAATAATAGCAACAACTCTCCTCCTCCAAGTGGTCAGGCTCAGCCCCATCACTCAGCAAAAAAAACCAAAACATCAGCATGCTATTTACACTGTCTACAGTGAAACCAGGATGATCTCCTTATTCCATACTGTTTACATTCAGCCCAGAATAGGGCTGGGGTGCCAATATGATCTGTGCTTCAATACCAATCACTTCCAAAGCAGCTCAGACCCCTTTGTATGCAACCAATATCTCTTTTCCAGTTGGAGTGTTGCAGGCCTAAGATCTTGAATCCTTGATTCCAAAACCTGAGAATCTGATGCTTCCTGCCAGAGGCTTCAGGTGGACCCATTTTCCATGGCTGAAGTGTACATTTTTTTTCTTTTATATCATAACCCAAACAGACTGACTCAAGGGATACTGCATAGAATATCTCCTGTGTGATTTGTTTCAAGTATAGTTGTTGCTCAGGATCTCATATCAAATTGTTCTTTGTTATTTGATACAGAAGGTTTACAGTGAGAGTGTGATTCAGAATATGCACTCTCCCCAAACCTGCAACATCTAAGAAAGCTTGTGCTTCATTTTTTGCTAGAATCGTAGAATAATCATAGAATCATAGGGTTGGGAGGGCCTGTGCTGAAAAGAACCTTTACTAAGATCATGTACTTTTAAGTCCCTTACCATGGGCAGGGTTACCAACCACCAGACCAACCAGCAGACCAACCAGCAGACCAAACTTCCCAGAGCCACACACAGCCTGGCCTTGAATCCATTCAGGTGTGGGGCATCCACAACCTCCTTGGGCAACCTGTTCCAGTGCGTCACCACACTCTGTGAGAAAAACTTCCTTCTAATATCTAACCTAACCCTACCTTGTTTCAGTTTACAACCATTCCCCATGTCCTACCATCCTTGTAAACAGATATTCCCCCACCTGTTTATATGATCCCTTAAGCACGGGTGGGCCACAATGAGGTCTCCTCAGAGCCTTCTCTTCTGCAAGCTAAACAAGCCCAGTTTCCTCAATCTTTCCTCACAGAAGAGGTGCTCCAGCCCTCTGATCATTTCAGTGGCCGTCCTCTGGACCTGCTTCAGGAGTGTCATGTCCTTCCTGTACTGGGTACCCCAGGCCTGAATGCATTATTCCAGATGGGGCCTCACAAGAGCTGAGTAGAGGGGGACAATCACCCTCCTCTCCCTACTGGACACCCCTTTTTTAATGCAGCCCAGAATACAGTTGGCCTTCCAGGCTGCAAGTGCACTCTCCTGGCTCATGACCAGCTTCTCATCCACCAGGTCCTTCTCTACAGGGCTGCTCTCAAAGAGATCTTCCCCCATTTGTATAAATACCTGGGATTGTGGCAGTCCAAGTGCAGCACCCTGCACTTGGCCTTACTGAACCTCGTTATGTTTGCACAGGCCCACTTCTCCAGCCTGTCCTGGACCCTCCAGATGGCTTTCCTTCCTTCCAGTGTATCAACTGCTTTGATCACCTTGGTGTCATCTGCAAACTTGCTGAGGGTGCACTCAGTGCCACCATCTATGTCTTTGATGAAGATGTTGAAAAGCACTGGTCTCCAGACCAAAAGTTAGCGGGGACATAGCTAGTTGGTGGGGATGTAGATGTATATATATATACTGTATATATATATATTCTTTAGTTCACATCCATAGGGATCTGACAATGTTTGTCTTGCCATTTTATTCCTACGAGATGGATTTCCTATCCAGATTCCTTGACCTCACTTTACCTCATATCAAGACAGACTTTCGGAAGGATTTGGATTACTTTCTTCCCTTCTTCAGAAACTTCTTATGCTGCTTTACCCTATCCAATGATATCATTGATATGTTTCAGTATTTCCACACCTTCCTCTTTCCAGTGCAGTCTGGATTAGCCTGTGACAAATGGTAGGGCTGTGTTTCCATCTCTGGCATAGTCAGTTCCAGGTGTACTGGTCATCAAAGTGAAGGCAGACTGTGACCTGCCCTCTACAACCAAAGGTATGAGGCAGCACTCAGCAGTGGCATGACTTCACTGAGACCATGATAGTCCAATGTTAGCCTTCACTGGACTTACACACTGGCCATATGGGACTACTAAAGGGTGAGAAAGTCTTGCTGATAACTCCTTGGTTCTCCAGATGACAAAACAGCTGATAAATGGAAATTAAGGAATCCTGGTTGGTGCAATATAGCGGCCGATGCACTGCAGTTGCAGCGATTGGCACTTGACTTTCTTCTGTTGTTGGTGTACAATGATCATACACACCATACAAACTTCCACCAAATAGGTAGTAGGGGACTTGATGTCATCTGGACCTTGGGATAACTGCTCATTGTACTGTCAATATTATGCATCACATTTCTAGTGCTAATTCCCTCAGGTGTTAGACATCTTTCTCTACGATATTCGACTTGCCTGGGTAACACACTACAGGCAATTCTTATACAAACTACATATATATTATGTATAGTTTTGTTTTAATGTGCTCTGGTAAGTTCTGCTGTAACTTTAACCATTTGGGCCCCATATTGGATATAAAAAGGGACTGTTGTCATTTAACTTGGCATGAAACTAGGCATCACACAATGCCCCTCCCAGACAGTGGGATGGGGGAGAGAACTGTAAACAAAACAGAACTCATGGCTTGAGATAAAAACTGTTTACTAAGACAGGAAAGTAAAAGAAAAAAAGAAAAAGAAAGAAAGAAAGAAAAAGTAGCTATATGTATAAATAATAGCTTTTTTTTTTGTATATATCAACTATACAACTCATTGATGCCCAACTAGCAACACAAGTGATCACCACCAGCTGTCTGATGTGTAACTAATTCTTGAGCAGCAACCAGTTCCCCTAGCCATCTTCCCACAACTTTACTGACATCTGTGTGATGTCATGTGGTATGCGATATCCCCTTAGATAATCCAGACCATATTTCTTGGCTTCACCGCCTCCTACATCCAGCTGCCATGTCATAACAATGGTGATGTCTGGGCTGGCCCTAGGCTCAAATTCATCACTCAGCAAGAATCTAAACATTGATGTGCTGCTAACACTATCTCAGCTGAAATCAGTTCACACAACCTTTGAAATAGGTTTATTTTTAACCTGTATTATCCTCTTTCTTACAGCATCCCTAATAACATGCCATTCACACACATGACTGGATGCAACACATTAAACTGGCATAAAGCTATCCCTCTCTCCTTTTTACTGGTTTCAATTTCTGACAGTGTGACGAACAGAGACAGATCTCAGTTGTCAGGATCACTGAGACCTCTACAGATGTATAAATAAATGCATAATAAATGGCCTTTGAATCAAGAGCAATCGAACTGAATCACACAGATCACAGAATCACAGAATTACCCGGGTTGGAAGGGACCTCAAGGATCATGTAGTTCCAACCCCCCTGCCTAGCAGGGCCACCAAACATACACCTCTACTAGATCAGGTTGCCCAGGGCCCCGTCCAACCTGGCCTTGAACACCTCCAAGGACGGGGCATCCACAACCTCCCTGGGCAGCCTGTTCCAGGACCTAACCACTCTTCTAGTAAAGAACTTTCCCCTAACATCCAACCTAAATCTTCCCTCCTTCAACTTAAAACCATTTCCCCTAGTCCTGCTATTATCAGCCCTTTCGAAGAGTTTACTCCCTTCCTGGGAGTAAGTTCCCTTCAGGTATTGAAAGGCTGCAATGAGGTCGCCCCGCAACCTTCTCTTCTCCAGGCTGAACAAACCCAACTCCCTCAGCCTGTCCTCATAGGGGAGGTGCTCCAGCCCCCTGATCATCTTTGTGGCCCTCCTCTGGACCCTTTCCAAAATCTTGATATCTTTTTTGTACTGAGGGCTCCACACCTGGACACAGTACTCCAGATGGGGCCTCACAAGAGCAGAGTAGAGAGGGACGATCACCTCCCTATCCCTGCTGACCACCCCTCTCCTGATGGAGCCCAGGATCCCATTTGCTTTCCGGGCTGCCAGAGCGCACTGCTGGCTCATGTTAAGTTTCTCATCTATCAGGACCCCTAGGTCTTTTTCTGCCGAGCTGCTCTCAAGGACAACTCCTCCCAGCCTGTACAGGTGCCTGGGGTTCTTCTGGCCCAAGTGCAAAACCTTGCACTTTGCCGTGTTGAACCTCATTAGGTTCACCCGAGCCC
Organism: Coturnix japonica; assembly: GCF_054131305.1. Lineage (NCBI taxonomy): Eukaryota > Metazoa > Chordata > Aves > Galliformes > Phasianidae > Coturnix > Coturnix japonica. The sequence goes on from NC_140702.1 coordinate 39,621,954, forward strand.
AGCTTTCCAGCCTGTCAAGGTCCCTCTGAATGGCATCCGTTCCCTCCACCGTATCGACTGCACCACTCAGCTTGGTGTCATCAGCAAACTTGCTGAGGGTGCACTCCATTCCCTCATCGATGTCATTAATAAAGATGTTAAAGAGCACCGGTCCCAAGACAGACCCTTGAGGGACGCCACTCGTTACCGGCCTCCACCTGGACATAGAGCCATTGACCACCACCCTCTGTCTGCGGCCTTTCAACCAATTGCTTATCCATCTAGTTGTCCACCCATCAAATCCACCTCCCTCCAATTTGGAGATGAGGATGTGATGGGGGACCATGTCAAAGGCCTTGCTCAGGTCCAGGTAAATGACATCGGTCGCCTTCCCTTCATCCACCAACGCCGTCACTTCATCATAGAAGGCCACAAGATTAGTTAAGCATGACCTTCCCCTGGTGAAGCCATGCTGGCTGTCTCGGATCACATGCTCGTTCTTTATGTGATCAAGCATGTTGTCCAGGAGGATCTGTTCCATAATCTTCCCAGGTACAGAGGTGAGACTCACCGGCCTGTATTTCCCCGGGTCCTCCCTGCTCCCCTTCTTGTAAATGGGAGTGATGTGACCCTTCCTCCAATCATCCGGGACCTCACCTGACAGCCATGACTTCTCAAATATGATGGAGAGCGGCTCAGCAACCACCTCAGCCAGCTCCTTCAGGACCCTGGGATGCACGCCATCTGGCCCCATAGACTTATACTCATTCAGTCTAAGGAGGCACTCTCGGACTTGCTCTACCCCTACAGTGGGGAGGGATTTACCTCCTTGGTCCCCACATAGAGGTATGGGGGTGCAAGACTTAGGGACGTGAAAAAGACTAGAATCCTGGCCACCAGTGAAGACCGAGGTGAAGAACTCATTCAGCACCTCAGCTTTCTCTTCATCTGTTGAAGCCATTTCTCCTTTTAAATTTACCAGAGTAGGTACGCCCATTTTGGCCTGTCTCTTCTGGCCAATGTACCTGTAGAAGGTTTTCTTATTGTTTTTCACGTCCCTCGCCAAGTTCAGTTCTGCCTGCGCCTTGGCTTTCCTGATCCCACGTCTGCAAGTTCGGACGGCATCCCTGTATTCTTCCCGGGTGACACAGCCTTGTTTCCAGAGCTTGTACACCCCTTTCTTCACCCTCAGTTCTCTTAGCAGGTCCTTGCTGAGCCATGCCGGTTTTCTACCTCTCCTGCCCACTTTCTTAATCAGGGGAATGGAGACCTCTTGTGCTGCCAGGAGGGCATCCTTGAACAGTAGCCAGCTCTCCTCAACGTCCTTATCTTTGAGGGCAGCGCGCCAGGGGATCTTGGCCAGCATTCCATTGAGAAGCTTGAAGTCTGCTCTTCTAAAGTTGAGCATCCTGGTCCTGCTCTTTGCCAGGCCCACATCGCTTGAGATCACAAACTCAACCAGGGCATGATCGCTGGAGCCCAGGCATCCTCCAACCTTGACGCCTTTGATGATCTCCTCAGCGATAACTGACTGAATTATTTCTAATTATATGTTCATCGTCAATATATGCTGCATGCTCTGGGTAAAGCAGATATGGGCTGAAGTTGAACAGCATTATACTTCACTCTATGTAAGTGTATTGTTGGTCAGATATGAAGGCCAAAAATATGTCAACTCTTTTTCACATTCACTGCTGTTTTATGTATAGGCATCACCTCACTACTGAACGCTTTTGGAAGTAATGGGCAGTGAAGCAAGCATAAAGAGTAAAGCTCAAGGCAGAAAAGCAGCATGAGGAGGATGAGCTGAACAGAGGTGCTGAAGACCAGCATAAAAGCAGTCATACAGTTCTTCTTTTAAATAATATTATATATATATATATATATAATATATATATATATACACACACACACATACATACATACATATATATATACACACACACACGCACACACACACACACACATACATATACATATATACATATTTTAACATACTGAATATTTTCCTTTGCTTCTGAACATGTTTGCATGCACCATGCCCTTGTCAGGAAAGAAGCTCCCAACTCTAGTGGTAAGAGTGGTCACAAGAATGAGTAACAATTCTCTATATGTCACCTGTAGTGTGACTTCCTCTTTGTAGTATTTTCCATGGCAGGAAACCCAAAGTCATGGAAATGTCACCCTGATGGAGCTGGATCAGAATGATTCAGCATAGTACTGAAATCTGGGTCATGAATTATAATGAGAATTTTTAATTTTCTTTGGTATTTTTTTTTTGTGGTAGACTATTGAAACTCCTACAGTGCAACATATGCCTTCTCAGATACACTGACTTTGGTAAATAAGGAAATAGTAGGCTACCTATAAGCAAAAGAAATGGACTGAGTACATATAATGCATTAGCACCTTTATTTTAGAAATAAATATTTTTTCTCCAAGGTTTTATATATATGCAAATAAATAAATAAATAAATAAATAATATTAGGCAATTAATTGTGCCTTGACTAGAAAAAAGTTAAGATTATATCTCTTCATAGGCACATTTTGTTAGACATAAATATGTAGTATGATGTACAAAGAAACAGAATCTGTGCTCAGAGTACTTTGTAAATGTCTAATATAATACTAAGAGGGAGAAGAACTGTTAAAGTGAGGGGAGGGGGAATAGAACAGTTGTGAAATAAATTTCCATGATTTTGTTTCAGAGTCGCTGAGGCAAGCAGCTTCAACATCACAGAGCAAAAAGGTACAGAACTCCTTTGTACTTGGACCAAGAGAAGCTTTACCTCTTGATTGTTGCTTCATGGTAAAAGAGATCATTGTAGATGACTGACTAGACCCACTTTTTAAAATGACTATATATTTCTGAAGATGCAGATCAAGCCTTCAGGTATGAAAAAATAGTTACTAGCAAAGCAAATCATTTGGAATATTTGATCTTTCAGTAAGAAAATCAGTATCAGAAATGTACTTAGAAATTTCACAAGCTATCTGATCTCTCTGTTAGGAGAGGTAAGTGACTCATCCATGCACAAGACTTTGACATGCTTTAATGGCTTGTGCTAGAAGAGTGGAAAACAACATAACCTTACACATCCAGTGTGCCAGGGGAGCCATAAAGAAAGCTATAATGAAGAGTAATAAATGAAATAAATGAATGTTTTCTTTTCCTTCCCCTGATTTATCTTATTTCTTTCATTTTAAGGAATATAAACAAAAGGTCTGAGAAATAATTAAATATTTCTTCTAGACTTGCCCAAACCACATTGTCCAACATACAGAATTTGTTGCTAAAGGATATAATTGGTGTTAGGAATCAGTGCAGATCTGGTGGTATTCAAGGCTACCAGACCCAGGGAACATCAAAATCAACAGATATCATCCTGCTGACATATTGCAGAGTATCTTGTTCTTCCTCCTTACAGATCAAGCTAAAACGTTTCCCCTGTATGCTTTTCTATTATCCTCTTTGAAAACAAAGAAATTCAGAAATTCCAATGAAATGTTTGTAAAACAGAAAAAAAAAAAAAAAAAAAAAAGGTAAAATGTAAAAAGAAATCATGTGCAAGATAGACACTAGAGAAGGGTTAGAATCAAAGATGAATAGTGCTTAACTGTGATCTCCTAAATGCTTGAATTTCATGTCTTCTTACGTGTCTGCAGTTTGCTAAGCAGGACCATAATTCAGCAATGCTGACTTTTAAGCATAAACAAATTAGTATGTTTTAATTTTTTCTTCGTTGCCTGTAAAATTTTCCTGGTTATAACAGAAATGACAACTATGTTCTTAACAGTGAGAACATTTAATAATAATAGCTCAGATAAAATACATACTGCAGCATGCTTAATATTCTAATCATTTTATTTATTCACTTTCAAACTACTACTGTTTCATGAAGAGAAATCTGGATATTTCCCTCTAGTTTTTCCTGTCTCATAAATATTTTAATAGGGAAACAGGCACTGAATAGGTAAAGGTGTTTTTTACCTGGACAGCTTTTTGTTACACATGTTATAAATCAAAGTATCAAGTACAAAAACGGTGTCAGGCTGCTGTTAACTAACAATGTGTGTCTGTGCTCATGAATGTGGAATATATTAACTAGTCTGTCTGTTCTAGTGACTAAAGAATGTCACGGAGCTAAGGTTATTGAGAAACTGTGGATATTGGCACTTAAAAACACCTTAGCAATTCAGGACCTACAGAACAGGTGATATTTCTGATGCAAATTAACAGAGAAATACCACAGACAGGAGCAGAAAGAGTTTGAGATAGAGCTATTTGAAATCTGCTGGAATCATATCCTTAATCCTGCTTTAAACACACTAGCCATGGTCAGACAGATTATCCAGAGAGATTTTGTTTGTTTGTTTCTTTTCCACCATCAATATGTAGCAGTAGGGAGCATGTGACAATATTTGCTGAAAAGAATGCCACTGATTTGATTCCTAGAAGCTGGAGTTTAGAAATGAACATATGTATGTAGGGAGAGTTTCAGCTTTTCCAGCCTTCCTATTTTAATATACCATGCAGTGAGTCAGAGAGGAAAGATAAAAGCCATTCTGGGAACACATAACAGTCTAAACAGAAATAAGTCCAAGGGACACACAGATCACTAAGCAGAATTTTCTTTTTTTCTTTTCTTTTCTTTTCTTTTCTTTTCTTTTCTTTTCTTTTCTTTTCTTTTCTTTTCTTTTCTTTTCTTTTCTTTTCTTTTCTTTTCTTTTCTTTTCTTTTCTTTTCTTTTCTTTTCTTTTCTTTTCTTTTCTTTTCTTTTCTTTTCTTTTCTTTACTTTTCTTTTCTTTTCTTTTCTTTACTTTTCTTTACTTTCCTCTCTTCTCTTCTCTTCTCTTCTCTTCTCTTCTCTTCTCTTCTCTTCTCTTCTCTTCTCTTCTCTTCTCTTCTCTTCTCTTCTCTTCTCTTCTCTTCTCTTCTCTTCTCTTCTCTTCTCTTCTCTTCTCTTCTCTTCTCTTCTCTTCTCTTCTCTTCTCTTCTTCTCTTCTCTTCTCTTCTCCTCTTCTCTTCTCTTCTCTTCTCTTCTCTTCTCTTCTCTTCTCTTCTCTTCTCTTCTCTTCTCTTCTCTTCTCTTCTCTTCTCTTCTCTTCTCTTCTCTTCTCTTCTCTTCTCTTCTCTTCTCTTCTCTTCTCTTCTCTTCTCTTCTCTTCTCTTCTCTTCTCTTCTCTTCTCTTCTCTTCTCTTCTCTTCTCTTCTCTTCTCTTCTCTTCTCTTCTCTTCTTCTCCTCTCTTCTCCTCTCTTCTCCTCTCCTCTCTTCTCCTCTCTTCTCCTCTCTTCTCTTCTTCTCTCTTCCTTTTTTCCTTTTCTTTTTTTTTAATCATAGGCTTTCAAAGGACTGACATATACATTTCAAAAATGGCAATATATTTCCCCAGCAGCTGCAATGCACTTATTTGGCACTGTATGATACCACTGCTGGCTGCATAACACATGGCTCCCTTGACCTTATACCCTCTTTCTGATCCTGTGTGGGATCTGTTGCTGCATGAACCGTGAGATATGCATGGAGACTGAAGGACTCATCTGGTGTTTTGCTGTCCATTCCCTGACAGACTCATTTCTATTTATTTATTTATTTATTTATTTATCTATCTATCTATCTATTTATTTATTTATTTCATTTTCATTGCCAGATCATCCATTACTGTGTTTCTTGTTTGTTTGTTTTTTCCTGCTCCTTGCCTTTACTGCCCTTAACTTTCTCTTCTTTCTTTTTCTGCTTCACAGTAGCTCCCACTATGACCAGTGTGTGAGATCAGCAGATTGACAATCCAGGTGTCCATCCATTCTGTTCTACTGCAACAGAAGCATCTGCATCAACATTCCACCCTTTCTGTCTTTCCTGCAAGCTGAGTAGCACAAGATGCTCCTGTTAATTTCTATTTGAAGAGGAAAATAAGTTCCAAGTTAAGAATAAAAGCTTAATCGCTTTGCAAATTTACCGGGGTCATAATATACCTATACTATACAGTACTTTTACAGTGGTGTTGTTTTCAATACACAGCAACTCACCAGATAGCAAGAGTGCTACATTCTGTCATTCTTTAGTGTATTTCACAATCTGAGCTGCCTGAAGCACAGAAGAAACTTACATTTGACGTGGTGTAGTGAGCCAGCTTTGGCAGGGGGGTTGGACTCGATGATCTCTAGAGGTCCCTTCCAACCCCTACAATTCTGTGATTCTGTGTGAATCTGTGATTTTTCTCTTTTTCTTGTAGAATGTAGGATAACACAAATGGTTAACACACTTTATGTACATTTTGCAATAATGGAACACAGACAAATAGCTACATAGAAGTCCAGTATCAGAATTAGATTGTGGCCATAAAAGCATTCTCATTTTTAGTATGTTTCTGGATGCTTTAAGTAAATTTGATCATACAAACTAAAAGTAATGCCCAAGAAAACCCATCATTTATCTTCTCAGACTTGCACTCTCCTACTCAGAATACTTTGTAGCACAGTTGATATCTTCAGAAGTAACAAGAATGATCTAAACTGAAATCTGAAGTAAAGATATCTCTTATTGTGCGGATGTCCAGTGTTCACGTGCATATCACCTTAACTTTTTTGAATTTTATAGTGTATTGGAATCATTTATGTTCAGGATTCAGTTTTACCTATACTTTTTTTTTTTTTTTTTTTTTTTTCTTTTTTTTTTTTCCAGTATGTAACAGAATCTTAGAATATTAGTATCACAGAATGGCTTAGGTTGGAAAGGACCTTAAGCATCATCTGGTTCCAACACCCCTGCCATGGGTAGAGTTGCCAACCACTAAATCAGGAGTTAGATCAGGCACTAGATCAGATTGACCAGAGCCCCACCTATGACAACTGCAACACAAAATAAATCTTTGTTGCCAGAGAATTTATTTCCTATAACAGATGCAATTTTTCCCTTCAAAGGGACTCTGAAGTTGCATGTCAGAAACAGCTACTAGAGTGGAAAAAGCAATCAGATTTTCTATCATCTTCTCTCCCACACAAATTTTTTTGCTATTGTCTCTCCCATAGATAATCTTCTGTCTACTCACAGAAAACATTCTGAGTTTCAGTGATTGTTGTGGCTGTAGAAACACTTCAAATCTGTTTTAGAAGGTAAGCAGTTCTCTTCCTCATCTTACCTTCTCCAGAACAGGAATAATGGAGCTGGACTACATGCAAACCTACACATACCCTAATAAATTTCCTTTATCTGACATGTAATATTGCAGAACACCTCAGCATCCAAACTGATATTTCCTGGGCTCTAATAATTACTAACACCCTTCCCTGATAAACTGTTTCAAAAACTGACTGGGGAAAACCAAACCATGCATTTGGAACATGATTTTTATTAATACTAGGAACAAAAAATGAAGAAAGCACATCAGCTTTCTCGTCTGAATACACTTGTCTACAGTACTGAAGCAGGCAGAACAAATTAAATAGCCCAAGCTATCTTCAGATTTCTTTTCTCTGAAGGAATACATGACACTCTTTTAGATGCAAGTTACTTTCAATATAAACCAGTTGTGTACTTAATAATATAATATAAAATATAAATTTATTGCAAATACCTTAAGATCAGTGGTTTTGTGAGTCATGTTCAAGAATGTAGTTTGAAGTTGCTATTACCAATATGTAGTTTGTTATTACTGAATGTGGTTTGAAGTTGCCATTAATTACCAATACATGGTGGGATCACTCCCATGACTGGAGTGCTGCGTTGGGTGGTTACAAGCTCCTCAGAAGGGATAGACAAGGAAGGAAGGGAGGTGGTGTGACCCTTTATATTAAAGACTGTTTTGATGTTGAAGAGCTTGGGTATCTGTGGGTAAGGATCAGGGGGAAGGCTTGTAGGTGCAACATCTTGGTGGGGGTCTGTTATAGACTGCCTAACCAGAATGAAGAGATGGATGAGGCATTCTATGAGCAGACTGACAAAGTCACGTGGTCTCCAGCACTTGTTCTCCTGGGAGACTTCAGTTTCCCTGATATATGTTGGAAATATAATACAGAGCAGAAGAAGCAGAACCAGAGGTTTCTAGAGTGTGTGGAAGATACCTTACTTACACAGCAGGTACAAGAACCTACCAGGGGTGGTAGGTTCTTGTAGAACTGCTAGACCTGCTCTTCACTAACAGTGAAGAACTTGTGTGAGATGTGAAAGCTGGGGAATGTCTTGGTCAGAGTGATGATGAAATTATAAAATTCTCTGTTCTTAGAGATGTCAGAAGGGTAACTAGAAAAACTGCTATGTTGAGCTTCCAGAGGTGTCACAGGTTACCTAGATTTACCTTTGCCCGTGACAGGGGGCAGCCGCCTCATAGGACCTCTGGCCCGGAAAGGAAGGAAGAAAGGGGAATGGGAAAAAGAATAGCAGCAGCAATCTAAGGAGGAAAAAACGTATTTTACTAAAGATGATATCGGTATACAAGATAACACAATATAATACAATATGATTGAGGCCAATAAATCAAACAAAACAGAGAGAGAGAGAGTCCCAGAAAACCGAGAGGCCTACTGTGAACTCTAGGCAACATAGCTGGAACACTTCCCACTCTCCGAGAGAGCTCCAGCCTGGGATTATATAGTGTCCTGGTCCTGTGACTTATCCCTGACTGTGATGTTCTCTGGGATATGTAGTTTTCTTCTGAGAGCTGAGTATTTGGGATGTTATTCCACGGAACTAGAGTATGAACCTTTTAATGATCCATACTGCACATGATGTTGTGATGTGGAATATTGACAGCAACATTACAAAACCATGACAAGAAGGTAGACATTGACCTGTTCAGGACACTTGTAGCATGGATCCCTTAGGAGTCTCTCCTTAAGGATAAAGGGGTCCAGAAGACCTGGACACTCCTCAAGGTGTCTTAAAGGTACAAGAACAGGCTGTCCATGAATGCTGCAAGGCGAGCCACAGGGGAAGAAGACTGGTGTGGGTGAACTGGGATCTATTGTTGAGACTCCAGAAGAAAAAAGAGAGTCTGTGTCCCCTGGAAGCAGAGACAGGCTACTTGGGGAGATTGCAAGGAAGTTGCTAAGGTATGCAAAGGAGGAAGTTAGGAAGGCTAAAGCCCAACTTGAACTCCAACTGGCCACTGTAGTAAAAGAGAATAAGAAATCCTTTACAAATATATCAGTGGTAAGAGAAGAAGCAAAGAAAATATCTGTCCTTTCCTTGATGCAACAGGGAATGTGATCACCTAGGATAAGGAGAAGGCTAAGGTCCTCAATGCCTTCTCCTTATCTGTCTTTAATAGGCAGATCTGTTATCCTCAGGGCACTTTATGCTCTGATCTGGAAGTTTGGAATGCTACACAGAATACATCCCCAGTGATTCAGGTGGAGACAGTTAGAGAGCTCCTCTTTCATCTGGACTGTCACAAGTCCATTGGACCAGGCGGGCTGCATCCTAGGGTGCTGAGGAGTTGGTGGGGGTGATTGCCAAGCTCTTCTCCACCATCTACCAGTGTTCCTGGTTATCTGGAGAGGTTCCAGAGGACGCGGGGCTTGACAATGTGTCTCCCATCTACAAGATGGGCCGTAAGGTGGACCCAGGGAATTACAGGCCTGTCAGCCTGACCTCAGTACCAGGAAAAGTTATGGAACAAATCGTCTTGGGTGAGCTCACTTGGCATCCAGAGGATCAGGCCCTACCAGCACAGATTCATGAAAGGCAGGTCGTACTTGACCAACCTCATCTCCTTCTACAACAGGGTGTCCGGACTGGTAGATGTGGGAAAGGTAGTTGATGTAGTCTACCTAGACTTCAGCAAAATCTTTGACACAGTCTCCCACAGTATTCTCCTGGGGAAACTGGCTGCCCATGGCCTGGACAGGAATATCCTTCTCTGGGTTAGGAACTGACTAGAGGGCCATGCCCAGCAAGTAGCAGTTAATGGAGTTAAGTCCAGCTTTCAACCTGTTATAAGTGGTGTCCTCCAGGGGTCGGTACTGGGACCCATTTATTTAATATCTTTTTTGATGACCTAGATGAGGGAGTTGAGTTGTTTGACTTCTTGACTCCTCCGGGGACACTGCTGGTTCATGTGGAAGCTACTGTCACCCACACCTCCTGATCTTTTTCTGCTGGGCTACTTTCCAGTCACTTGTCTCCCAGTCTGTACCTGCTTCTGATACAGATTTATGTATTTATGCATGTATGTATTTATTTATTTATTTATTTAATTATTTTTAAAGATAAAAGTAGGATCATCCCAGTATTCAAGGACAACTATGTTTCTGCATTCACAATTTACTTGAATACCATCCTTTACTTGCAGCTGTATTCTTCAAAATCTATACACTTTACACTGAACCAGGAGCCGGAATTCGAAAACCAGATTAAAGAATATATGCTAGGAACAGAACTCAGAATGACTCAACACAATCTTTGCTGTTAACACTACAGACTTTTTTTTAAAATTGTCTACAGGAAGACAATATTATTTTCAAGTTAAGCCACACACACACACGCAAATAAAATAGTAATATGATGTTTTTTTCTGAAAGAATAGCAAGGAAACAAATTTTTACATATTAATTTATTTGTCATCTAGAAACTTACTTTTGCCTCAACTGATGAAATATATTTTGAAACACAACCACTGAAAGCTTGAGAGTTAATAAAAAGTGGTCTTTATTGTTTTAAAACATCAGTGAAACCTATGGAACATGCCAGGAACTGTTGCACAGTCCAACCAGTTGTTTCTCAGAGGGTTAGTAAGATCCCAAATTCCTTTGGAGAAATGATAAGCACTCTATTTCTATTGCAGAGAGTCTGGCCTTCAGATGATTTTTTTTTTTTTTATTTTCAAATGCGAATACATATACATGTAAAGCTTTGTCCCAAACTCTTACAACAGAGAAATGATTTCCACTCACTTTGTACATTAATAGAAAAATACTAATAGCTATTTTATCTTTTCTGAAAAAGATAACCCCTCCCACATACAGGCATGTATGCATGTATACAGACACACGCAAACCAAAATAAACAACAAAAATTCCACTGTTAACCTCCACAGTAAAAGGGCTTCAATGACAGTATGTAAGCATCCATGTCATGTTAAAAAATTACAAAGATTCTGAGGGCTCAAAGACAGAAATATTGTTTTAGACAAGCTTCTGCTTTTGAGAACTGAATACATCCTCAAATTGTTGTAAAAATATAGAGCTTGTCTTTACATCATTTTTATTAAATAAAATATATATATATGCCATTATATATATATATATATGTCTTGCTTTAAATGCACGTATACTTCTATGCTCAGTGTTTGTATTTGCTTAAAATATGATTTTAAAGCCACATTTTTTCAAGACTATAGATGTTCTCTTATCCCAGAAATGTCATGCAGAACTATTTGTATAGGTTGCACCTGTTATTTACAACTTCAACACTACTTATAAGAACAAGAATATTGGAAGTATGCACTTATCAGTTCCAAATTGTTTAACATTGCTTATTTTACCGATTTTCCTTTCCTATTTGACAGTGTTCCTTTCCCCTTATATCTGTGTCTTGATTATGCTGCTGTGATGATGATGATTGAAATTTGATGTTATTTACCTACAAAGCTTCAGATTTTTGATACAAATTCTGGGGATGCTTCATTCTAATCTTCCTGTTATTAAGTCTTCCTAAGAGAAAGCGGGATCTGCTGTATGTGGAATATTTATCTATCCCAGTTATCTCCTAGAAAACTAAGTTCATTACCCTGACTTCCCACTGGGATTTAAAAGTGGAAACTAAAAGAGGTTTTAGAAAGTTGAAGACAAATTCCTTAAAAAATGATGCTTCAGTTGAAATATGTTTGACTGTGAAGTTAGCTATCCTGACAGTGATTCCTCAGTCTTCTAGGTTTGAGGCTTCTAGGATCCTTAAAGGTCTTCAGGATTTTCAGCAAGTGCCCAAATAGCACTACAGTGTTAGAAACTGCATGAAACATTCTAGATAAGGCTTTTTCATTCCCTGCTCATGTTGAAAATTTGAAGAACTACAGATTAGACTTTTGAATTGTTTACTCTCAGAACTCGTGAATCACTTTTTCTACATATTTGTTACTGAATGGGCACTTTCAGGAAATACCACAGCAAACCTAATAACACAAATAATCTGAAAAAAAAAAAAAAAGTTAATCTACAGAAGGACATCTGCACTCATAGCATATGTCTCTCAAAAGCTTGTAATCTGAAATGTCAAAATTTAAATGAGGCATGAAAAAGAATTAGAATAAATAACACAATGGCAGGAAGATAAAAAAATACATAGCATTAATGTGGTGGCCATAGTATATTCTCTCTCAAAAGTGTATATTATTTATTTATTTATTTATTAAAGATTATTTTTTATATTTCAGTTGTAGAAGTGCTTAAATGTATTTCTTCAGTTATCCAGAGTGCTACTGTTGTTATTCTTGGAGACCAAGAAACCCAGATCAGGTATTTTCTGAGTACTGTTTGAGGAGGGCAGAGAAGTCTTGACATTTTTCTGTGTGATTCTGGCTACAGTTTTTATGTTGAAGAGAGATGGCAGCTGAAGGTTCCACAAAATATGTGTAGTTTTCATATTTTCCCTGAAAAAAATCTTAGTGGTTGCTGCTATTCTTCACGTAGAAATTACTATTTTGTTATCAATCAAGATGAAGATGTAAACCTCAGTTTGGAGGCATTAAATTGTTTCTAGACTCCTTAAAGAACTGGGCAACATTTAAGTGCCAAGCAATGATGATCATGCTACATGGATTGAATGAAAACAGGTTGTAAAATAGAAAAGATAACAGGAACACTTGGTTGTACTTGGTTGTAGTCAGTTTTGAAATCTGCTTTCTTTTTCTTAGCCAGGAAACTAAAATCTCTTCTTAGGTAAGTAGCTATCAATATAACTTCTGTTTTCTTTAACAAATTCAGCAGACTAATTATCCACAAATAAAAACAGCACCCAACTAGTGAAACTTGATACTAAGACATTTTATGTGTTAAATCTCTAAATACTCAAGTATTTCATAAGACAGATGGAGTTATGTTCCATCCTTTCAGCTGTATTTTCCATAATGTCAAACTATGCTTCCCTCTGAGTTTTGATGTATGTTAGAGCTTCATTAGAGTGAATATATATTATCCTACTTAGTGTGGGATTATTAGTGTAATTAGCATTGGTGGTGTGCTGCTTTTGCTATCACTAAGCAGTGATGTCTCAACAGAAGTCTGGGAATTTTTTTCTCACTGTGATATGTGCTGACACCAGATGAACTTACACCAAGTTCTTAATCCTCACTACAGGGGAAATTTCTGAATGCAACCTTTTGATTACTACTTAACATGGCTGGAAAGTTGGCATTTTCTTCCTATTGAGTTGGAAGTAAAGCTAATAGGATCAAATTGTTGCAATACAAACATTCATTCCCAGAGACTGCCACTTGCTTCATCACATTTCTACGGAAACTAATTTTGTGCCAACTTCTCACTGAGGACTTCTGCAGTCAGGATTGCAAGCCACAGTACTGGCCTTGATTGATATTACTTTAATAGAATGTTACAAGAAGGAATAAAAATCTGTCTAGACATTGGCAGCTAAGTAGGTAGGTTGTTTTGTTGCATATTATAAATAACAATATGTATTAAACAAAACACATTTAATCTGGCAAGTAAAAGACAACTTGCACCCATGAAAATAGATCAGCAACTGACACAATATTTAATAACTCCTAATTGAGTACCCTGAACCATGGAAATATTCCATTAATACTTCCTCTCCTTTCTTCAGGTCTATATTTATGAACAGCCTGATGCTTATTTTAACGATTATTCAGAGAACCCCAGAAGCTATGCTATCCTGTTTCAATTAAATGTTCAGCACGAGCAGTGTTGTAAGGAATTTGAAAACATTCTGTACAGATTTATAGTAAGAAAAACAAAACAAATCCAAAAAAAAAGTATGTTTAAGATATAGGCCATAAAAAATCTGCAATCATGGAACAGCTTAAACTCAGAGAAATTTCAAGTGATCATTACGTCCATTGCTTTTCTCTGAACAGTGACAGCTTAGATCAGATTGCTCAGGGCCTTATGTAGTTTCATTCTGAATGCAAAAATAGACGTTTATTTACTTGATTTACAAGGATGGAAACACAAATCCTTTCATTTAAGTAAAACACCTTGACTGTAATCCTTCATCATCCTGCAATTTGCATTTATGAAATATCCAAAGAAGTTTTTTTTTGGTTTTTGTTTTGTTTTTGTTTTTTTTTTTTTTTTTGAGTTGTACTAAATTTTAAATCAACTAGAAGGGCTTGGATTGCTTTTTGCTTCTTTTTAAAATTTATAATAGATACAACAAAGTTTCAGTCTCAAATTTCCTCTGAATATCAAATGAAGATAAATATATTTTACTACGTCATTAAAAAAATTAAAAAATTGTAAGCACAAACAATTTTGCAGGCATTTTGTTCAATTTTTTTCATTAAGAATGCTGCAAAAGAATTTTCCAAAATCATTGTGTATTTTAATGATTTGATTAGTATAATAAATACTTAGACACAATGAACTGTTCATAACATTGAGTAAATGTCACACTGAAAAACATTGTAGAAAATTACAGTGAAAGGGGAATGAGAAGTATGATAACTTCAAAGGCAGATTTATAAGTGATTGAAATTCAGAAGAATAACCTTTCTTCCTCAGGCATGGAGAAGTGATACAATATGTGCCTCCTTTTATCCTGCTGTAATTCAAATTAGTTTTCTGTGGTGTTCTGCCAGTGTGGAGTCTGGGAGTCACAAGGATCTAGGAAATGGCAAAGCCAGGACAGCTGAACCAACTGGCTGAAGAGATATTCTGTGGCATCATGGTCAGCAATAAAAGCTGGTGGAAAGAAGTGGTGCTTGTCTTACCAGGAAACTGGTAAATTATGTGTGATGAGTCCTTATTTCCTGAAGAGGTTGAATCTATCATTGGGAAGTCTTAGAATTGTAGACTAGCTTGAGATGGAAGGACCTCAAAGATCACCTGTTTCAACCCTCTGCTTCAGGTAGAGTTGCCATTCAGTGGATCAGGTTACCCACTGCCCCCTTCAGTGATTTTAGGGGTGCAGGATTCATAGCTCTTCTGGATAGCCTTTTCCAACACTTCTTCTTACACGCAATGAAACATCTCTTGACAACTAATCTAATTCTCCCCCTTTTTATTTTTTTATTTTGCAACATTCCCGCTCAATCTTATCACTACTTATCCATATAGAAAGTTGATTTCTCTCTGAAATTGATTCCCTATGTTTATAAAAATCAGAGTTACAGAATCAAATAATAATAGAATGGCCTTGGTTGGAAGAGACCATAAGGATCATCAAGTTCCAACCCCACTGCCACAGGTAGGGTTGCCAATCACTAGATCAAGTACTAGATCAGCTGGCCCAGGACCCCATTCAACTCACCATTAAATATCTCCAGGTATGGGGCTTCCACAGCCTCTCTGGGCAACCTGTACCAGCTCATCACCACTTTCTCAGTAAAAAACTTCTCGCTGACACCTAATCAATATCTATTTTTCTTTAGTTTAAAATCCTTCTCCTTTGTCCCATCACTATCTACCTTTGTAAAATGTTGATTTCCCTCATGTTTATAAACTACCCTTAAATACTGGAAGATCTCAATGAGGTCTCCCTGCAGTCTTCTCTTTTTCTGGCTGAGTAAGCCCACTTACTTTAGCCAGTCTCCAGCCCTCTGATTGTATTTGTGGCCCTCCTCCAAAAATCTAACATTCTTCTGAGTTGGGAGCACCAGGCTTGGATGCAGAAATCCAGCTAGTGCCCCACAAGGCAGAGTAGATTTGCACAATCACCTCCTTCATTCCCTCTAAGTACTGGAAGGCTGCTCTAAATTCTGCCTTGAGCATCCTCTTCTCCTGAATGAATTCTTTGTTTTATTTTGCTTGCATGTGAATGATTTTCTTTACCCAGCAAACTGTCTGCAACCCAGCTCATGAGTTCTTGTAGTTTTACCTTTTCAGTTCTCCCTCATGGGGAGAATGAGTAGACTGCTTTGTTACTTAACTGCTTGCTGGACTTAAAAATCAACAGTCTACACCATGACTGTCTAAACCATCAACCCAGAATCCTTAATTTATTTTTGAGCTAGAGCACACCACCAGAATCTCTGATAGAATAGTATCCATATACTAGAATTTAAAACAAAACTCATATGCAGAGATTCTGAGTAAATGGTATTCTTGAAAGGTGACAAAGAGAAACATGGGAATACTTGCTTCCCTCAAATCCTTTCTTAACAGAAGCTTTCACATTTATAACAACTATGCCAGCCCCAAACAGTAGAGTGATCTTGAGGTGATGATTTTTTTTCTGTAGAAGATATACTAGATCACTGACCTTAGCTAGCTGGCTTTTTGCTTAACAACTAGAAAACAAGAGGAAATAGCATCTCTGGGGAGATCACTGAGCTATTTCAGGCACAGAATTCTCTTTTCAACTCTATTTACAAAAGTCTTCAAGAAGATAATCAGCAGCTTGTCCATAAGGAAAACCTTGTTTAAACCTTATTCATTTCTGCTTTTTGAATATTATGGTTACTTAACAAAAACTCTTATTTCTTAATATCCAAATAATTTTGTTTATTAGTAGTGTTCTTTTTAGTGGAAGCTAGTACTGTAGAATTGCAGTAGAATAGAGCATTATATTGTGTATTTATTTTTTCACCCATTTCACTCAAAATGAGATAAATATGTATGTTTCTTTATCCGTGGATGCTTATTGATGCACTGAGGCTTATTTTTTTCTTTTTTATGTTTTTGACTTTCTGCTTTTCTTTTGTATTACTTTTGGGTTCTCTTCTACTTCTATTGGTTTCCAGATAGGTTATTTGAATTTTACTTAATACCTTTAATTTTGGGGGGAAAAAACAACCAAAAAACACATCAGAAAATGAATCAATGTAAAGCAAAGTATACCTTTACTTAAATCATTCTTAGTCTTTAATAATTGTGATTGAAAGTAAGCCTTAGTAATTTCAATTGAATTCAGCCATGATAATGTGTGTGCTGGCACCTTGATAATTTCATTGAAATAACTGAGTAGTTAATAATCAAAGAGTTTATCTCTGATGACCTTTTTTATTTTTTTTGTAAAGTCATTCCTTACAGTGGTTTATTTATTTATTAACAAAATAATTGTTTGGCGCTTCATTTAATATCATAGAATAATGGATGAACATTTGCTACTTTTCTGCTTTAAGCTTTGGAGGCAAGAGTCAAAATGGATTTATACCTGAATGGATATGTTTTAAATAGCTGCACCAGACTATCTTTCAATCAGTATGTTTTAGAAACATTCTCTTGTTCTCTTATCTGGCACTTGAAACAGAAGCTGATAATGAAACTGTGAAAATTCCTCTTCAAAATCGATTTTTGTTTAAAATGACAAAAAATAATAATAAAAAAAATCAAATCAAATCTTTTTTTGTTTTTAATAAGAAATAACTAAGAATTATAATAAGAATTATAATACTAAGTCCCTTCTCCTTGTTTGTATTCTTCTCTCATAAGACCTACCAAACAGATTATGTCAGCTGTATTCGTCACTGTACAATCTGCCTCTTGCCAGTTTTCCAGCATGTTGTTAGACATGATTTATTGTGTGCTGTCACTCCTGTAGTTTTTTTTTTTGTTTTTTTGTTTTTTTTCCTAATCAAGAAGCAAATCTGACTACCATTCCTGAATGAAGAAGTCATCTTAATAGTATTTAGAAGAGTGTAGATCTTATCTGACCATTTGTAATTTGATGTTTTCTCATTCTTTTAGTTTTCCATTGCAGGGCACTTTGGGTGGGAAAAATAAGTCCAGCAACAAATATTTATATAAATGCTCATTTATATAAATGCTCATATTCTATACAATTTTAAACATGAGATTGCATTTTTCTTGTGTTTCTGATGTCTTCTATTATATTTCTATTACTCTCCTTCGGCTATCAAAGTGCTGAGTTATTGTACAATTATCTCATCATAAAACTGTTCACAAGAGATTATACACAGATAGTACATATATCTTAAGATCGTATGCACAGTCACTTCATAAATCCAGATCAGGCAGAATTAATCATAATAATCTAGTAGCCCATTAACACATCTACAATGGAAAACCGTGCTGGTTTCACACATGCACATTTGCACATCTCCAAAAAAACTGGAATAACTCTGTCATACAGACAGTGATTAATACTGGAGCAATGCCTTACAACAAGAAGGGGTTGTGGTAAATACGTTAAAAATTCCATTTAGTGAAAAAAACATTCAATCCTCGTCTCACAAATTTATCAGCTGTGGCTAAGATATATGGTGCTTGAAGAGGTCCATTTTCCCTTCAATGCTTTTAATATTTGATATTTGGCAAAACTAGTCCATTCCAAAGTGTTTCAAATAATATTTATAAAATTAGTTTGTAAAATAACTACACTCAACAATAAATGATAGCTTGCAGAATGAATAACTAGACACTAACTTTTATAATAACGTTTGTATAAAACATTTGTATAATGTTTGAAGAGGGGTGGCACAGCATGGACAAGGAATTGATTGTCCCTTTCTACTCTGTCCTTGTGAGGCCCTATCAGATGTACTGTATCTAGGTCTGGAGCCTCCAATACAAGAAAGAGTGGGCCAACCTGAGAGATGCTGAAAGTATGAAGACAGTCCCAGCTTGTCATCATGGGAAAACTCTTTCCAGTCTCACTTCCCCAGGTGCCCCTAAGTAATAAGTTTGAGACACTAGACATTGAAGGGGAGGTGAGAAAGGAGGAGGAGGAGGGTTTGCTTAGGATGTTGCCAAGGTGGTCAACCCTGTGTCTCTAAATTGCCTCTGCTAAGAAAGGTGGAGGGGTTATTGTTGTAGGTAATACCTGTCTCAGGGGAATGGACTGGACCCAACTGGTAGGAAGGTGTGCTGCCTCCCTGAGGTCTGGGTTGGAATGTAACTAGAAAACTCTCAGATCTTCATCCCTCTGATTACTACCTGTTACTGGCAGTTCAGGCAGGTAGTGATGAAATAGTTCAGAGAAGCTTGCAAAGTATTAATGAGACTTCAAGACTTCAGGGCAGTTGGTTTCGGGAGTGGGAACACAACTGATATTTTGTTCTATACTTTCTGGAGCAGCAAGGGATATGGAGCAGGCTAGGAAAACCCAAGTAATGAATAAGTGGCTGAGAAGCTGATGGTGCCAGAGGAACTCTGGGTTTTTCAACCACAAGGTTACTTACTCGGCACCTGGTCTAATGGCTGTAGACAGGTGTCACCTGTCTCTAACAGGGAAACAGATCCTAACTCAAGAGCTGGCTGGGCTCAATTTGATGGCTTTAAAATAGGTAGTAAGGGGAAGGGAATACAATAGGGTAGAAGGAGTAGTCTGAGACTTTGTACCAGATGCAATGGGTAAAGAGAGTTGAGTACAACGGGACAGAGAAAGGCTTGGGGTTGCTGTCACACCAGGATATTACAGGGAAAAAAATGAACTGTCCTGTAGGATCTTGCAGGGACTCCTCAGAAGAGATAATGTTGCTGACTCACTTTCAAAACCTTCTCATGTTCCTCTAGGGAGTAGTGTTGGGAAACTTCAGATGCCTAGTAGAGGTTTCAGGAAGGGTTCCACTAGAAAGGTGGTACGCCAGAAAGTCCAGTTGTTAATGCCTTTATGCCAATGCACGCAGCATGGGAAATAAACAGGAGTTGGAAACTGTGATAGGCTTGGAAAATTACAATCTTGTTGCTATCACAGAAATGTAGTGGGATGCCTCCCAAAACTGGGAAACCACTTTCTACACAGTATCACTTTTTTAGGCCAGGTTGGATGGGACCCTGGGCAAGCTGGTCTAGTACCAGATCTGGAAGTTGGTGGCCCTGCCTGTGGCAGGGGTGTTGGAATGTGATGATCATTGTGGTCCCTTCCAACCTTAGCCATTGTATGATTCTGTGACTCTATGATTATTTGAAGTAAAACTTTGCTCTGTGAATTCTGAGATTGTGATAAATAATCTGATTCATGTGTGGTAAAAATAATAATAATTGTGAGAAAATTACTGAGAAAAAAACCACTGCTTTGCCAGGTGCTGCATTTGGACTGGGACAATCCCAGGTATTTATACAAACTGGGGGAAGAACCCCTTGAGAGCAGCCCTATAAGGTCTTGGGGTTCTTGGTGCATGAAAATCTGGACATCAGCCAGCAGTGTGCACTTGCACTCCACGACAACTATATCCTGGGATGCATTAAAGGAGGAGTGGCCAACACAGAGTGGGAGGTGATTGTCCCCCTCTACTCAGCTCTTGTGAAGCCCCATCTGGAATAATGCATCCAGGCCTGGAGCCCCCAGTACAAGAAAAACACTGAGCTCTTGGAACAGATCCAGAAGAAGGCCAATAAGATGATCAGAGGGCTGGAGCACTTCTCCTGTGAGGAAGGGTTGAGGGAACTGTGCTTTTTTAGCTTGCAGAAGAGAAGGCTTCAGGGAGACCTCATTCTGGCCTTTCCATTCTTGAAGAGAGCATATAAACAGGACTGGGGAACAACTGATTACAAGGGTGGAGAGTGGTAGGATAAGGGGAAATGGTTTTAAACCGAGACAGGGGAGTTTTCGGTTAGATATTAGGGGGAAGTTTTTCACTTAGAGGGTGGAGACACACTGGAACAGGTTGCCCAAGGAGGTCATTGATGCCCCATCCCTGGATGTACTCAGGGCCAGGCTGGATGTGGCTCTGGGCAGTCTGGTCTGATGGTTGGCAACCCTGCCCATGGTAGGGGGCTTGAAACTAGATGATCTTTGAAGTCCTTCTCAACCCAGGACATTCTATGATTCTACCATCCATTAGATGTTGTCACATGCTCTCAAGAGCATTATTTGACTTTTGAGTACTATAACATGTTATTACATGCTAAACAATACCTCATCTTTGAATAATCCTGAACATACTGTATTCTGTGGGGCTTGACAGTTGCTTTGAAAGGAATCAGTATTCTATGGAAAGAGCAAAACACAGAACCATGGAGTTGCAGAATTATTAAGGTTGGAAAAGACCTCCAAAATCATCTAGTCCAACCATCAAATCATCACCACCATGCCCATTAAATCACGTCCAAAAGTCCTACATCTCTATGTTTCTTGGACATGTCCAGGGACAGTGACTCCACCAGTTCCTGTGAAGCCTGCTGCAACAATATTCATTATTTGTCCAGCAGATGTTCAAAACAAAGGAGAATCTATGTTTTTTTCTTCAGCACTCAATTTCTACCAACTTGTTACTGAAATACATTCACTTTATGCAGTTAAATAGATCATCGGTGTGTATTGTGGAACTGTTTTCCTTAGGTGAGTTCAAGAAGGCTTCATCACTATCAACTCAAGGGCAAGAAGTCAGTGAAAATTATTTTTTTAAAGAGACAGATCAGGTGAACAAATAGCACTGCTATGAAGTCCCCACTAAAGCAGTCATAAACTAGTGTTATCTTACAGTCCAGGTATCTTCTTCCAAAAATCTCTAGTCTCAGCTTAATACAAAACAAAACTTACATTCCTTTTAATTTGTTTCTGGATATTTTGGATTCTGAATGCTGCATAACTTTCCTGCATAAAAAGAAACATGACTTGATATGTTTCAGTGGTCCTATCAGATCTGGTATTTTTGTTATTTTAAGGGCTTCCAGCTATATATTTTTAAAATTTTATGTAGCTAAGTTAAAGGATTGCCAGCAACACAATAATGAGTTTTATTAATCTCATCCTAAGAAATGAAAAAAATGTGAAATATATTTTCATGAGTGTCAAGTATAGTATCTAAATGCACATATGCAATCACAATGGCTTTGGCAAAATTAAAGAAAAAATATGCATGACCAGAGTGACTCAAGCGGCAAGTGTGTGGCAAATACAAGAGAAACGAGCTTTTTGGTATGCAGGGAGAAAGGAGCCTACAAACAGATGATTGACTGGAGACTGAATCCTGGCAGCATACACAGCTTGCTGCACTGACAAGAAGTTTTCCGATACGTGTCAACTTTATTTTGTAAATTGTATCAGATGGAGTAAGAAAGAAAAGCCAAGCCTACATTTTCCCGAGCAAATTAATGAGTTTCTGAAGATCCAAATATGTGATATTGTTAAGTTTTCAGTGAACTCAGTTGTGTAACTCATGCATATCTTTTCCTTTCTCTCCCACTGGACAAACAAAGACATTCCTATATTTTGAATATGCATTTCTGCCTTTATATTAATTAAATTTCATTGATCTGTACTTGATGAACATCTGAACTATGTTCGTATGGCCACCAATAATTCATAGTTCCCCAGCTTTATATTTTCCATCTTGTGTGTCCACTCCTATTTCTGGCAGCTCATTTCAGTATAGAGTCAGTAGTACAGCTTGTCCATCAAACATTACTTTAAGCCATTGTACTATTGTTTGGTTCTTGTAAAAGATAACCACTGAAAAACTTCAATTCAATTCTTCAAGCTACTGATAAAACATAAATTCTCATAGTATGAGGGTGCGAATGGTACTTTAGAATTATATCCTTGCATCTTTGTATATTTTAACAAATGCAAGTTGTCCAGTGGGGACAAAAATAATACCACCTGTCATATAAAATGTCTGAGAGACTGTGGAGCACATAGGAATTATTCCCCATGCACACTGCAGTGCTTTTCACAAAAATCCATGGCTCATGTACCACACTTTCTCAGAGATTAACTACAAATATGACTTATAACAGTAATTTCATTTTGGGAGTTCCAAAGATTTCTATAAAAAGAACATGACTTATAACAGTAATTTCATTTTTGGAGTTCCAAAGATTTCTATAAAAAGAATGAGACACTGAGTGCTGGCACATTTAGTAATGACATTAAAATTTGAGTGGTATTACAAATTTTAGAGATAATTCCAGCTCATATTTGAGATTCTGTCTAAAAACATAATTGTTTGGGTTTTTTTTAATCATAATGATATTTTCAGGACATGTTATTTACAGCATGGGCAAAACTGATTTGTACTAGTCTAAATCTAAACAGTGACACTGATAATCTCTAAAGTTTTACTCCAAAATCAAGATTAAAAAAAAAAAAAAGAAAGAAAGAAAGAAACAAACAATGAGTGTTTGAGTGTTTACATCGGCTGAAGAAAGATAAATCTGTGTCTTAATTTCAGAGACAGTCTTAAAGTCTGAGAAGTAAGTGAGTAAAGATCTTCACAGAATTGCTTGCTACAGGTGAACTCCCATGGTAACTTCTGACCATCACCCTCAGGAAAACGAAAATTTGTACTGAAGTGTGGTGTAGTGCCAGGTCAGGTCCTTCCTGACACCAGTCCAATGAATAAGGGAAAGAAAATATAATATGAAAATAATAAGCACATACTCATAATGCTGCAGAACCAGGCTATGATTTATGCCTTGTACTGTTAGCTTATCAAATGACACCAGTAAAGATGTGAAGGATATCTGTTGGCATTTTGTGTGAGAAAAAACATAATTGGGAATCCTTACACTGATTGTAAGGTTAGTCAGGTATAGCATACATACAGAAAAATAAAAGGAAATCATATATAATTTGGTTATTTAGAAGCCTGTCCTTTTGTGGTTCTCATAGTTGCTGTTGTTTGTTCATTTGTTTTAAATAAATATAGAGAAGGCCTTGACACCGTGCTAGCACTGCTCATCAGTAGCAAATGCTGATGAGCTATCAATACTTGTTTTGTCACTGATCTACAACAAAACCTCATTTGGGCTACAATGAAGAAAATTAACACCAATCCAGTTCAATCCAGTACAGTGTGAAAAACAGGAAGGAACATAGTGCTCCAATAGAAATGGCCGTAGAAGCAAAAGAATCTTATGTGCAACTAAAGATAGATAAATAAATAAAAATAGTATTAATAATAAACAACTCCCAGAGAACCAGCATACATATGTGTTGAAGCTATGCCCTGTGAAGTTTGGTCTGCTTCCTCCTTCCTCTTGTCTTCTTTGGATATCTTCATATTTTGGTTTAATTGTTTGAAACATAACAGCATGATAAAAGTTTTCTGCTTTTTTTTTTTTTTTTTTTTTTTTTTTTTAATGGAAATTTCTTACAGTAACACAATCAGTCGCATTTCCAACTCATGCACCGTCTTGGGCCCCTGAGCCTCAAGGACTTCTCTTCTATGGAGCTTACTTGTTAATTTATCACTGATCAAAGGCTAAAACATTTATCATGCTTATTAGTGAATAAACTAGGTATCCCAAGTGAGGAAGCAAATCCTCATTTCCTTCAAGAATGAATTGGAAATTATCCAAAGAGCTTGCAAACATTTTTCAGGAGTGACGAATTGTCAAAAAGAAAGCAGCTGCTAGACAAGGCAGCTCTAGGGTTTGGAGGAATAGGAAAAAATAAAAATAAAAAGAAAGAAAGAAAGAAAGAAAGAAAGAAAGAAAGAAAGAAAGAAAGAAAGAAAGAAAGAAAGAAAGAAAGAAAGAAAGAAAGAAAGAAAGAAAGAAAGAAAGAAAGAAAGAAAGAAAGAAAGAAAGAAAGAAAGAAAGAAAGAAAGAAGGAAAGAAGGAAAGAAAGAAGGAAAGAAGGAAAGAAAGAAAGAAAGAAAGAAAGAAAGAAAGAAAGAAAGAAAGAAAGAAAGAAAGAAAGAAAGAAAGAAAGAAAGAAAGAAAGAAAGAAAGAAAGAAAGAAAGAAAGAAAGAAAGAAAGAAAGAAAGAAAGAAAGAAAGAAAGAAAGAAAGAAAGAAAGGAAAGCATCTAGCAAAGTATTAAGAAACTACCCCATGGGAATATATTCTACACTTTCATTTACTGTAATTGCCTCCGAAATTCTGTATCAGCTGACCTGAGGACCAAGTTACAAATATCTCTATGAACTATTCTGGTTGTTAATGTTCAGGCAAATATTAAATTCTTCACACTTCCTTCCCTGCAGCCCCTTCATATCATTTCCAAAAATGTGAATTGACAAATTGTAGAAGATCATCTAAAGCATGGGTATCCAGCCTTCTGGCTTATATGGGCTGCTTTGAATGAAATGGAAATGTCTCAAGTGTCTCAATATATAACATAGTTAATATATACAAGTAACAAAACTTATTTGTTTATATATATGTATATTTACTAGAATATCAAACAAACAAACAAAAAAGCAATGAAAGCACTAGTGATATATTTGACTTCTGTTTTGTGAAACTAATGCAACAGTCTAGTTCAATGGAAGTGATTGTAATACTTAATGAGCTTAAATTCACAAGAGTTTTTGTTGTTGTTGTTTTATGAAGTTATACTCTTCCTGTGTTTGAAAACAGTTATTCACAAATGTGCATACTGCCAAAAAGTGATGACATAGAAAAAACATGCTTGCGAAGCAAGTGATATTTTCCTCTGCTAAGAGAGAATCACAGAATGGCTTGGTGTGGGAAGGACCTCAAAGAAAAATAACCAAGTTCCCACCCATTGCTGCGGGCAGAGTTACTGACTCTGATAAAGCACTTAGTTTCCCAGAGTCTCATCCAGCTTGCCCTTGAACATGGGAGGGGACATCCACAGCTTCTCTGGGCAGCCTGTGCCAGGGTCTCACAGACCTCTCAGTGAAAAGCTTCCACAACATGTAAGTCTCCCTCCTTCATTTTAAAACCATTCCCCCTTGTCCTGTCACTACCTACCTGTGTAAAAAGTTGATTTCTCATTTCTCTCCTGTTTAGAACCATAGAATTGTAGAGTGCCTTGGATTGAAAGGGACTTCAAAGATCAGCATGGTCCAACCCTGCTGACAAGGGCAAGATTGCCAACTGCTAGACCATGTACTTGATCAGCTTGCCCAGATCCCCATTCAACCCAGCCTTAAACACTTCCACTCTTATAAAAGTCTAGAAAAGAAACAATCCATTTCTTTTTCAGTTTAATATTTGATTGAAGCTTTATACATTCAATTTGAAAATTGTCAAGTCATGTTTTTACATTCACTGAAAATGGAGTAACAAATACACTAAAAGGTTCATATTCTGGGGGGGAGGGGGGCAATTTTCAAAGCTGTTTCTTAAATTCCTTCATCAAAAAAAGAAGCAAGTCTGTGTATTTTACACGGGATTATGTTTAGCTAATGTGTCAACTACACATATTTATTTGCCGTAACTTGAGCTTCCATTTAAGTTTCACTTCATTTATCATTTCATTTCATTTCATTTCATTTCATTTCATTTCATTTTTCACTACTGCTGTAGTTTTAAGCGTAGCACAGATAGGGTGATTTTCACCTTGAAGACATATGTAAAACTCTATGTCTGGTCAAATCCACAAAATTGCTAAATCTGTGATCCATTTTTAATTTTCATGTTCTGACACAATTTTTTCCTTTTGATTTCACAAGTGACTTGATTTCACTTTACAAATCTTAAAATCTTTTTAGCATTTTACCCTTACGTATTCACTTACCTTCAGAAAAGTAAGTGATGTCCCTAGAATCAACATCCATTTCTTTAAAAGACTCCTGGAACTGGTGATGATTCAATCTCTCAGTATTTACAAAATTTACAGATTTTATGACAACTTGCCCAACATTATCCATTTCTAGAGCATCCATGAATGAATTTTCTTGTAGTATGAAGCAGATATTTCATCGAACATGAGTTTTTGGCAGCAATTGAACTACCTTGTATTAATTTTATAATTGCCTCTTTTTCCAATTGTAGCTGGGTCGCCATCAGTAGCTATAACACATATGTTGACAAAAATTTAAGAAAATCTTTTTAGTGTATATTCATTAATTCATACAAATCAAGGGATTTAGTTGTGTCTTTTAATCACAGCATCACAGAAGTAATTTCTTCCATTACATTGTGTTGGTTATCAGTACCTCTGATAAAAATGGCAATATGTATATGTGCATATGTATCGTAAAGAATTTCATCTATCACCAAAGCATAACATCTGAAATTAGTGGCTTTATTCTCTAAATTTCTTTTGGTAGATTTCCACCCCTCACCCCTTTTCTCTCTCTCTCTCTCTCTTTTTTTTTTTTTTTTCCCTTTAGTTTGTCTGGTTGCAGTCTGGTGAAACAAACTGGTTTTAGAAAACATGCATTTTTATCAAGACACATTATATCTACCATACATTACATCTGCTTTTTATATGTAGCTTAGCAAACTCACCACTATTAAATGGTTTTGATTGTTTTAGAATAAGATTTGCTACTACATAACTAGCTTTTATAAGAGATTCCACTTGAACTGTAGATCTTTTTTCTAAATTTTGCTGAGATCACAGACTTTTTCAGTTCTACTGTTTTGTCTTCATATGAAATATTCCTTAATGTGTCTTAAATTTGGCAGCTTTTTTTGCATGCAATTTCTTTTCAAACTGAAATCTTCAAAAAAGTAACTTTAACATTCTCTATAAATTAAGCATAGTTCCATATTACTTGCTGTGATGAAAAGTACTTATATCTCCTTGTTTGTTCACAAATCCTTTTTGGCCGCAGTAGAAGTAGTAGACCCTGGTGTGTGCATACCTATTTATGTCTTCTCTAAAAAGAAGAGAAAAGCAGAGACTGTACTGTTTAGCATTTGCTGGTAGAAGTTTAAACTCAGTTGCAAGGAGGCTAACCTGGCCACAAAAGACAAAAGAGTTGGGAACTTGATAAACTTGATGAGCTAAAAAAAAAAAAAAAAAAAAAAAAAAAAAGACCCTATCTACTGAATGCAATCCAACCAGCAGCTTTTGGTTCGTAACACTTGATACTGATCTGAAACTACTATTCCATGTTTACTGGTTTTATATTTCTTGCTATTCTCACCTCATAGCCAGACTAAATTTTACACAATTGCGTGTAGACTGGCTTTGGCTTTGTCTCATTGAAATCTGCGGATTTTTAAATACTTCTGATTTTTCTCTCTCTGATTTTATTCTTCAGACTTTGGTGTCATGCCTTAGCTAACTACATACGTACCTTTATATACTACAGGAGAGTAAATGATATGAAATGGGAGCAACATAGCAAGCCTGTAAAGTTCGCCAGTACACTGCTGCTTTATGTTTAAAGTGTGTTACTGTACACATTTGTTTGAAGCTGCTGTATCTGCTACTCTAGTAGTTTATTCAGCTGAAGGGAAAATTCAATATGAGGCTGACCCAGTGGTCTTTATGAAAAAAGACACAGACATGTACACATCTTGTGTAGCACAAAAATAGATAATCACACTACAGAAAAAATGCTAGGTGTTCTGATTTCATAAAGCTGTTCTTGACAAAGTATTTTTTTCTGCTTGATATAATAACAAAAAGTGTCAGAAGTCAGATGATAAGCACAACAAACAGCTAGGCACAGATAGATCTATGTCTTATAACACTCTTTCTATTGGATTAATTTATGATATTTTTAATTATTATTATTATTATTTTCAACAGGATTTCTTCAAAATATGAACACAGCAATGCTTTGTATACCATCTCACTCATGCGGGATGTTTCAGACTTATAATTCCCAGTGAGAATTTCCTCTAGAGAACTTTTCAGCTTAGAACTGACAGACATGAAAGCTCCTTTCTGATGTCCATATTGACCAGTATTCCCAATAGCAGAAACTTTGTGCTGTTATCTGTGTTAACCTTTCTAATAAGGATTAGAAATCTTTAGATTTTAGATTACGAATATCCCTCCCTCAGTACAGCAAGAACATAGCCAAGTTTTCTCATATTTGTGATTGTTTTACTTTTGCCTTAATATTCAGCACCTATTTTCACGTGCAAATAGGGATGAAACTCAAGAATTTCCTTTTTCACTGCAGGTCCCACATAATCCCGTGCAACATCTGCATCCCAGAATAACATAGATGAATGTAACAGTCATTACATGTTAATTTAAGGATATTTAATGTAAAGTTCCTCACAGGTCTCCAGATTGTCAGAATTTTGTGACCTTGGCTTGGTCTTTCACTATCATCGGAAGATTTCTAGTTATATACAAAGGCATGGCAACTGAGGATAAAAAAAGTAAAAGTAATTTAAAAGCCATCAACATTTTTCTTCCTTATATAGAATGAATCTTAGCAATTTCATATCTTCCTGCTGAAGGGAGATGGATGTAATTTGAATACACTGCACTTTGTCTCTTATTTTATACTCTTCCAAAGGTAAGTAAACACAAGTCACATGAATCAAACTCTTCTAATTTCTTTACTTTCATCAGTACTTCTTTACTTTCATCTTGTCAAGAATACTCTATGGAATACAACTCATCTGATTGAAAATAATGGAGGTAACCAGTTACATTTCCAAAACAAACAAGCAAACAAAACAAAGCAAAAAATAATAAATAAATAAATCATACAAAACAAAACAAAACCCCAAAGAATAAAAAACAAAATCTGAAGAATCTTAATTAATGCTGTCTTCTTACACTGAATTTAATTGTCACCTACATCCATACAAATTGTGATACTGGACAGTTTAGACTGAAAATAATTCTGAAAAAGTGTGCTATGAATATTAGTTTCACACAATTATTAAACTTGGTTTTATTGGAACTAATGTTCACTTCAACTGTTGGTTAAACATTAGACAACTGTAAACAGGATCCTGAAATGGCTTAAATTATTGCTAATCCTTGTGAATGAGTATAAGATTTTGGAAGTGACAAGTACCTAGATAAAGTTAGAACAAGTTCTAATGAATCCTTATCCCATTGCATATTTTTAGCAGAAACAAATGTCAGTGCAAAGATATTTAAGTGCTGCAGTATGTAATTTAAGCCAAGTAATGAATATACTGCTTTTAAATATGAAAAATGACCCCAAAATAATGTTTTATTCTTAAATATATATATATATATATTTGAATATATATATATATATATATTTGAATATATATATATATTTATATTTATATATTATATATATATATATATTATATATTATATTATATATAATATATATATATAATATATATATTTATATTTATGTTCTTAAATATATATATATATATGTATTTGAAATGCATTAAACACAATTGCCAATGTAGTCTGTTAAACAGAAAAGAAAAATGTCCAAATATTTATTTTGACAGTTTAACAGAACAGAAGCTTCAAAAATCAACAGTAAGCACTATTCAGTTGTGCAATTATCTCCCTTTGGAAACAGTGGAAAGAAAATTCATCTCCAAGGATATTTAGAATTCTACTACACAAAACACTAGAAATCATACTGTGGGGAAAAATGTTGCACTGACAGCAGCCTGAATTAATGGGTCATTCCTCTTCTGTTACATCTATGATATCTGTGAAGAAAGTATTTCAGTTACTCAGTCTTAAATTTGCCTTTGGAACTCCCATAATCTACCATACGATATATAGAGTCTATCATTGAATTTGATTACTACAACATATATTTTAATAACCAGTAAAATGGTGTCTGAAAAAAAGTCATACCAACACCTAAATTATAAACAATGTGGGAAAAGCTAAAATAGTATCAAATATACTAAAATTATTTCTTGACTAACATAGTTGCATATGTATTTTATCATGATATGCATCTTTCTTTTAAGGGCTGACAAACTAAAACAAATTGGAATTATATATTTTGTTGTTTTGTGAATAACTGTTGCACGTATAACAAAGGATGCATAAATATGCCCTAAAAATGACTTTAGAATTGACCCAAGTTAATTTCCTATAGAAAACAAATATATTACAAAGCACCTTTCCCAACAACACTCCATAAAACATATTTTTATTGGTATTTATTATTCAATTTTATTTTCCAAATTTGTGTGTAGTTCTTGTGCTATCATCCTATCCAAGTCATATTCTTCTCGGTTTTGCAAGTTGGAGGAAAAGAAAAAACCGAAGCAGACTTATAATGCACATAAAATCCTTACCATGGGCTGCTGCTTGTGCAAGGGTTTCTATATTTATGACAATGGACTTTTCATGAAGATTATAATCTCTTAGGGACAGACTGGATACATGAATTGGAAGAAGCAGGGTAGTCTTTGGCAGCACACTGGCTAGCATAGTGAGACAGGCTTTAACCTGAAGGACTTGGAGTGTGATATCCAAAATGGTGATGCATATATCATTTCAACTGACTGCAGAGTAAGCCAGAACAACCAGAAGAATTACAAATGTTCCTTAGTTGTGTCCCTTAATGTAAGCCAGAAGACCAGCCACCTCAAGGGTATATAGCTGTGGCAGATCCTGCATCCTGGTAGGGATATCTACGTGTTCTGCTCCCTTTTATTCTCTGAAGTATCAATACACCATAGAATGCAGCATGAGGAATAAAAAGGAAGAACTAGACCTTTGAATGGTTGCAGGGATGTGATATCATGTCAAAGAGACATGGTGGGATGGTACACATGACAGGAAAGCTGTCATAGATGTCTGCGTACTATTTAGGAAAGGCAGACCAGCAAGGTGCGGCAGTAGAGTTGCTCTTTATGTGATAGAGGGAGTGGTTTGGCAATCACTGCTACCAGCTCCACTTTTTCCAAGCTCAAAGTTCGTGCATTCTTAAGAAATCAAGCAAAGGTGACAAGGGACCTGCACAGATCTAGACAGTTTGTGGGAAACTCATGCAAGAATAAAGCCTATGGAATGTGGAAAAAGGATCTGTCCATTGAGAGAAATATAGGAGCACTGTAAAGGCATATAGGGATTAAATAAAGGGTCTAGGGCTCATTTGTAATTCAGTCTGGTGAGGGAGGTCAAATGCAACAAAAAAGGCTTTTTAAAGTATGTCAGTATCAAAAGGAAGACTAGGAAAAACATAAGCCACTTCTAAACGAGGTGGGTCATTTGGTAATGGAGGACACTGAGAAGGCAGAGTTATAAAATGAATTACTTGCTTCAGTCTTTACCAATCTGGTAGCCTTCTATGATGTCATCATGTGGCTGGGTGGATGAAGGGAGAACATAGATGTAGTCTAACAAGCCTTTTGCAAGGCTTTTTACACTGTTTCCCACGACATCCTCATAGATAAGCTTAGGAGGTGCGAGATAGGTAAGTGAACATTGAGATGGACTAGGAACTAGATGACTAGTTCAGAGGGTTGTTATCAGAGGCACAGAGTATAGCTGGAAACCTGTTTCTAGCAGTGTTTCCCAGGGATCTGTACTGAGTCTGGTTTAGTGCAACATCTTCATCAGTGACCTGGATGAAGGGAGAGAATGCACCCCTAGCAAGTTTGCCAGTGTTACAAAGCTTGGAGGAGTGACTGACAAACTGGAAGGTTGTGCTGCCATTCCTTGAGAGCTAGACAGGGTGCAGCATTGGGCAGGGAGGAATCTTATGTAGTTCAACAAAGGCAAGTGAAGACTCCTACATCTAGAAAGGAACAACTAAGTGCATCTTTATAGATTAAGATCTGACCTGATGGAAAGGAGCTCCAAGAAGGTTCTGAGTGTTCAAGTGGACAGCAAGCCAGCAGTGTGCCCTCTTCCCAATGGGAGGTTATCCTCCCCGTCTATTCTGCCCTGTCAGTTCTGCGTCCAGTTCTGGATTCCTCAGCTCAAGAAAGACAAGGAACTACTGGAGAGAGTCCAGAAAAGGGACATAGAGATGATTACGACCCTGGAGCATCTCCCTCATGAGGAAAAGCTGAGAGATCTGGAACTGTTTAGCCTGGAAAAGAGAAGACTGAGGGAGCATCTTACCAATGCAAATGAATAACCACTGGTAAGGAGTCAAGTGGATGGGGCTAGGCTCTTTTCAGTGGTGCTCAGTAACAGAACAAGGGACAGTGGGCACAAACTGAAACACAGGAGGTTCCATATGAAAATGGGGAAAAACTTTTTTACTCTTGGGGTGACAAAGAGGTTGTAGACTCTGCTTCTCTGGAGATATTCAAAACCACCCTGGACACTTTCCTGTGTAATCTACTCAACATAACCAGATTAAACAGAGGCATTAGACTAGATGATCACCAGGAATCCATGCTATCCCCTACAATTCTGTGATTCTGTGATTCTATGATTCTGCGTGTTCTTTCTACACTTTCAAATAGTGTTTGATTTGAGAACAATAACATTTTGAAATTTTTTACATTCCCATGAGCAATCAAGAGAACAGGTTGCAGAAGAGTTCTCAGACTCATCACCATTATACATCTAAATTCAGTCCCTTTTGGGGTATTCAAGACAGTTATCATGAAACTCAGATATATGTAAATTTCTCTATTAGCCTGTCTTTAATTTCTGTGATGGAATCAAATGGGCAGTTCCAGTGCTTTCATCACCCAATCTCTTTCTCTTTTTTTAAGCTGCCTTTCTGTGTTTCTGAATATTTCCCAGTAGATACACATATTTTTCTCATGCTGTAGATCATTACAGTTGTGAAACAATTGCTGAGTCTTCTTAGATTTCCCAAGAAACAGTGGCTTCTTCCACTAAATTAAGATGAAGCAGTTTCAGACTTACAGAAGGATTTAGATTTTGTTGTTAGTTATCATTTCGTCTATTATAATTTTTAAATTTTTTTTTTATTATTTTACATTTCAATGTAAATAATAATAATAATTTTACAATCAGATTCATTGTTTTTGAGAGGTGTATATCCTGTTTTTTCAGTTTGGATCAGTACCTGCACTGATAAAATGGTGATTTTTAAAATATATTTTGGTTTTTGATTACCATTAATTGGAACTTATTAAGGACAAGTATGAGATGTGCATAGCAGTTTTCTTGTTCAGCAGAATAATTTGACTAGGTTAGACTGGACTCTAACTAAATTTCTTTTGGTAGAAGAAGACTAGTAACACAGAAATGATCAACATTCTGTTCTCAGGGCACTGAGACCATGTTGTGTTCTTCTTTGAGATATGTCTTTGTGAATTCCTCATCTGTTAATGGTAGGCCAGAAGAAAAAGGGATTTTAATTTTTGTTGAACTCTGATACTAAAGTAGCAAAATCCTAGATTTTGAAGACATCTTTTAAAAACAATAAACATGTATATGAAGCTGGAAAGCCTAGAGGTTTAGTGAACAAAATTGTGAGCTCTTGTTATCCTTAATTAAGCAATGAGACGGATGATAGAGTATTTTTGACAAAATAGGCAAAACTTTATAAATTAAATATAGTTTTCTTAAATTCAGATGGCATAATTTGGTCACTACATTGTCAATTAAATCTAAATTCTTTTTGGCTGATTTGAATGTTATTTGCTTTTGTCAAACAGTGAGGCAACATTGTCATTTTTCCTTTTTTTTTTTTTTTTTTTTTTTTTTTTTTCCCTCCCTGCATGACTCTGCCAGGCCAAGAACTGAGAAAAACATCTGCATTTTCCTTTGAGTTGACTTGTGGCAAGTTAACTGTAGTTTTTGATTCTAATTGCTTTATAGTAGTAGATAAATTCAGAGAAAAATTAGTGTAAATAGCTTATGAAAGGCAGCTGTTCCTCATTTGACATCATACATCAAAACACTTTTGCATTATTAGAGATTTGTTACGGTAAAGAGGAGTAAACAGTGAGAAACTGCTGAGACTTTTTGTTATCTAGCTAAGAGATATGAAAACAGATATATAAGATGGAGCATGGTTTGTGTGCATCTGAACATCAAACACTATTTATTCAAACAAAATAAACCATAGGCAGGAAGCCTGACTTGAACAGTGACTTTACTTTTTATTTATTGTTTCATCTTAACTACAAAACACAATGTGTTGAGTTGAAACATTTAGCTGGAAGTTCTAGTGGAAAGTGGAGATATTTTGACTGTGCAGCTAGAAGTAAGCAGGTCAAAGGATATGTTCTTACAGCAGATCTTATTTAAGGAAAGTCACTAAATGTGTGCCTAGAACTTGATTTTGATAAAGAATGAGGATGCCAAGCTAGGATTACCACTGTAAGATTATTAATGTGCTTGCTAAAAGAAGGAAAACTCTATCAGGAGTCAACTCAAGTCTCATTTTGATTCTGCTCATAAAAGAATATCTTTTACACAAGATTTTTTCCCATGTTGAGAAATGAACTATTTACAATGACTGTTGAATAAGTTGAAATTCAGCGTTATTGAAATTTAGAGATCAAAACTAAGCAGCTAACAGTAGAAAAACAAAAACAAAGAAAACAGAACACCATGATCAATGTAAAAAAGGAATCTGTACTTGAAATTGCTGAAACTCAGCTTATGTAAAGTCTGTGCCAATG
This sequence comes from Coturnix japonica, assembly GCF_054131305.1. Classification (NCBI taxonomy): domain Eukaryota; kingdom Metazoa; phylum Chordata; class Aves; order Galliformes; family Phasianidae; genus Coturnix; species Coturnix japonica. The sequence goes on from NC_140702.1 coordinate 39,657,115, forward strand.
CTGTGGGACTTTTTTAAACACTGTTAAGTGAGATAGAATTATAGTTGAAGAATGGCTTGAGGCAAAGAATTAATGAAAAAACTACCCTGTTGTGAAGCCCAACAAATTAGGAGCTATAAAATGGGATTATATTTAGAAGTGTTAAAGCTGTTTTGAGTTTTAACATTTCAGGGGGAGAAGTAAGATGTACTCACCAGAGTACATCTGTTACTAGTTAACTTAAAACACATTAATAACTTTGAAAAATATCCAAGGGAGATAGAAAAAAAAACAAAGCAAAACAAAACAAAACAAAACAAAACAAAACAATGGAATTACTGAATTACTACAGTTGTAAGGTAAGTGAAACTTTTGAGCTGAAAATGGTTAAATGAAAGAAGTTCTGTTCTCTGATACATTTTTCAGTGTCCTGCAGATTTTTTCTCCTTAGATACCTTTAGAAAAGACACTGCTATTGCACTGAGAGATAGTATTCTCCAAAAATAATGACTGATACGCATATACTTTCAAAAACAGTTGAAACTCTTGACATTTAAAGCTTGAATGCTGTTATTTATATATATATATATAAACATATATATATATATATTTCTGTTTTGTTATCCGTATGTTTTGTATTTCCAAAAGAAAGGGGTGTCCATTCTATGTTTCTCTCCATGAGCAGAAGGCAAAGGTCTATGGCCCAGATCTCCAATGAGGAGACAGCATGATGACAGTTAATTTAACTTCCAGCAGGTAGGTGCTGGAATTAAAGGAAGAAGGCAAAAATTCCCTGGAAGAGGAAGGAGGAATCTACAACTGATAGGTGTAGGTAAAAGCAGTACACACAATTACAGTGTCGGGGGAAAAAAAAAAAAAAATAAAGAAAAAAAAAAAAAGAGTAGCATCAGAAAAACACTGCATTAGGTGAAAAATAAAATTTCCTGAAAGTAGCTTTGTAACTTCATGGATATAGTGAACAGAATGTAGATTTAAAACTTTATATAAAAAGAAACAAACTCAAAACACTAATTTTCTTAGAAAAGTAATCAGTATCTACTTCAAAAGCAATAGTCTATACACATACATTGCAGATGAGCACTGATAGATGGATATTGAGCTAATATTAATCTTCATCAGCTTAAATCAGCAAAGTGAGCCCTGAAGTCACTTAGATACGGCAATGAGAATCTGTCCTACCATCCAGCTATATATGCCTGAATGAATATGGTTAAATGTACCTACACTGATGAGGATTGTGCCAAGATGGGTGAGAGAGGAGAGTTCAATATAATCACATGTACTATGGTGCTCAGTGAAAACAACTTTTAAGTATTCTGAAACATTTCAATTACATTTATACTTCTTACACTAAGCCCTTGAATTTTCAGTACATTCAAGTCATTTCTAAAAAAAATATAAACCAAACAAGTTTTATCTTAAGTTCTCAGAAGGTATCTAGAACAGAGTAAGTTGTGCTTTCTTTTTATACAGTTTATTCTGAAGTAGGGCCCTAGCATGTGCTACAACATTAAAGAGTCTTTGGCAGGTTTACATTTCTTTTGAAAAAATGCTGACAGTTAGATATCATAAAATTGTTACTTTCATATGTAAATCTTAGCTTTTGCGCTTGATTCCCATCAACAATTCAGAAAATAAATTGCATACTTTTATTATTAAATTTTTTTAACAATAAAACCTGAGCAAAGCAACCCTGAAGTCTCTTTGATATAATAGAAGATAAAATACAGTGACGGTTTTACTAAGGAATGTGAAAGGAACCTTTTATTTTTTTTAATTATTATTTATTTTTTTTCCTTTTTCCAATATTTGAGTTTAATGTCAAATCACAGATCAGTTCATTATCAGTCAGGACTACAGGCAACAACACCCACTTGAATTATTTTGAACTGAGGTATAAATCTAAGATCGGGTTGAATGGTCATGCTTTTCAGATAGTCTTGGGCTGTAAATCAGACACTTCACTTAGAAACAGATTTATTTGAATGGTGTAACAAGCAGGCATTGATAAATAAACTTTTCTTTGTCGGGAAGAATAATTACTGGCAACCTGAGTTTTAACACGACACAAGAGCTTGATCACACAACTAATTTATTTAATCAAGGAAAGTTCAGAAAGACAGAAATACTGAATTTTGAATAGGTGAGCATCAAAAAAGATTACACAAGGACGCATAAAATTTGAAATATCTGAAGTGAAATGGCAGCAGCTCTCACAAGAGTTCTGACAATAAAATAATGCCACAATAATTTGGGGTGCTAGCCTAATGTATACAAAATTTATTTATCTTCTGGTGTACAAATGCTGTTTGTCCCCATGCAAAGGGTTGGTAGATCAGTAAATTCGAGGAAAGGGAAGGAAACCTGACAAGAATGATTATCTCACACCTCCATACAAACTGTATGTATAAGACAGGACTGGTGTAGTAAATGTTTAGTTATAGTTCCTTCCAGAAAAGACAAAAGATACAAAGTTTGCTCAAGGGATTTTACTGACTGCGGCATATTTAAATTATATAGCTTCTCCAGAGCTACTTAAAATTTTGATGCTTCTAGTATACTCTGTGACCACAGAAAGTATTTTCACAGAGCAGGACAGGGAAGCAACAGGTTTAAGGGCATTGTCACTGATTCCAGTTAAATATTATTTGAGATAATCAGACAAGAAATGTACATAGTGATGAGAGTAAGAAAAATGCAACCAACTAACCAAACAAACAAACAAGATCAAAAATCCACTCATAAGATGTGAAAACTGTAAAACAAGTGGAATTTCTTTCTGCCATTTGCTCTCTCATCACAAATGAATGTAAAACAGGAGAACTGAAGATTAAGAGTTATTTTTTGCTATGTATTATGCACAGGACTTTTACACAGCCTTCACCCCAACCAGCCTGGATGTTTAATCATTAGTTGACTTCTTTTAAATCTACTGTGTTTCCCAAAGATGGTGAGGGCAGCTTTTCTTTGCAGAGTCCTGTCAAGGAGGGCTGTAGTGGAATTTGCTTTCTCCAGTACCTTTGCACTACCTTCACAAGTTTTAGCAAAGTACAGTAGTACAGTACTCATCTACAGTGTCAGAACCATTCACTGGAAGTTTCCTGACTTTTTCTCAGTATATGAACATTTCTGTATTTCCTGTATTTCCTCTTACTATTCAATAAAACTTTTTTTTTTTTTTTTTTTTTCCGATTTGTTGTAAGATGACATTTTGACAGAGTCGTTAGGCTCTTAATCTACTCTTCATTTAATGTCTGTTCAGTTGAGATAGTTTGTGTTAAGTAATTTTAACAGACAATTTCACAATGAACTCATAGCATAATTCAGATTTCTTTGTGGAAAGAAAATTGTTGAAAATTGCTTCAAAATTTGGGCAGGATAGGAGCATAGGGTAGAATGGTCAAAGCTGTTTGTAAGACCATAGCTCAATGCACTGGTAGGGGCAGTATAAATACCTGATTCAAAATAAAGTGCATCTTGTCACACAATCACCTAGAGAGCTAGATATTACAGAAATAAATGTTAAGCAATTAAAAACTTGTTTATCGACTTCAGCAAATTTCAGTTCATGGCTCATCAGCTTCATTGCTCTGTGTGCTTTACTTAATGTTTCATTTGGCTGAATTTAGAACCAAAACAACAAACAAATGTACGATGTAAAAAAGCAAACTGTTATGTTTCTCGGGGTTTGTTGACTGCAGGCCAGAAGCCCTAGGATGATAGCTATCAATGGACTGTCTTAGAATAAAAAGACAGAGAGATTCAGGGAAACCTCTTACATCTTCAGTATTCTGGTTACATTTGCTTTAGAATATGGTTCTAAAAATCTCAAAAAGTAAATAGAGTGAAAGCAGATCTTATCATGAGTAGCTAAGTTTTAGGTCTGAGCCTTTTCTGATGCAGGTTTGTTTAAAAAGATACTCTTTATTGTTAGTAACAGGAGAGAGCAATAAAACTCTATGTATTTAACTTCTGTCCACTTTACAGAACAGCTACTCTATAGAATCAGATTAAACATCTCTCTGGCACAATATCCTGCTTCTGAAAGTCATCAGTGGTAGACACTTAGTAAAGAAACAAGCTCACAGGTAGCACACATCTTTGCCCTGATATAACCTACCTTTCATTCATCAAATGTTTGGAGGCTCATCTTTAGACTGAGTTTGTAATGCCTTAATCATGTATTTACTGCTTTGCTGGAGCACCTCCAAAGAAATTCTGAGAGAGTTGGGTGTGATTATCTTGAAGAAGAGAGGGCTACAAGGAAACCTAACTGCAGTCCTCTAGTATTTAGAAGAAGCTTATAATCAGTTGAGAAACATTTTAAGGTGGCTATAGTTCCTTCCAGATTTTTAACATCTTCAACAATGACACTGACAGTGCACTCTCAGCAAGCCTGTGGATGACACCAACCTATGTGTTGTGGCTGACATGCCTAATGTACAGGATGCCATTCAGAGAGACATAGACTGGCTTGAGCACTGGGGCCAGGTGAACCTCACGAGGCTGGCAAATACAAATGCAAGGTTGTGCACCTGGTTTGTGGTAAACACTGCTGTCAATACGTGCTTGGGGATGTAAGGATAGAGCACAGCCCTGACAAAAATGTCTTGGGGTACTGGTGGATGGCAAGCTGACATAAGCCAACAACATGCCACTCAGGAAACCAACTGTATTCTTGGCTGCATTTTAAAAAGCATGCCAACCACCCTCAAGGAAGGTGATCCTGCCCCTCTACTCTGCAATGCTGAGATCTCACCTGGATTATTGCATATAGATGTGGAGTCCTCAGTACACAAAAGATGTGTATCTGTTAGAGTGTGTCCAGACGAACGCCTCAAAAATGATCCAGGAGATAGCACTGCTAGTAAACCTGATAGTAGCTTTTCAGTATCTGAAGGGGGGTGGGGCTGTAAGAGGGAAGGAGACAGACTCTTCAGCAGGGTTGCTGTGACAGGAGAAGGGAAACTGGTTTCAAACTACATAAGGAAGAAGTTTTTTATAGTACGGGTATTGAAGCATTGGACAGGTTGCCCAGAGCTGTTGTGGATTCTCTGTCCCCAGAGACATTCTAGGCCAGCCTGGACCAACTCTGAGCAATCTGATCTAGCTGTAGGTGTCCCTGTTCATTACAGAGGAGTTAGACTAGGATGACCTGTAAGTCCCTTCAACTCAAACAATTATGTGCTTCTACGGTATTTCTTCATGACATTAACTTTGTTGCAGAGTTCCTTTTATTTAAAAGATGATTTATGTATGTCTGTGGTGACAAATTTTCTTCCACTGCATTTGCAAAAGGACTGCAATGTGCATGAAAAGCAATGTTCTAAGGAAAATAATGAGGAAAAAAATCTCAGGTGGAATTAATTCAGTTGGAAGTATTATTAGGAATAACCCTTCACCTTAGAAAAGACACACACCATTTCACTCCCAGATAGTGCCTATGGAAACAGTTAAAATTAAACTCACTTCCTTAATTACATACTCTGTTCTTAGCCTGTTAGCACCTTCTGTGGAATTATTGTTGCTATTCCCAGGGGGAAGAAAAAAAGGAAAAATCAAATGAGAAACCTTTGTTTCATAATTTTTTAGAGTTGTATGAAATATGACTCAGGTGAGTAACTGGAAGTCATGATGAAGGACTTGTCCTGTATCAAGTTGCTGCTTCTGTTAAAGACCTGTCAAATACATTCAAAACTGACACTTCTGGACTCAGTCATTTCAGGCAGTGGACCTTCCAAAATTCTGTCCAGAGGATTTTTAGTCTTAAAGCTGAACTGTGATGTTACACTTCTGAAGACTGATACGAAAATATGTCATAGTAATATATATACAAACACATGTAAGCAGGAATTTTTTAACATGGGATTGTTAGTTAAATGGGTCTTAAGTCACCATCACACATGGATCAGAATGGCTGTTACTCCTGGAAGCCTAGGCAGAACAAGTGTTCAAAGACAAGGCTATATTCTGATACTACCTAGACATAAACTGTGCTCAAGTTCTCTGCCATTTTGTCCTCTTTGTCACCCAAACCTTCACCTACCCCAACAAGTGCCCTTTGTAGTGAGCTAACATATCTCACAAAGCACAAAGATTGTTTTAATTTTATCTTAATTTGCAAGATCAGATTACAGCTTATATCATAAGAAAGAAAAAAAGAAAGAAAAAAAAGTGGAGGAACTGCAACTGAGAACATTTAAATTGTTGTTATGAGTTACAAGAACAGGAAAGATGATATTGCAAATCTAATCCTGGGAAATTCACATTCAAATTGAAAAGGGAAAATGCACTGTAAAGACACAGGAATTTATACTTGGCATGTACTTTATCTGATTTTTGGATCCTCTAATTTATTTTCCCAAGCCACTATAATTTCATATAGTTCCAATCTTCAAACTACCAATTAGACTAAACAAAAATCCCTGGAGGTTTGTTTCTAGTAGTAGATTTCTAATATAAAAGATTTTAAGTAGAGCTATAGGTCCTATGCTTGAGAAGCACAAGAAAGTAAATGTAGAAAAAAATTGAAAACATGAGCAAGTGTTGAGAAGATCTTGGCACTGACAAGAGATCTGCAAGTTTCCTAGTGGGATAGAAAAAGACAAAGCACACGAAAAAAAAATGATGCCATGAGAGAAGAAATAGTTAGTTGAAACCAGGCACTGTTAGTTGCAACCCAAGTCAGCTGGAGTTCAAATATTAAATGACTTGATGTCAGTTGTCCTCTTTTGAAATGCACTTTCAGTTGTGTGCTGTTGTTAAAAATATAACTAATGTCTAAATATTGTTTATTAGAAGTGTATCTTGATTTTTGTAACTCTTTTTTAATACTTCAAAATCATCATCCTTTTGAAAACTGATTACAGACATCATAAGTATTTCCTTGCAGTTCCATCTTTACCTAGCATTATACATTCATAAAGTAACAAGTTAGTATATAGTATATACTATAAAAATTCTTCAAGACTTACACATTCTTTACTGTCGTCTATTGATTCAAATTGTTCGTCAGTGCTTAGAGTGCAAACTGTCAGTGTGACACTAGTACTTATACTATTTAGCGGCTGACAATGTTTAAATAATGTACTCTTCCTACTTATTCAAATATGTGCTTTCCACAAAATGATTAATTATTTCAAAATGATTAACCAGTTCATCACTCAAAGATAAGACAAACCAATATTTAAAATCCTTACTAAAATTAGACAAATGGTTTTGTAAATTGTCTGTGGAAAATTCATGAATGGTTTCAATTTTCACTACAGTTCAAGATGAAATGATAGCTTAATATTATCCTAGAATCTTCACTGATGTTCCCTTATAGATGTTCCCTATAATAGATGCTCATCTTTAATATCTCTTTCAGCGATACTAACAGGTTGTCAAATGAGAACCCGAGTCTCTGATCTGCTTTTCGATAAGTGACTTTGTATAGTTGATCCTGGCAGTACTTTTTAATGATATCCAGTGACTGGTTTCCTTTTGCACCCCTTTCTCCAGCCTTCACTCCCCCCTCCCCCCCCAAAAAAAAAAAAAAAAATTTTGGTCTCAGCCATATACTGGTCATATTCTGTACATTATTTTCATTTTAGACTCGGTAGTTATTTTCTCATAATCTTGGGGAAATCATTTTTGCTATTCTAAAAACATTTGGAAGAATATGTAGCCAATCTGAAACAATTTGTATATCTACAATTCTGTTTTGTGATAATTAAATAAAGATACAACTTAGGAGATTATCTCTGAGAGCAGAAAGAATGGTTGGAGTTGCTAGCCTGACAGTCACAATTTCTTCTGCACACTGATAGCTCATTGTTTCCAGCTGACAGCTCCTCAAGACATGAAGAGACCTTCACTGACATTTAGAGAGACTAGAAACCTGTGTACCACAAAAGCTTAAGCATAATATACTGGGATCTGACAACACATTTTGCTGGATTCAAAATAAATTAATTTAATCAGTTAAGTACTTGTGAATAAATCTGCGTATGTGAGTTACCTCTTTCAAAATACTTTCATTACTTACAGGCAGGAAGAGCTTATATTTACAGTTTTTGGGCACTCAGACTTCTGAGCCTAAACAAGCTTCTGCAAAGCAACCAAGGATCAAAACACCAGGATCTAAAGCTGAGGAGGGTTGGTGAGCTAAGGCTCTCCAGAAGCAATGTTGAAGCCCTGGGAACCGCAAGTTCAATGATGCAAAGCCTCTGGGAATTTTTCAGCCAGTTACATTGGCTTCTGTTGGAAATTTCAATTTAACTGAAATTCTTGTTCAGTAAATAAGCTTCTAACTGCACATTTTGAAGCAGTTTGAACTCATCCACCTAAAGGAACTTTTATCAGATTATCTACAAATTGACTGCAATTAAAAAAAAAAAAAAGAGGAGAGAAAAAAGATAATAAGACAGATGGGAAAAAATAGCAGAAAAAATAAGCTTGTACATCCTTTTCTTGAGGATACATTAGAATTTTAAAAATAAACTAAAAATAAAAATGTCTTTACTCTTTCTACAAAGAAATAAATCAAAACGATGGAATGAGCTTCCATGTCCAACAATTTTTTACTTTCTATTATTAATGGCATCCCAATAAACAGATGAAAATATTTTTTCAAAGTACTGTAGAAGGACTGTACTATGAAAATCCCGTTAGGATCCTGTATGGGAGATCACAGTGTGAACCACTGATTAATCAGCTGAGGCAAGTGTGGGGTCAGCTGTGGGAGCACAGGTGAAAGTTATGTAGCTGTGCTCCCTGGAGGGGTGGAGTTCGACTCCACCTCCTCTGAGACCTCATTTAAGGGCTGACCCTCACTGAGGCAGCATCTCTTGGAGATTGCTTGCCAGGGAGGATCACCTCAGCTCTGGTGAGTTCCCTTTTCCTTATACCTTCTGTATTTCCACCATTTTCCTTGTAATTGCCATTCTTGTTTGTACCAGTATAGTTACTGCCAATACAGATCCCCTAATCTGAGAGACTAACCATCTCTTCTCCCAAGCTTTAAAAATGAACACCTAAAGTATCAGTAATTTCCATTTATCTGTGCTTGAATTAGCTAGATGGTTCATTGCATTTCATTTCATAAACACAAATTCTTCACTCATGCCCATTCCTAAACTGAGAATTAGCACCATCTACTTATGGGAAACAAGAGCTATAGGAGAGTATTTACCCCAAATATTTTTTAATTTAAACTTCTTTGAAATCCTTAAAAACGTTCTGTGCTTTCATTCATTTGAAGCAACACAAGAGTTTTAGGATCACAGTGTGAAAATGGAGTGTCCAAATCAGAAGAAAACAACATTGTATAAGCATACCTTGGGATGGGACACCTGCAATCTTTCATGCATGGCAAGAGAAAACAGCACATCTGCACTTAGCTTACAAGCACCATCACAATTTATAGAAGGCTTTTTTTTTTTTTTTTCCCCTCACCTACTGCATACATAATATATTTTCAGAGACAAGCACTATGTTTGCCGCTCATTTGTTCTTAAATTTTCTTTGGATGAAGAAATATTTTTATTATTATGATGAAGACTGTTTGTTGCTAAATGTCACAACTGCCCTGACACTAATGCCCCTTTAAATTATGGAGAAGAATTTGATTGTGTTGAAATGTAGAAAGGATGAAACAGCTGAAGGGAACTAGACACAACAGCCCACTGATACTGGAATAGCATACTTAGCTATCTCTTTGCTTTTATCAGTCAGCTTCTACTACAGAAATGCGATTAAAATAAATGTCCTCTTACATTTTTGGGCACCAAATAGGATGATTATTTTCATACAAAAAAAGCCATGAATCACTCTCAGACTTTGAGCTGTATTTCTATCTCAAATGGTACCTTTTGTACACAAAAATCATGACTGAAAAGATGTGAAGATAGCTTTCTGAAATCGAAGATGGTTTTAGCTTATGTAGTTCCTTTTACTGTAATTCACTCACATCCCTTCACACATGGCATTCTTCTTGGAATCACAAGGTATGTGGTGGAAAACTTAGCTCTTTTCACAATAGGACATATCTGATTTGCCAAAATGACATGATAGTCTTGCATTAGTAAGATGAAAGGCTTTCATCTTGCTCAGAGACACACATACAATAGTCATTTCAATAGATGAATTGTCAAACTGCTTGAGAGTATTGGTTTTGACATATAGACAAGTAATTGCCTTGGGAAGTTCTAATAGTGAGTCTGAGATACTGGAAGATGCAGACCTGACTAATGGAGATACTGCATTTTAGACCTATTAGATGCGGAGATGAGGGAAGCCATAGTAGCTTCTGTGAGAAATAAAATAAGACTATAGCTATTTAAAAACTAAAACCCCTTCACATTTAATCAGAGACCTTGCTCAAGCTCATCCTCATGAGATTGGCCCCACTGGTAAATAATCAGTAACTATGGTTACATCAGCCTCCATTCCTGCGTAGTCCTTTGACTGATCACAATAATACAGTTCTATTACATATGACATGGACTAACCTATTACACTTTCAGAAAATGAATTTAAAATAGCATAAATTTTAAATTTAAATTATCCTAAATTATTGCCATACTATAGGGTGTTTTTTTCTAAATAAAATTTTAAAGTTGAATTGAAGTGCACATACAATGATGTGCACTTCAATTCACATACAATGAAGTGCACATACAATGATGAGTACAGTGCAAATATTCAAGATGTAAAAGTACTGAGGAAACTTTCCATAAAGTGCAAAATGTACAAAATGCTTACATTAAAACTTGGACTGATGCACCAAGTTAAAATAAAAAGAATTCACCTCATATATATGCAGGTACAACTGATAGTGATATAGATAACTGTGAAACAGCCTTCTTGTCTGTTTAGAATCTGTGTCTTTAGGTTGCCTTAATTTCTCCAATTTGGAGGCTTCATGGTATACAGCAAGGGAGAAATCAATACAGTTTTGTGAACTACCTGATGGATTAACTTTTGTTGACCTATGATAGAAATGTCAAGCTTTTTTTTTCTTTTCCTTTTTTCCCTTTATAATCAACAGTCCTTAAAGAATGAGCATAGCAAATTCTAGGATGCCAGTACAAAAGATCATTTATTTCAAACCTCTCCCATCAAAAGAGCACTGAACTGGTTTAAATGCTATGTAAAAGGTTAATGTCCATTTGGCAACCTCTGACGTGGCAGTAAAGGAAAAATAAAACACAAAGAAAACATATATGTTTCTAAAATTCTAAAATAATTGCAAGATTAACTGTAAGTATTAGACATTACTCATCCTTTTGTTGGTATTCTGCTTGGAGTTCACTCCTCATTAAGAAAAATATGCAGATAAAATATAATATTTACGACACTATGTCCATATTATTCAAGACTTTGTAATGGCAAAGCTGTATATTCAACTTCACTTGTGTTATGAAGAACTCCTTAAATGTTTTTAAAATAGTCCTAGTCATGATCACAGCTGAGTTATAATAGTTTTATTATATTCTTCAGATGACTGTAATTATAACTCAGATGAAAACAAACCCTGAGTAGTCTATTCTGAATATTAATCATAATAAATAATGCAAGTTTATTATTAATATTATTACAAACATTTTTTTTTTGTGGTTGTTGTTATGTTTTGTTTTCTTTTAAAATTAATCTTTAAAAATTTTTCAGACTAGAAGTAGATAACTTTGTAGGATTAATTAAAGTCATCTATCTTCCCAATAGAGAAGATCTGATGTCTACAAAATGTGACTAAATTAAAGTTTAATATTAAAGTTTGCAACAGCTCTTACAGACAAGTAAAGCTAGGATGACCATCTTTTTCTCATCATTACCATTCAAGAGTATAAAAGTTTTGTGTTGTTTTTTTTTTTGAAAGCAAGAGAACTGAATCTTTCTGTTTAATAAAAACTCTACTGAGCTCCATCTCATTTACAGACAGTTAATTAATGATTACATTAATATAAACCAATACTTAGAATTCAAAATAATACTCTAAAGTCAACTACTGCAGAACAAATTAATAATAAACTTTTATGTCCTTGATAGTACTGCTAAAATAATTTTCAACTAGTCATACTATTGTTATCACAAATCTGCTTCAGCTGAGCTGGAATTTCTAGAACGGCATAATTGTAGGACTGAAATCTTCAGAAAGTACTACCTGAGGGAAAGGGCTATTCCTCAAATTGTGCTCATTTATAACCCAAATAATCTAAAGTGATGATGTCATATAAAGATACCAGGATTTTATTCAATTAACTATATACCATTCATATAATCTTCATGTTGACAACATTAGTATTATCCCATTACTTTGAAGCATAAAGTAGCAGTACATAGGCACATCTCCAAAAAATTTTACTGAAATCTAGTTTAGCCTCACAAGTTTCTGCTTACTATAATCATTTTAAGCTTGCCTCACTGAACAATATTCTAATTCAGCAAGTCAACACATTACAATACTTTGATGTTTATTTTCAGAGCAGCAAAAGGTAATCATTTCTCCCTCACAAGGTCATAAGTGATACTCAGAATTTGTATATTGCTATCACAACCACCAAAGTCTTAAGATAGTGAATACCTGCAAAATATTTAAGCTCCCTTCTACCTGATAATAATTAATGTAATCTCAAATCTCTAAAAATCAGGAAGGTTTTGTTTGAGAGGCATATCCTACGTTACTTGACACTGTACAAGAATGTAGTTTTAATTCTGATGACAATGCTACACAATGGAATGGGAGTATTTTTCAGTCATGTTACAGAAAGATGATCTCTAGGCACACACAGAAACACAGGGAGCCAAAGGCAAGAAGAACACCCCCAGTAATGCCATGCCATCTTCTCCCAAGCCAAAAACAGGATCCACCAGCCTCTGGCTATCACAAGTAAGCAGAAACACCTTTCCCAGCCACCTCTGAGGTGAGGGGAGTTATTGTCTCTGGGTTAGGGAAAGGGAACACATGATAGAATGTAGGGAAAAAATACTCTTGAAATCATATGAAGTTACTTATGAGATCTTCATGGGAACTGAAACTGGGGAAAGGAATGGGTCAAGGTAACCTGGGGAGGAACAAGCTTTCTCTTTCTTAAAGCCTTCCGCATAAAATACTACAGCTTCTCAGAATTTGGCTGAGCTATTACTACCAGATACTTGCTACTGTGTCATACTAGTATTCTGAGATTGTTTTACTGGCTTTGAGAACTCTCTATATAGTAGATCTATAACATGAAGTTCACTGAGATTCCAAACTCACTTTGAGGCAGTCCATATTCTCCTTAAAGGATCATAAGGACGGTATTTTAAATAATCTTTGTGAGCATGTACAATTTGATTCATACTAAGAAATAATGTTTAATAACAGTAAAATATAGTAAATAAGAACAAAACTAGTCCATAGAGAGAGATAAATGAAATTCAGGTTCAATGAAGGTAATACAGAAAAAAAAAAAAAAAAAAAAAATCTGAAAAAGTTTGACTTAAGCTTTTGCTGCATTTTAATGCTTTACATGAAAGGTTTGTATCTGGCAAACTGCAAGTGAACTTCAATAACTTAGTATTGGAGGAAGTTAAAATATTTCTAAAGTCATATTTCAAGGGAAAAGAGAGAGTCAAATATAAGGAATTTTGTTGATACCTTGGACTAAATCACATTCTGATTTTTCTTGATTAAGGCAGTACAAACTTAGCATATAAAAAAAAATCTTCTCCAGTCATACATGGTTTGTTCTGCGCATGATATGTTGTAGTTCAATAACATTAAAAAAAGAAAATTAAAAATATATGTATGTTATATTATGTTAATAAGTGAAAGAGATAATGAAATCATGTAAGTAGAAAGCAACCAAAAAACAACAAAGCAAACACAACTTTCCACTTTGAGTAAAACTTTCAGAAGTTATAATTGAAATTTTAACAGTCTACACGTGTAACGATTATTTCATTTGTAACTTCCCCAGTATCAGTTATGTCTCAAACAACTGAAAAGTGCACATACAATGATGAGTACAGTGCAAAAATACCAAAGCTGAAAGCTCAGACTTACAGAGTTAGGCCACAGAAGAAGGCAACATTTCTCGTGCAACCCTATAATGCCAGTTCACAGACCATCTGAAGACCATGAAGCACACTGGCAAGCTTTGCTGAACTGTACTAGCATACCCATGACATGGTGAGGATTTGGCACATTCTAATTTCCATTTGTTCCATCTGATGAAATCTGGACTGCACGCACAACATTTTTCTAGTAATTATATATTAATGGCAGCTGTGGTACAGTGGGTCACCTCTGCCAGTGCAGATTTTTATGAGTACAGCTTGCAGACTTTTGTTCAATACTAGTGAAAATGTACACCTAATGAATCTAAATTGAAAAAATAGTGTTTTGTGGTCAAAAATTTGTTCTGTGAAACAGTGTTATGGTGCTCTTGTATCTGTTGTTGTTTCCATGGAAATAAATAGGAGGCATTACTTTCAGAGTGACCTACACCTAAAAGGACAATTTATTAACTAGCTTAGATTTAGAAAAAAAATATTTATAATGTGCCTAAATGTAATACAAATAAGACAACCTCTGTTGTAATGTGAAACTTCAAATGTAACCTATTGTTTGAAAGATATAACTGTTTTTGTTTGCTCAGTGCTATGAAGTCAGACACTAGAATATCCTGGATATTCTGTTTCCTCCTTCCTTTCTTGTTTCTTTCCATCCTTTTTCCCAAGACCCCTCAATCTTTTCACTTAGTACATCAAAAGTACTGAATGTATTACCCTAACATTTATCATTGAAGATAGGCCTTCAGACACCCTTCAGAAGGCACCCTGAAGTATTTATGAAAACAAGGAAGGAAAATATTCCCATCTTCCAGTCACTTAGCTCCCTTTGCCTTTAGTGAGAAATAAATGTAGGGCATTGCCTCAGTCAAAGCTCCTGATTGTAGTATTATATATAAACTATTCAGCAGTATGTCAAAAGCCTCCCATTACTTTTAAGTGAGCAGATTTTGCCTTTGTCTTAGAAGGATTATAGGAGAAATGGAGATTCACTCAACACCGTATTATGAGACAGTATGGATTAGCAGTCAGGGCAAATGCCATTTTTGAGGATCTTCTAAATGCAGTTGACATTTACCTTGAGGAAGAAGAAGTCAAAAGCTTCACCAGCTCACTTCCTGCTCATGAATTCTGCTTCTTACAAACACGTTTCCTAGTGTATAACGTAGCCTAGTTTTATATGTGCCAAAGCAGTGAGCTTCCATCACTCTCCTGGGATAACTCAGTGCTGCTAATTGGCTTGCAAAAGCCAATACTGTGAAACTATAGAATTGAAGGGCAAATTTAATCTAAAAATTTTATTTCTGTTATCTGAACTGATTTTACTGCAATAAAACTATGTGAAATTTTTCATCTTTCATTCAGTCTTCCTTGAATTACATCAATTTTCCATCTGGGTGTGCTACAGCAAAATTGTGTAGGCCTCAAAATATAAACATTAATTTCTTGGAACATTATGCAAACACTTTAGAAAATATAGTCATCTCAAAGACAAACAGATCATAAAAAAAATATGGAAAATTCTATCATGGAAAAACAAGCCAAATGAAGAAATGAATATGTGAGGAAGCTTCTTAGGTCTTTGGCAAAAATCATCTCCATGTCTATAGACAATATGTTAAACTGACCAGTGTAACTGGAGTATTGTCTTGAGCTCAATTGCTCAATACAATTTATTTTACACTGACTTAGAAATTATTTGGTAACACTACTTCATCACAAAAATTTGGGACTGTGTTTTGTAATTATATAGTAGTTGCTGTCATAAGAAGTTTAACAAGTCAAGAGGGAAACAGAATCATAGGATCATAGAATCACCAAGGTTAGAAAAGGCTTCCATGACCATCTAGTTCCTTTCTCTATTTACTACCAATATTTCCTCACTAAGCTAACACCTAACACTTCTTGAACAATTTCAGGGACAGTGACTCAACCATTCCCTGGAAAGTCTGTTCCAGTACCTGACCACTCTTTTGGAGAAGAATAAAATAAAATACAAGCTTTTCCTTAGGACAACTTAAGAGTTGCCTTGGAATCTGTGCAAACATCAGTTCAACTATCTAGTCCATGTGATTAGACATAGGCTCTATCTTCCACGTAATAGGCATCATCTTATTAAATGTGCAAATTATACATACTGAATGCAAAAGTGTACACTACAGTAAAAATTGAGATAATTACATGGCCAGCAACCTTATCATGAAGTCTACTACAGTTTCAAGGTAACATGACAGCTTCAACTAAGCAACTGTATGAACACATATATACAAATGCAAATAAACCCTGCACATTTTTGTACATTATTTTCTTCCTATATTTTAGAGAAAATTAAGAAAAAATTAAGAAAAAACACTAAAAAAGAATGTTGCTATTTTTGAATGTTTTTATTGGTCTCTGTTTTCTTTCCAATTCAAACTCTGCATACTTCAGAGGATGGGGGAAAATAATATTGTTCTACCTATAAATAGAAATGTTCCTATCAACTTGCCTCACTTGTTATTGCTCTCTTTCTTAGATCTCTGATAGTGGGAAAAAATAAATCAAAGACAGAGTCTGACTACAGAAGTTACTGTTTTCTTATGAAGGCAGAAATGCTGACCTCCTCTTTTTACCTTGCTGCTCAGGAACATTCAAGATTGTTAATACTCTCTTTTAATCACATTCCCCCCCCCCCCCCCCCCCTTTTTTTTTTTTTTTTTTTCTCTCTCTTCTCCCCTCTGGACCCTTCTCAACAGCCTGGACAGCTATCAGAAATACACAAGCATGTGGACATGCTGAACCCAAGACTCCTAGGAATTGCACTCCAGGCAAGTATATGAGAGCCTTACTCCTGTGAGTAGGTCATTTCCTGTTATCTTCAACTGATATCAGGGTAGAAAGGAATTCATGTGAGAATGGCAAGATGGAATGATTCTATCCAAAAATCAAATAATTACACATTCCTGTGTTTCAGTTCATCAGCTGTACTGAAGGGAATCACGACTGGATTGTACTCACAACTTTATCTTTGATTTCCTGAACAGCTAGCTAGCTTCAGGTGCATCTTCTTTCACCCTGGCTAGGTGGGAGATAGAATGTTTTTGTTTGTTTTTTTTTTTTTAAGAGCATAAAACATAATTGAGTCAATCTATTGAGGAGTGCTCAGACATGGGGAAAAGTTTTTGCTCCTGTGGTTCAGCATACCTAGCACAGAAAGAAATCTAGCAACTTCTTATCTTTTAAACACTTGAATCTGCCCCACATGTGTCAGAATGCAATAATATTCACAAGAACACGTCTCCAAAAGGAATTTACCCTCTACCTCTAATAAGAGTTCAGTATTTGTTGAGAAATCATTACCTTGGGAGAAGTTGTGCACAGTCATCTGTGGATTTTAGAGTAAAAGCAAGACAGAATTTGCATGATTTCCTGTCCAAATAATGCTCCCCTTTTTAATACCATTGGTTTTGAAAATTTAGATTGTCATTAAACCTTATTAAAAATGTATTAATGAGCAATATTTAAATATTACTGAAAAATCACTCAGTATTACCTTAGTATCAGTTAATTAATGCAAGTCTCACAGTATTTGTTTATAAAGAAAGACAGTATAAATGTTTGTAGTAAGTTATATCCTAAAAGAAATAAAAATAAAAATAAAAAATAAAAATCACAGAGCATCTAGAAGGAATAGTTACCCATATATCAAGAAAAGGAGACAGTCCAGAAAGTCAGAAGTAAGGAAATCTGGGAATATATGTATTTTTAAATGGCTACTGAGATCATTCTGTATTAGTACTCTAATGTGTGAACTACTCAAGAACAGAATAGACAGGGACAATATGCCTGGCTCTTTGTTTTACCACCCATCAGAAACAACATTTCCCATTGCATATGTGTGCACACATGCATGCACATATCCCCATCTATTTGACCAGCCCTGAAGTGATTTAAAACACCACAACTGCAGTAGAGTGTTAACAGTGCAGCTAATCCCTCAGCCATATTTTGGGTAGTAAATATGTGTCAAAAACACAACTGTGAATGAAACAAAAGCATACATTGTCATATTAATGTGAAGACGGACATAAGATAGAAGAAAAAGGTTAATTCTGTGACATTGAGTTCCATCAGTGGCAAAATAAACAAACAAAAAATGTTCATTTGAATTATACTAACAGAGAGTTTACTTATGGTATTCAATTGTGCATATATATAGCTAGATAGCATCAGAAATGTCCTCAAAAGTATTATGGAATTACCAAAGATATTTTTTTCTGCATATCTGAAAGAGCCCCTTTAACTTAGAAAGCACTGGAAGAGCTTACTGTATTGTAGTTTTATTTGTGGAACCCTTTCCAGAACTGACTAGAACAGGAATAATCATATTATAAGCATACATCCAACATCAATACTGTGATTAAAGAAAAAACAAATCTGACTGTAGTTTGTTACTGAAGGGGTAACACTGGTATTTAGTCATCCACTTTTATACTTTTTGTTACTTCCAGGT
This sequence comes from Coturnix japonica, assembly GCF_054131305.1. NCBI lineage: Eukaryota > Metazoa > Chordata > Aves > Galliformes > Phasianidae > Coturnix > Coturnix japonica. The sequence continues at coordinate 39,675,644 of NC_140702.1, forward strand.
CACAGCAACTATCCATTACTTTCAGAGAGAAAAAGAATAAATATGCTAATGTTGTTCATAACCTCTGTTAAACTGCCTGTTCTTTTGCAGTCTTCTGTAGCATCAATATTACCAAGGCATTTTCTAGAGTCTTTGACAACCAAAAGTATACAAAGCATGTATATCCACTAGTGCACAAATAATTTATTACCGACTCTCTTCCTTTTGAAACTGCAGCTAACAATATGCTTCTGCTTATTTAATTCCTGCTCTTGTAGCACCTTTGGGCTTCTTAATTTCCTTTTCCCTTTTGTGTATAGTAGTTTAGTTAGTTACAAGGTTAAAAAGGAAGGTGTAGGATATTTGATCACTTATTACCAGAGTGCTGAGGAAAGAAACTGTGTAATTCCTACAAGATTAGCAGTTGATTTCATTATTAGGGAAGCATATGGATTTCTCAATAGTCATAAGCTACATGCTTTTGAACGTCTGCCTAAAGACCTATTTACTTGCAGGTGATTGACCAGGCATTTACCCCTTAAATATTTTGCTGCAGCAAATAATTTTAATTGTCTCACCTACAATGTTATGACATTCTGATAGTAATGTATCCCCACAAACTAGAAGGCACAGGAAATAAGTGCCTGATTGCATCTATGATTTGGTAAGGAAACCTTCAGCTTACTTCTGGTTGCTGCTCAGACTACAATGTTTGTCATACTTACACAATAATAATTATCAATTCTACGATAAATAATGACAGGCATTGTTTGTCTATGCTTATATCTCCTACTAATCTTGCAGCATGCTGATTTTATGTTCCAGTGGTACAAGCATCACACTTAACCCAGAGCCTAACATGTTTCAAACATGTTTTCACCCATTCATATGTTACTATTAATACTCTTTTGATGTATGCTAAAAAAGCAGTTTGGACAGGCGACAACACTATTACATACCTGCATATGTAACTCTTTCTGAGTGTCATACTATATGTGAACTCCATGGACACAAAAGAATATGAAGAGTAACCACATCACACACTGTATTGTGACCAAATACATTGATCATACATTGTTACCTTGTAGTAATTCTGAGTTGATAAATACACATACTGTTTTTTAAGGAAGATGTAAGCTAAAAATGGTTATACTCCAAATGAAATATAAATATATAATGATTCTTCTCATATAAACTGAAGGGCCACCTTTGACATCAATATTAAGCAATTAACACTCTCAATTAGATGATAAGTTTCTTCCCCCTGGAGAATTAAAGGCTTGTCTCTCAGTGGTCAGCTGACAGGACTTCAATTAAGGGAAAAATATAACCCTTTGTACTTTTTATCCTTTTCACTTACATTGTGCCTATGTGCTCACCTTCTTTCTAGGTCTCATTTCTGTAAACACAAATATTTATATTAATTTAATATATATTTAGGTGCTGAACAATCATCAATTCTGGGGCATCTGCATGTTAATTCCATAGTACTACAGAGATAAAACAGAATAAAACTATGGGCTTTAACAACAAAAATCACTGTGCTTTCTCTCTATGGAGTCTTACATAGTTGTCTATTGTTCCTGAAACCACAGCAGTGAAAAATAGTAAAAAAGTTAAATGAAACACCACTGATTTCCAGCAGGCCTTGTAATCATGCACTTGTCCCATTAGCTATTGCTGATGTAGTATGCAACAGATAGTACTACTGAAAGCCTTTTTTTGTGTAAATGCAACATTTACATTTTAATTGTCCTAAAGGAAAGGTGGTGAAGACGGTGGCAAAAAGGAAAAAAAATAACAAACAATAGATTATGAATCATTAAGATAAGACAGCTGAAATATCAGAAAAGAAAAAACATCACAACAATCCAGATCCAGGTTCAAACTCAGATTCCTTCTTCAAATCAAGTTGTTATCTTGAGGTTCTCTTTGAGCTTTGTCTGCCCTCATGGGGAAAAGGAAACATAATATAAAGTTACTCACTGCCACAGGACTCTCCCCATTCTTTCCTCTCCTTCTGAAATTCAAAGAAATTATTTTTTGCAGGATTTCTGACTCATGGGAACTCTACCACTGTGGAGAGAGCAATGATCCTATAGGGATTTTTTTTCTCAAACAGATATGACTTTAGGAAGTATTCACCAGAATGCAAGAGTCAAAACTGCTGCAGTTTTGTTTCTTTTAGATTTCATTAATCAGTGTCTGATTCCATTGTCCCTTCCTATTAGCATTACTCCCAAACTTTCTAAGTGAAGTTGCTAAATTTTTATTGCTAACATAGAGTCAATACAAAATACATCTGACAGGAGATAACTCTCATCTGATTTCAAAAGAGTTCTGTTTTCCAGATGCTGTGTAACAACTGATCTCAGTAAATGAATTGAACAACTTTCCATTAAAAAGTTTCTTTTAAGAATCTTTCAGATTAAACAAAACTTAAAAATGAGGGGATGAATGGACAGAAATTTTAAAGCTAAAAAGAAAAGTTAAAACCACTTCAAAATACTCTGAGATAATATATTACAGTACAAAAACTTTATATGAGAAAAGAGAACATGTTAAAGGTATTCTAAAAACAAAATAAAAAGTGGTAAGTTAATAAGAAAATTACTATTAAGCACACATCACTAGATGCTGGTATTTAAAATACTTTTTTAGAGCTTCTGGTGATTATTAATGTTGTTATTAAGTTATTAACTCAAAAATTTAGAATTAGAAATCAGGATTGCAGAATTCTCAAAAAGGCATGGTTCATGGTTCAATATAATTTTTTATTTATATTATTTTATTATTTTCTAGAAATAATGTCCTGTTTCACATGAAGCATTATTGCACATGAATTACACAAAGAGTTCTTTAACACAGTCTATGTAAATAACTGTCAATGGTTTGACAATAATGAAAAATAAGCAAAATTTCTCTTTCTGTAAAAAAAAAAAAATCTCAAACAAATGATATTAATCAGATCAGTCTAGCAAATAATTTAAATAGATAATTAGACGTAACTGATTTATTGATAATTTTCTGAAATAAAAATAAACAGAAAAACACATAATCTAGCTAAATTATCCCTGGACCTGAACCAATAAGAATATAGTATTGGTGAGCTATTTAATTCTATGCAAAATCTGCTATCTTCTCAAGGACATATTAATCTCAGTAAAAATCACTGTGTTTTTCTTTTAGCTCATTTTAAGCTGTGTTTAACATTTTAACTAACAAATATAAAATCATAGAATGGCTCAGGTCAGAAGGGACCTCACAGATCTTTGAGTTCCAACCCATCCACCACCAGCAGAGTAGCCAGTCACTAAATCAGATGCTAGATAGGGTTGTCCAGCATCCCATTCAGCCTAGCCTTGAAAACCACGAGGGATGAAGCATCCACAACCTCTCTGGGCAGCCTTTTCTAGCACCTCACTACAGCCTCTGTGAAAAATTTCATACTGACACCTAAATAATTTTTTTTTTTTTGGTTTAAAACCATTCACTCTTGTACCCTTGTCCTATCACTATCTGTGTAAAAACTGATTTTCTTCCTGATTATAATCAGGAAGAAAATGGGGAGGATGCAATGAAGTTGCCCAAGAGCATTGTTTTTTCTTGACTGAAAAACCCCAGCACCCTCAGCCTGTCTTTATAGGTGTGGTGCTCCAGCTCTCTGGCCATCTTCATGGCCTTCATCTGGATCTGCTCCAAAAGTTATAGATGGGATCACACAAAAGCAGAGTAGAGAGGGAGAGTCACTCCCCTCTCTTTTGATGCAGCTCAGGGTGGCTCTTCAGGCTGCAAGTCCAGAGTGCTGGCCCATGTTGAGATTATCATCTACCAGGTTCCCCAATTCTTCCTCTGCAAGGCAGCTATGTATAGCTGGAATAATACAAGTGAATAGTTGTAATTACAGAGTAAATGAATAGCCAGACAGTATCTAAGAAAAGACTCACCAGCGCTGAGGCTTTCAGTTGAGATGGATGCCCACCAATGTTAAGGCTCACCACAAAAACTCTACAGAGGAGCAATTTCCAAAAAGAGATGCTGCCTTAGTGGTGGTCAGCCCTTAAATGGGATCTAGGACAGGTAGAATAAAGCTCCACCCATGCCAGGAGCACAGCTGAATTACCTTCACCTCTGCTCCCGCAGCTGACTCGTTGCTTGCCTCAGATGGTAAATCAGAGGTTCAGGCTGTGATCATTTCCCTTACAAGCTTTAAATGAATTATTCTCCCAGTCCATACAGATATTGTAGATTATCAGTTTGCACTTGGTCTTGTTGAGCTTCATTAGGTACTAAGCACCCACCTTTCAAGCTTTTCCAGGCCTCTCTGATGGCATCTCTTCATTCTGACATATCACCAGTATCAATAAGTACTTAGCATATAGATAGAGAGAACACAGACACACATACATACATAGATCACTCTGAAAGTAATGCCTCCAATTTACTTCTGTGGAAACTACAAGAAATACAAAGAGCACAATAACACTGTTTCATAGAACATATTGTATTGTGCGCTACAAAACATTACTTTTCAATATAGACACCATCATTAAATTTACATTTCCAACAGCATTGAATAAGAGCATGCATGTTGCATTCATAAAAAAAAAATAAATTTACGAGCAGAGGTGACTCGTGATTTTACAACTGTTATGATGGGTTTGTTACTCAGAAAATGAATTAATCTTTCACTGGCTCAAAAGAATGTAAGTCAGAATGCACAAAATATGTACCATAGACTGAGTGTGGAAGGACAGTTCAGCAAAGTTAACAACATGCTCCTTAGTCTTCAAACTGGCATGGAGCCTGGTATTATGGCATTGCAAGAGAAATGTTTTCTTCTCTGTCCTGATTCTGCAAGTTTAAGCCTTCAGGTTAGAAAGCATAGCAATGTAGTGGTCAGAGACAACAGTTTGCCTGTATTTCAGGAAATCCAGCAGGATTGCTTCTTTCTTGTCTATCCCAAAATACAGTACACATTACTTTTCCTGCTGTGAGATGTGTCTTGATCTTTCTCTTTGTTGAGTAGTTCACATGTTGCCACTTCACGGACTGCCATTTTTACTCTGGTTCATAGCGGTGATGTCTCTTCACTGATAGCAGTGCCATCCAGGAAAAGGTAACCTTCAGCCTCATATTGGTTCTACAAGTCCTGACAAATCTGAATGCATTTTTCTTTCTATTTCTTTATAGGCATTCATGTCACCCACATGTTGTACACTCTACTATTCCAACATCGCCCCATTGTTTCCAAAGTGTCAAAGTGAAACTGAGCTTTGTACACAATTCCCTGATCACAGTCTGCCAGTTCACAAAGAGAGCAGATCATGATTCTCTTCATTTCATGGCGTGACAGCTGAACATGGCTGTCTGGAGCATGGTTTGTCTTTCACATTGATATCACCACTGCTGAAATAGACCACCCAGCATCTTACTGTGCTGACTTTTTGATCTCCATAAATATTTAGCAAGAATCAATGAATATTAATGTATGTAATGTTTTTTCACACGGAAGAATTCAATTCCACACCTTTGCTTCAAATGCACTCCATGTCCCATGTTTCTTTGTCAGACTGCCCCTATGCTGCCATCTGTTGCACAGCAACAAAATTTAATGGAATAGTGGCATACCATCAAAGTCTGCCTCTGATGTGTTTTAAAAACGTTTCGTACTTTTATTCTTTTAACCAATGCAATCTCATGTTTCTTAACTGTAATTTCTCTTTGACGTGAAATTAATTCTTGATAGCAGTACTGGAAAGTTAGCATTTTCTCTGCCTGTACTGAAATTTCAGATGCTTTCATAACATGTTTCTTGGAGTAGAAAAATCAGGTTTTTTTGTTTTTTTTTTTCTTATGCAGTGTACACTTGTGTATGCTTTTTAAATAGTACCACTTTTCCACCTTTTTTAAAAGGGGAGATCTTTATTTTACTAATTCAGATACTATAGACGATATGCTCCTGTGGTACCAAGTGTGCTGGGAAAAGCTATGTTAGTCTGTACTTTGCATTACAAGTCATCAAAGAAGTCAAGAGAGTAAGGACGCAATTTAAGTGTCCATGAACACCTCTGACAAAACATTTGACACCTCTGAATACCAAATGAAACTATTATGATCAGTGATACTCTAGTGAATTCCAAATAATTCTGTAATGAGAGGACCCAAAGTGTTATTTTGATCAATTATGTCCCAGTACTGTGGGAATATATCAGCAAGTATGCATAGGCTATGCGTGCTTGTCTGATTATTAACTATATAATTAATACACATATCATTTTTTCCCATAATTTAAAAGTAGTGAAAAAATGACTGTCGTGGTTTAATAATTTTGTAATTTTGCTATCAGTATTCCACATCATAACATCATATAAAGCATGAATAATTTTACTGAATCTGCAGCTTACAGAAGAAGACTACATCTGCCAGAGAACATCACGGTCAAAGATGGGTCACGGGACCTGGACACTATATTATCTCTCTCGCAGGCTTGACTGACGTTTTTCGAGTTCTGGCATTCAGGGGAGTGTGTGGGAGCCTTCAGCCATTTTGCCTAGAGTTTGCAGTAGGCCTCTCGGTTTCGGGACTCATTCTCTCTCCTATTTTGCTTGATTCGTTAGCTTAATTTCAATTATATTATATTATATTGTGTTATCCTGTATTTCAATATAATATTTAGTAAATAAGTGCGCTTATTTAGATCGTTGCCACTGTTTTCTTTTCCTAATTAACTTTTTCCTTCAGCCTAGGGCCCCTGCGTGGCCTGTAGCCCCCCCTGTCACAGATGCAGGTAGATTTTCGTTAAAACCATGACAATGACTATTATAACAGAATTCAAGAATTCCTTAATTCTTAACTACCTTTCACCTGAGTAGAAAAAATCATCGTTTTTCATTCTTTAAAACAAAAGAAGAAAAGGTAGAATACCATCAAGTGTAATGCATTGTTTTCCATCAGAACACAGCAGAAGATCTTCTGTAGGATAAAAATACTATAACTGTCAAGACAGTAGAAAAATAAATAACTTGTTAGTACACGTTTCTGTCACCTGCAAAATTCAGGCTAAGTTTTCACTGGAAACAAAGCTGGTGGGTTTTATCTTTATAAAGTGAAATCCTCCTGTATACTCTCTTATCAGCTCCATTATATGTTTCCAATAAAAAATATGATAAAGAGTGAAAGCTAAACATCTAACATTCACATGTTTTCATAACCCTTGAAGATATGAGATTACAAAAAATAAACCAGTGTACCAATAAAATAAGAGAATGCCTACCAAGATCTTATAGAAATCATGTATCTTTCCAATTGTGCTCTGATAGGCTTAGATAATGGAAAGAACGTATTTTAGTGGAATTAACTAGAGTTAACAGAATTTTTCTAATGGAATTACTTAAAATCATATTTCTTTATTTATTAATGTGGAGAGGGAAAAGATGTTTAGAGTCATTATTTATGTGAAGCGAAGACTTACATTCATGGTGTTGTATATCTTCAGAATCTACTGACTTGATTAATCTTTGAATACTCTCAGCTTCTGAAAACTAGGCTTTTGAGAAAATTAAGAAGAAAGGCCTTTAAAGTGCAAATTCTTCTAATTCATGCAATCAGACCTTTCTGGTCTATTTGAAAAGGATATGAGCACAGAGAAAAGGAAAGGACCTTGGCAATATTCAGTAAGATTATTATTGCAGTAAAGCAAAACATAGTAGAGTCAAACTATTCCTAATGGTCATTTGGTAGCTGTCAGTATTGTCCAGTACAGATAGTGTCTGACATGGAAGGGTGTATGGAGAAAAGGTGCATGACTGAATTTCTTCATGAGGAAAAATTTGAAACCACTGACATTAATTGATACTTGCTGAAAATTTATGGAGATTCACAGTGAGTTGGTGAATGGTGCATTTCAGAAGGGTTACAGGAATGTGAAAGCATTGGGATGGCTATGTAGATTTTATGAGCACAAATATGTAGATACTTTTCTCATTGCTGGGGAAAGTACAGTGCTAATGGTGGTGATTATGTTGAGAAATACAGTTTTGTAGCTGAGAATTTTCTCTGTCAAGCAGTGTTATTGTGTTCTTTATATCTGTTGTAGTTTCTTTGGAAAGCATCACAGAATGGCTTGGGTTGGAAGGAACTTCTAACATGAAATTCCAACTCCCCTGCCAAAGGCAGAGATGCTAGCTACTAAATGAAGTACTAGACCATGCTCCCCAGAGCCCCATCCAAACTGGCCTTAAACATTACTAGGGAAAGGGCATTCACAACCTCTTTCAGCATCCTGTTGCAGCACCTCACCATTCTCTCTGTAAAAACTTCCTCCTGACATCTAATCTAAATCACCCCTCCTTTATTTTAGAACCATCCCCCCCCCCCCCCCCCCCCCCCCCCGCCCTATAGATGTCTACCCAGGTGCGAACTTGAATTCTCTCATTTATAAACTGTCTTTAAATACTGGAAGGCTGTAAAACACAGAATCACACAGAATCACAGAATTACCCGGGTTGGAAGGGACCTCAAGGATCATGTAGTTCCAACCCCCCTGCCTAGCAGGGCCACCAAACATACGCCTTTACTAGATCAGGTTGCCCAGGGCCCCGTCCAACCTGGTCTTGAACACCTCCAAGGACGGGGCATCCACAACTTCACTGGGCAGCCTGTTCCAGGACCTAACCACTCTTCTAGTAAAGAACTTTCCCCTAACATCCAACCTAAATCTTCCCTCCTTCAACTTAAAACCATTTCCCCTAGTCCTATTCCCCTATCCTATTATCAGCCCTTTCGAAGAGTTTACTCCCCTCCTGGGAGTAAGTTCCCTTCAGGTACTGAAAGGCTGCAATGAGGTCACCCCGCAACCTTCTCTTCTCCAGGCTGAACAAACCCAACTCCCTCAGCCTGTCCTCATAGGGGAGGTGCTCCAGCCCCCTGATCATCTTCGTGGCCCTCCTCTGGACCCTTTCCAAAATCTCCATATCTTTTTTGTACTGAGGGCTCCACACCTGGACACAGTACTCCAGATGGGGCCTCACAAGAGCAGAGTAGAGAGGGACAATCACCTCCCTATCCCTGCTGACCACCCCTCTCCTGATGGAGCCCAGGATCCCATTTGCTTTCCGGGCTGCCAGAGCGCACTGCTGGCTCATGTTAAGTTTCTCATCTATCAGGACCCCTAGGTCTTTTTCTGCCGAGCTGCTCTCAAGGACAACTCCTCCCAGCCTGTACAGGTGCCTGGGGTTCTTCTGGCCCAAGTGCAAAACCTTGCACTTTGCCGTGTTGAACCTCATTAGGTTCACCCGAGCCCAGCTTTCCAGCCTGTCAAGGTCCCTCTGAATGGCATCCGTTCCCTCCACCGTATCGACTGCACCACTCAGCTTGCTGTCATCACCAAACTTGCTGAGGGTGCACTCCATTCCCTCATCGATGTCATTAATAAAGATGTTAAAGAGCACCGGTCCCAAGACAGACCCTTGAGGGACGCCGCTCGTTACCGGCCTCCACCTGGACATAGAGCCATTGACCACCACCCTCTGTCTGCGGCCTTTCAACCAATTGCTTATCCATCTAGTTGTCCACCCATCAAATCCACCTCCCTCCAATTTGGAGATGAGGATGTGATGGGGGACCGTGTCAGAGGCCTTGCTCAGGTCCAGGTAAATGACATCGGTCGCTTTCCCTTCATCCACCAACGCCGTCACTCCATCATAGAAGGCCACAAGATTAGTTAAGCATGACCTTCCCCTGGTGAAGCCATGCTGGCTGTCTCGGATCACATGCTCGTTCTTTATGTGATCAAGCATGTTGTCCAGGAGGATCTGTTCCATAATCTTCCCAGGCACAGAGGTGAGACTCACCGGCCTGTAGTTACCCGGGTCCTCCCTGCTCCCCTTCTTGTAAATGGGAGTGACGTGACCCTTCCTCCAATCATCCGGGACCTCACCTGACAGCCACGACTTCTCAAATTTGATGGAGAGCGGCTCAGCAACCACCTCAGCCAGCTCCTTCAGGACCCTGGGATGCACGCCATCTGGCCCCAAAACCTTTATTTTTAAAAATAATAATGACAATACTAATTTAAAAAGGCAGCATTACTGTCTGAACAACCAACATAAATATATCTTCTTTCCTACTGTTATAAGAGCAAGAGGACACTGAGGAAAACAAATGCACAACAGAGGGAAAAAGTATACATATAAGTAAATATTTCATGCCCAAACTGCTACCCTTGTCTGAGTCTCACTTTTAATCTTACCTTAAATTTTTATTATTTTTATGGGCTGGTCCTCTAAATCCATATACAGCTTGGTAAAATTCAAAAACCCCTCAAGTTATTCTGCAAATTATCAAAATCAGTCAATCGAAATCAATTAATTACAATCTGTAACTAGAAATCACTTCAGGAATTAATGTTATTCTCCATAAATTTGAAGTATTTCAATAACTATCCTTGATTAACCTTCTGAAGGGGATATCTTGTTTTTATTCACTGTTTTCCTGGCAAATTTGCTCTTCCTAAGCCTTTTATTACACATGCATGTAAACTTCCAGCTTGAGGTAGGAAATGAGATAACTGGTTTCATTTTTTTTTCTTACTGTTGTTTTAGTTAAATTTGTTTATTAAGACTTTTTAAAAAAAAATTTAAAAAATATAGCCAATTGAGTCATTTGAAGTTCACAACAATAGATCTCACCTTGTATTTTATGTAGTAGTGTACTGTGATTGAATATTTTTGCTTTTAGTGATACACACCACATTTTTGAGGAACTCTTAGAACAGTGGCTTTCCTGAATCTACACAGCAGACATAACTTTGAAAACCTGAAATCAGTTACTGATTTCTACCAGTTTCCCCATCAGGCAGCCAGTCTCTTTCCACTTTGTGCAGTCATTGCATTCCCATCCATGGACTCTGCAGGACATGGATCAGGCCATAAGCAGTCAAATCACATTCCTCTCTTCTCCCCAAGATACAGTCAGCTATGATGAGCTCAAAGTACCTGCTTGCCATTCACAAAGACTGTAGTGCAGCTGTGTTATCATTTCCCTCCTTTAGTTTACTCAATCACTTGATTCACCAGGTGCTCACTCCCCCTCTGGGCCAGTGCAAAGGATAGATTAATTATGCTAATCATCCACTCTAGGCAGCAAATGCACAAAACACCCACCCCTTCTATTCCTCTTGCCAATTCTTTTCCATCTACACTTCTTACCTCTGGGTCCCCCCAGTGTGCCTGAATTTTCACAGGGCTGGGACTTGGAGACAAAATCCAAGACTTTCCTTTAGTCATCCTCTGCTACCAAGCCATGTTAAGAAGCTTTACTTCTTCTGACTACTGTGGATATCTGTACACTTCTTAGTTTTCAAATTTTAACATGATAAATTCTAATACTCCTACATCATTTCTTTTCAGACCAGCTCCTGACTGTGTTCCTTTTCCAAACCTACTGTTATATCAGAATTCAAGGTTTTGATGCTTTCTACAACTGCTTTTTAAAAATTATTATTATTTATCATGTATGCTTTATTTCCCTCCTGGTAATCCATAGACCATTTTGTTCATGTTTACGAAGTTTTGAGTAACTTTAGCTGAGGTTAAATAGCACTGGACATATTCAGTTTATTTCATAAAGTACAGCGTTGCTTGGGATTTAAAATATCATAAGGTAAAAAGGTAAGAATGTGTTCAAACGTTTATTTGTTTTCTATGTATGTTTTTTAATTTGTTCAAATCCTTCAACTCAGTTCTGCAGCAGATTTTTCCAAAGATCCTTTTCATTATTGCAAAATTTTGAACTAAAATTTATTCCTCTGTCAAAAGTAAAGAGATTTCTATCTCACAATTCTGTGATTCTATGCTTCAGTGCTGGAAGGAAATCTACAGTAGACTGAAAAAAGTTACTGAAATCACTAGAACTGTGACCATGTAAATGTTAATATAATTGATTACCTCTAGGAAAATTATTTTAGAAAAAACATTCAGTTTCTCAGTTCTGACAGAGTTTTCCAGTTATCTGATGTTTCATTTGCCACCTATACAATGTATGATGTATTCCTACCTCCTTGAGTGTTTACATGTGGTCACTGTACACTTTCTCAGGATACTAAAAAAGTATGGGAAAACTGTGGGGAAAGTATAATAACTTTAAGCACATCAAAAATGACAGCAGGCCTAATTTACAGATGATATCATTAATTTTTATGTCTGACTGAGAATCGCTCCTTTTTTAGATGTGAAACTGACAGAAAAATTCCAGTTTGTCACACCACAGCACCACAAAAAGGTAGGCATCTTGCCATGAAAACTGTCCTGTTTGCCAGGGCATTGTCCAGAATAGATTTTTGAATATACAAAATGTTAGATAGAGTTTTAAATGAGACTATACAGGGAATGTGTTTAAATACAAACTTGTCCTTTTTTGTTTGTTTGTTTGTTTGTTTGTTTTTGTTTTGTTTTAAACACTGGAGTGTAAATATATTGCACTAGTACACAGCAGAATAAATAATGTGTAGCACTCATTTTGTTGGTGTTTGTTAGGATGCAATATTGGCAGATTTTGAAACAGTGACCTTCCCTAACCCTCAGAATTTGCTAAGCCAGGGACAAAGTGAAAAATCAAGGTCATTTTTCAGCATGTGTTAACTAGAATGTCAATTACTCTTTTGCTCTGCCACAAAGCAGTCACAGAGAGTTAGTGCACAGGCTTAGACATGAGCATGTAGAGAGGGACAGCCTCAAGATATATTCAGTCTGTTGCTGTCAATGTATGCCTTTCTAACTCTGTTGGCAGTCAATATGCTACTCAAGGTTTGGTTCATTTTTTTTAGGCTCTGAGTAGTTAATTCAAATGCACTCATCTGTAATTCCTGGTTAATTGGAAGGAATATTTCCCAAATTCTGTGCAGTTTGAATGTTTTCTGCTTCTGCAAAAAATCACAGAATCATAGCTGGTTGAGTTTGGAAAGGACCTGTGGTCATCTGGTTCAATCTCCCTGCTCAAACAAGGTCACCTTGAGCAGGCTGGTAGGAATTATGTTTGGAAAGCTTTTGAGTAATTCCAAGAAATAAGGCTCCACAGCCCTTTCGGTCAACTTAGTTCTATTCAGTGCTCTATCACCACACAGTAAATAAATGTTTCCTGACTTTCAGACAGAATTTCCTGTGTTTCAGTTTGCACTCACTGTCATTTGCCCGGCTCTGTCTTGTTCAGATATTCCCTTTAGACATTTGAACACAATGAGAAGATCTCCTCTATGGCTTCCCTGCTGCAGGCTGAAAAATTCCAGCTTTCTCAACTTTTTCTCATATCCACTATCCTCACTCCTCCATTAGGTTAGTATTCTTAATTCTCTTAATTGTAAAAATATTAAGATCCTTTTCCAAAGGCAATATTTTACTGTGCAGCCCTGGCTTAATTAACACTGTCAAAATTTATATTGCAAGATAGACATGGCTATAAAAAGGCAGGTTCTGAAAAGAGGTAGGTAGCCAGATTCAGCTGTGGTGATAGTAGTGTGAAAGACAAACCACATCCTGGATGGCCATACACAGCTGTCACGTAACAAAATGAAATGAGTCTCAGTCAACTCATCTTTGTAAATTGGAGATTATGGCCACGGAACTGTGCACAAAGCTGAATATCAGCTTCAATACACTGGAAATGATGGTGGCAATGTTGGAATATCACAAAGTCTCTGGCGAGTGAAGGCTTACATGAAGACTTACAGAGAAACAGAAAGAATACTGTGTGCAAATTTTCAGGACCTATAAAATGAATACAAGGCTGAACATGACCTTTTCCTGGACTGCGTCACTATCAGTGAAGAGACATCACCGCTATGAACCAGAGTAAAAATGGCAGTCCGTGAAGTGGCAACATGTGAACTACTCAACAAAGAGAAAGATCAAGACACATCTCACAGCAGGAAAAGTAATGTGTACTGTATTTTGGGATAGACAAGAAAGAAGCAATCCTGCTGGATTTCCTGAAATAAAGGCAAACTATTGTCTCTGACCACTACATTGCTGTGCTTTCTAACCTGAAGGCTTAAACTTGCAGAATCAGGACAGAGAAGAAAACATTTCTCTTGCAATGCCATAACACCAGGCTCCATGCCAGTTTGAAGACTATGGAGCACGTTGTTAACTTTGCTGAACTGTCCTTCCACACTCAGTCTATGGTACATATTTTGTGCATTCTGACTTACATTCTTTTGAGCCAGTGAAAGATTAATTCATTTTCTGAGTAACAAACCCATCATAACAGTTGTAAAATCACGAGTCACCTCTGCTTGTAAATTTATTTTTTTTATGAATGCAACATGCATGCTCTTATTCAATGCTGTTGGAAATGTAAATTTAATGATGGTGTCTATATTGAAAAGTAATGTTTTGTAGCGCACAATACAATATGTTCTATGAAACAGTGTTATTGTGCTCTTTGTATTTCTTGTAGTTTCCACAGAAGTAAATTGGAAGCATCATTATCAGAATGACTTACATAACTGATTTCTGAAGTTGTGCCATAGAGGTCTGTTTTATCACATTCTGTCCCATACAGTCTTCAACTTGCTGGACAACCACAGCTAAAAAAAAAATATTTTCAGGGGAATCAAAAAAAGTAAGAAAAAAGATGACTTTTAAATACTAGAACCTTGTTCAAGAACATGACGTATGACATACCTTGCTGACTAGGTACAAACTTGACTGGAGTCACTTTTACTGCTTTGTGAATCTTCTTGTTACAAGCTGAACTAATGAAAACATGACACTTTAGCTGTGCTAATAAATTGTAAAGAAAATCACTTGCTGAAGCAACTGACATTTCTGACCAGAAACTGAGGACTTAGAACTGGAATTATGCAAAATGCATGATTTGAGGCGCAGCACAGAAAAACATAAAAAGTCTGTTGTGGGTCACTTTCACTTGCATTTAGTCACCAAGAATGGATTATTACAGCTATTTTTATATCTATATGTATTAAGGTAATCAGTTAATAGCTTTCACGGGTCCATTTTCTCTGTCTAAATAGCCACATCATTCTAAAGGAGAAGGCAGTTGCTAAATTAGAGTGTCTGAACTGTCTCTCAGGAAATTTAAATATTTTTGTTACCCAGACACAATCACCCCTCCCTTCAGTGTTTATTGGCCTCAGTAACTAGCACATTGCCATTTCTAGACTCCCACAGGCTCTGTTTGAACTTTGCAGTGCTTCTCAGACACTTGGTCCAAGTTTGTGTTCCATTTCAAGCTTGCAGCCATTTCAGAATGAAGCCTGTCATACTCTGTAATTGATTTTCCTGGGGAGTAAGCCTTGGCACATGAACTAGAAGAAATATATTCTGCTTTATGTACTCATTCTGGACAATTAGGCATACAAACCAACAAGATCTACAAATACTATATCCATGGAATCTCATCATGAAGGCTATTCCTGGTGAAGTCCAGTTTACTCAGTCAGAGTCTTGGAGTCTGATTCTGACACACTGTATCTGTTAGAAATGACCACAGAAGATCGTGGCTGAATAAAGATTTTAAATTCATCTTTTAAATGTTGTGATGAAACTTTGAAGGCATAGTTTTGTACCATATTTTAAAAAGCTGAAACAAGAAACAGCCACATTCACCCATGATACCCTAAGGGAAATCTTTTGTGTTTTCATTAGAAATATTTTCAAATTATGTTTACTATGTGTGTTTTAAAACTTTTCTTTTGCGTTGGATGTGTCACTTCCCATTACAGTGTAAATGTGATATATTCATGTGTATCAACACTGCTGTTCTGTGAAATGGCGTTTTGTGGGAAAGGAAAAAAAGTTGTCCAAAAGAAATGCCAGTTTATATACTGTCTTCTTATATAAACATTATAAATATAATATCAATAACTTGTTACTTACATAAAATTCAAATGAAATGACCAGTGACTGTGAAAAATATTTAGGAAGAATTGGAACTTAAGCAGAATTTTGTATTCTACATAGAAGAGTTAGCAGACAAAAGAAATAAACAAACATTTGTTTTAACCTCTGAAATATATATTTTCTTTTGGTGTCAATCTTTGAGCTAGTATAACTTTGTTTCATTCCTGTGTGTTCTGCTTACCCCTCAGAAAGTATCAAGAGTATAACACTTCAAAGAGATAATCTTAAATGGTTTCAAGTGTCGTTATCAGAATTTAAATAAATAAATAGTAATCGGTCTTCTACATTCCAGATAGGCTGACTAAGATTTTGAAGAAGGGGAAAACAACCAGCTAGTGATACCTACAAGAGTTTCTCTCTTCTTGGGATAAATGGGACAAGTGACTATTTTCAGAGTAGCTTTGTGTCTTCTTGGCCTGAGGATGCACCTTTCAAATTCAAGAGTTCAGATCCTGGTCCCAGTGGCTACACACACAAAAATCACCCTCCTGCCCATGGGGAAGGCTGTCTACACAGCAAACTGTGTCTCAGATGCTCAGTCTTCTATAGATTCCTGATTTATCTGTTTTATTGAGACAAACCACATCTTTCACAAGAAAGTGCAGTTTCTGTTTCCTGATGGTATTACAAGTGGCTACTGAGAGAAGCAGAGAACTGAAGCTTGCAAACATTTCCCTGGTCTTCCTAAGACCCGAAATAGGCCTTATACATTGAAGCGTCTCACTATTCAGTGAATTCTTGAAAATTTCCATCATACATCTACCCCACCAGCAATCTTGAGTTGTGTTCCAAGATTAATTCTTAAAGCATCTCTTAAAGCCAGCATTTTTTATTCTTCAATTTAAATAGTAAATAATAATTATTATATTGTCAGAAAATTGCTTCTCCCTTAAGTCTTGAAGGAAGTTGGTAGTCAGAATCTGTTTTCTAATTCAGTGCACTTCATTTATGATTATTATATGCCTTTTGTTTTTAACAATTTCTTACCATATCCCATAAGATAATGATTAAATCTTGAAAGCTTTAAAAGTGAAAATAACTGCTCAAGAAAAATATAAAACAGTTTAGCCAAGTGCTTTGGGCTCTGACTGACTCATTTTCCCCCTCCCTTTCTTCCCTCGGGTCTTCTTTCTCAAAGCCTGTTCTTCCTCAAGACCAGCTACTCCTGTCAGATTGTCTTGAAAGACGAACTTCACTCAAAAAGGGATAAGACAAATAAAATGTGCATGCATATTGCAAGAATTTTTACTCTGCCTTCATTGCACCCTTTCTGTAGTAATGCCATAATAACCTTTGGGAGAATTCGCTACAGCATAGGTGAAATTATGAGACTAAAACTTTCATTGATTTCCACAAGTGCAGATATGCACTGCAGACAATAACACTGATTCTACAAATGCTCTGATCCTTGAACAGTGTCACTGAATTTGGTTGAACTGAATACAGTGCATATGTGAGAAGTCATTTGCATGCATAAATGTTTACAAGACTGGGGGGGGGGGGGGGGGGGAAGGGAGGTTGTCTGAATTTCAAGTGCTGAAGTTCAAAGAAAACATAATTAACAACAAAGCCATTCCCAAGAGCTGCTTAGTAGTTCCTACAAAGTACTGGGTATCCTCAACCCTCATTAACTTCAATAGAAGTTGAAGCCAAGTGACATGAAGCAAGATCAGGTCTCAAAATTCCAGCTAATATACATTTCTTCTTGACAGCAACAAAAAGGGGGTCTGATACAGTCTGCTCAGCTCAGTACTTGTGTGAAGCCCAAATCTGTTTTTGTCTCTTTACAAGTAATGGTCTCATTAATTCAGCAGATCCAAAGATCGGCTGAAATACAGTTATTGAATAATGATACATAGTGTGTTAAGATCATTCCAATGCAACTTTTCAGTGACAGAGATAAAATAGATACCAAAGGCATTTTTAGAAAATTCATTTTTACATCTTAAAAATTCTCCTTTGCATATACTTAAGAGAAGAAAAATAGAAGTTTACATGTGTATGTTTGTGTATGTGTTTATATACATTTTTGTGTTTGTATGATTATAGAAGTATGAGTATAAAATACATTTATATACTTTTTTTTTAACCTAACTTTCACTTCATCTATGACTAACTATATATAGCAGACTTCTCATTAAAAAGGTCTATGCACTTAAATATTTGTAATAGATTCAAAAATCTAATAATGATCAATTATTTAATTTTTTCAAATTATTCAAATAGCAAAAAGGTTACCTGGGCTGAATTCAGGTTCTCAAAGCTTTATCTACTTCAGTTTCAGGTCATTTTCAAAATCAGAATGGGCCTATTATTTACATCTAATTTGCATGCAGACAAAATCCTTTGGGAACAGCTGAACTTAGAAGAATTCACTTCCAAATTGCAGAAATTATCATTATTATCATTATTATTGCTGTCATTTACACACCCATCAATGTGTAATCTGGAAGTACTTTAAATGGTTGAAAATGTGAGAAATTGACATTAACCAAATAGGATAATCAAATACTTAGTATTGCAATCCTTACATGCATGCCCACACATACATGTGCATACACACAGTGTCACTTTGAAAGTAAAATGAAAAAAGATAATTATCATAATATTAAAATTGAGTAATTGTGGTCAGAGAAAATCTTAGAACAAGAAATGTATACCTTGATCCTACTCTCAGAAGAGACTAAACTAGGTCTTAAATAGGCATCTGGTAGGAAATAATTATAAAACGTAGGGATGCAGTAATGATAAAGCTTTTGGCAGCACACAAACATAAACAATCCTCAGAAATGGAGTTGGCAAATGGGCAGTAAAACCTTTACTAAGCATGGACCTCAGATGTGCTTGATGTGACTCTGGATCTTTGGCCATGAATCATTCTAATAAGAAAGAATTTGAAAGATTACACAGTCTGGGTATCTGAATGTAATATGAACTAACTTCAACTCCCCTGCTACTTCTGCTGTCAGTCAATCTTATGCTTATTATATTCATTATATATCCAGTGCAGACTTTTAAAGAAATGTGTTTGTATGGAAAAAAATATATATATTAAATATATATATGTATATATATAGTTAGTTAGTTAGCACAAAGAATACACTGGAGACATTACAGAGAAGGCAGATTAAGCTTCTTATCACTGTGTGGTGACAAAGTACCCCTCATTAGTTTACATGTAGCTTTACTCAAATTGTAAACAAAGAGTAGACCAGGTCAGAGTCTTCTTAACAAGGTGCTGAAAAACAATCAGGCAAAATCTACTTTTTCCCTAACTTGATTAATTTTTTGCATATGTTTATTGCTAACCATTATGGGATGTGCCCTATTGGTACAAAACAACATTTTATGGAAATGTTTCCTGGGCAGAGACATCGGTTAGGAAACACACTTTTAGATTGTCTATCTCACCTTGTGTGCAGCCTGAAATTTTATGCCCACTTCAAAATGAAAAGTATTTGAAGATTTGTTAAGTTTATCTAGCTAGAAGAAGTGCCAACTCCAGTGTAAAGGCTGCGGTGTAGCATTTAGGTATATTTAGACTTTAACGTTAGAATTTAGGCATCTTCACTGCCCTTGCTAACACAATCTAAAGAAAAATCATCATCCTGACTGTTGAGAAACAGCCTAGTGGGGAGCCCATATGCTACTTCATTCACATTTGTTCAGTCATGCGGCAGTGATATCTATATCTATATCCAAGTCCCTGATTATTTAGGCAGTAGGATAACTACATGCAGAGAATCTTTTCTGTACAGAAAATATGCATTTTGCTTTTGTTTCTAAAGACAACATAGCACAGCTTCTAAATACTGCTGAACAGCAAATTCAACCATAATTTCACTACATAAACTTTTTAGTATGTTAAATGTGAATGATATTTATCAATATATTTCAGTATTCCCCATTTTGTGTTTGCTGTAAAATTGTTCTTGAAGAACATGTGACATTTTATTTAATTGATGGTTAAGATTTATGAAACTGACGGGTTAAATAGGGCAGCCTGGAGCCTGTTACTGGATCCAGAGATTTGATAGCTGAATCACACTGAAAATTCCCACTGTGGTTTGCAAGTTTTTTGGAGGAGAGTGAATTTTATTACAAGGCAGAAAATCATTTCTTTTTTGCACAATCTTGGCAAAATTGAGTTATTCTAATGAAATTCCCTACCTGTCTTGTGAGTTCCCCACCCATGACTAACAGTGGCTAAGTTGACTGCTTACGAATTTCTTTGTTAGCCCAGAGGGGTTTGTGCCAGCAGGGAACACTTGAAGAACAAGATATGCTTCTCCTTTCACTTGCTGCAGCATCCCTTGAGGCCCTGTGTGTTACAGTACCTTACTCTAGAAGAGAAAGAGTTGAAGAAGTGCTTCTTCAGCTCTGTAGACAGGGACCCCCATGAACATAATTTGGACTATAATTAGTGGTTGCAATGTTCAGGCTCCATTACCTGGTACAATTCCATGCTATAGTTACTGTCTCCTCTGACTTTTAGATTCACTTTGAGTCAATTGTCTTCCGTCTTCCACATGTTGTGTTTCAGAAAAAAGGCTTTGATTTTTTGCCTACACTGCACAAATGCTGCTAAGCAACACTCCTGATTTAAAAGTAAATTTAATCCTTTCGAAAAAAAAAAAAAAAAAAAAAAAAAAGACACTGATTCTACTTCTGACAAAGTGTTAGATGGTATCTTTAGAGATACTGTAAACATCAAGGGCAAATTTAAACCTTATTACATGCACATAATTGAGGGCATAGTTCTCATAGTTCTGTCCTTACAACTACACTTTCCCTGAAGTTCCTGATTATTTTAATAGGATTATAGCTATAAAATGAGCAAGAATAAATTCATACAAATCAATTGCATTATATAGGGGAAATCATGTGGGTTTGCCTCATTCTTAGTTTAAAAATAAATATCTAAAACTTTACTCCTACTTTTCAAATTTAATTTTTATATATACGTATATTTAAATGCCATAAATATTGGAAATAAATCTATTTCTTACATGTTAATCATGAAAAAAGGTAAAAAAATTTAAAGTGAAAAGGAAAAAAGGAAATGATTTCTGAGACACAGCTCTCTGCTATAAAGATTAAACAGAACTAAAGAGGGAATACTTTTTTTTTTTCTTCCCTTAAACTGAGGTCAGTATTAAAAGCCACTTTTCAAGCTCTTTTAGAACATTCTACTTTAAGAAAAATTCTATTTTAAGAGAATATTGTGCTACACGGCCCAGGCTCAATTAAAATGATTTTTTGGCTTTTTTGTGAATTTCTATTTAATCTCTGTGGCACTGTGCTGACCTGCATAAAGATGGCAAAGCTACCTCTTAGCTTCAACATCTATTCCTGTAACGCAGCCTCAGCAGTCAGTTTCTAACAGTTCTTCTGACAAAAAGACTTCTTATAGAACACTTTATCATTTAATAGCCAAAATAGGAAAGAAGAAAGGACATTCTCTAAGTCCAAACCTCACGGCAGTAATTCTAAGTGGTCCTTACACTAGTGTCCTCCGTACTAGGAAGAGGGATTTTTAGAGGGAAGTAAACTTGTAACATACTTTCATTAACCAAAGAAAGTTTGTATAGCATTGCTCTCTGTGGCTGATATTGGTATTGATATTTGTGTTTAAATAGTAGCTTTCTATATCAAATCCAATTTTACTAATATTTTCAGCGAAACTGCTGTTGCAATAGTTACAGGAAACTTAGAACTGGACTGGCTATCTAAAAATATATTTTCTACTTGGGGAAATTTTGTCTAGTTAAGTGATATTTTAGAGGATGGCAATTCTGAAGCTATTCTATAGGATTCAGCGCTGTAAGGATTCTCCTGGGTCCTCCACCTGTCTCCTGCTATTACATGCAGGCATGTCTCATAATCTTTTTGATTAACTGTATTTCACCTAAAAATAGTTAAGTCTTCTGTCTGTGCTGTTTTAAATGTAAAAGCATTCTAAAATCCACTGACCTGAGTATGTGGTACAAAAAAATTCTTTCTGCTCTCTTAAATAACTTTATACCAGCCACCTGTTCACGATTGTGACATCCAAGCATGGTTGTGTTAGTGTTAGTTTCATCAGTGACAATCTTTCTGCTTGTTATTTTTCTGCATATTTTGAGTGAAACTGTTGTTTTAGTTATTTCTCCTTTAGGAATGCATATTCAGCAGATTTACTGGCTTTTTTTATTTTTTTTCTTCCCCCCTTCCTTTCTTAATGTAATTGTTGCATATATTAAAATGTTTATAAATACTTTATGTTGGTATCTGCCATTTCAGTGTCATTGCTTAGGTAGAATCATAGAATATCCTGAGTTGGAGGTTGTATGGGAGATTGGTAATCACAGTGTGAACCACCGATTAATCAGCTGAGGCAAGTGTGGGGTCAGCTGTGGGAGCACAGGTGAAAGTTATGTAGCTGTGCTCCCTGGAGGGGTGGAGTTCGACTCCACCTCCTCTGAGACCTCATTTAAGGGCTGACCCTCACTGAGGCAGCATCTCTTGGAGATCGCTTGCCAGTGAAGACTGCCTCAGCTCTGAGCATCATCACTGGTGAGTTCCCTTTTCTTCCTTATACCTTCTGTACTTCTACTATTGTCCTTGTAGCTGCCATTCTTGTTAACATCTGTATAGTTACCGCCAATACATTTGGCGAGCCAGGCAGGAGCCACTGACTTGGCATCTAGAAATATAGAGGAAAAAAAAAAAGTCCTTTGTGTGGAATATATTTAATTGGTACAAGGGGGAGAAGACCACCCCCTTAGGGGCATGCCTCCCTGGACAAATTCCAGGTTTTGAGGCGTCCCCATATTACCAGCTAGCGACAATTATTGAACAATGGGGTCCTTTAAGAGTACCAAATAACATGGATGCCTATTGTCTAACTGATTACTTTCTAGGACTACAAAAAGATATCTTAATTACAAAAGAAAAGCGAATTGCTGCATCTATGGCAGCCTGGCCATTACTAAATGCCTTAAATCAGGCAGAGATAAAATCAAACAATATTGTACGTGAAAATGAATTGTTAAAGGCCCGTATTGAAAAACTGGAGGGTGAGATCAATCTATTGACGGGGAAAAAACCGTCATTTTCTTCCTCCAACCCTCAAATTAGATACATTTCATTTAATGATGATCAGGATCCTGAAGAAATGGATCAAAATAAGATCACTAAATCTGATCTAGAGGAGCCGCCTAAGACGGACTCACTAGAAGTCCGTCCAGTAGTAACTCAAAAAACAAAGAAAATTCAAGATCGACCAGCAGGGGTGCCCCCCAAACAACGGCCCCCCGCCGAATCTTATTTACATGTAACAGCCCGGCCATACACGCCTACTGAACTCATGGACCTAGTACAATGATTTAGGCAAAGGCCAAGGGAAAGTGTTCCGGCTTGGCTATTATGGTTATGGGATTCGGGGGCAGAAAGTGTACTGGTTAGTGGCCTCGAAGTATCTAAGTTGGCCACAATAACAATACATCCTGCCCTTCGGCAGAGACTGTATGCTGGGACTCAGTTCCCTGAAGAAAATCATTCAATTGTAGAATGGCTAATGGCTGCTTGCCGCATGGTGTGGCCAAATAAAACTGACATGCCAGTAAACACAGGGATGTGGTCTTCTATGGAAGACCTTCAAAATTATATACGCGAATTAGGTATGAGAGAGGCTATCTACGAAGACACATTTGATAGCCCTGATACGGTTAAATTTTCTGAGGGAATGAGGGACCTAATTTTACAGCAGGCTCCCTCACATATGTATGGAACATTGGTTTCCATATTTAATCCATTAGTATCCGCGGAAGCAGCAGTCCAACAAGCTGCCCAATTGGTGGCAGACCTCGGGGAAACTGAGCGTTTACGAACTAAGCGCAATATCAGGGTGATTGAGGATGCCGAGGCTTTTCCAATAGTGCGAGCCAGAAGATCGGCCCCGTGAACCCCTCGGGCAGGACCTGTTAGAGTATCCTGGAAACAAATGTTCAATGATCTGCTTCGGGCAGGCGTTCAGTTTT
This sequence comes from Coturnix japonica, assembly GCF_054131305.1. Taxonomy (NCBI): domain Eukaryota; kingdom Metazoa; phylum Chordata; class Aves; order Galliformes; family Phasianidae; genus Coturnix; species Coturnix japonica. The sequence continues at coordinate 39,699,564 of NC_140702.1, forward strand.
CAAAAATTGATGGTCAGCCCAATCAGGTTCTCCTTCAGTTGTGGAAGCAACTGAAGGATGAACAAAAATTTCAGAATAAACCCAAAAGGCCAGGGATAAGACTTATAGAGCGGTGACCAACAACAACATGGAATTTAGAAGACTTTATAGTTCCAAATAGGAAAAAGAAGCCACCTCAGGTGCCTCGGGTTACGATACCAGAAGTATCAGAGGTAAAAGACTTGAATCTGGCTCAGTTCATGGCGTGACTGGCGTGACATCTATAATATATGGAGACCCAACCACCAATACAGAGGTGATCCACAAGGATCACTGAGTTCAACACGTGGCTTCAAATGAGATACCCTGGAATTTAAACGTGGTGTCAGAAGGTGTTGTCCCAGCACTTCTGCAACACTGGCAACTCAGTTCTGTGCCCACTGTCCAGGGCAGCCCGTTCCACGTCCATTGCCCCCTGGTGCAGACCCTGCTCCTTCTCCCCGGGCGCAGCTCCATGCCGTTCCCTCGGGCCCTGTCGCTGTCGCACACAGAAGAGATCAGCGCTGCCTACCGCTCCCTGTGAGGGACTGCAGCTGCCATGGGGCCTCTCCTCAGCCTGCTCTCAAATCCTCTCCAGTTTATCTATAAAATCTTGCTTATCCTATTTCATTTATTATTTTCGTTGTGATGCTATTTTAAATGCCCAAGGAAACCTAACTAGCTTATGCCTACTACAGTCCTACTATCCACTAGTTAAGTCATCACAGTAAAATACAGCACTAACATAGCATAGTTTAACTACCATTGTTCTCAGAAAAGAGGGTTTTTTTGTTTGGTTGCTTGTTTTTTTTCCTTCCCCCCCCCCCCCCCCCCCCCAAAAATCACATTTCCTCCACAATTTGTGTAAAAGCTCTCCAAATCTATGACTTCATGCCACCAACCTTGAATCTCTCTGGATCTTTTCTTTCTCTTGTCTTTACCACAAGCACTTCATGGCTGTTACTATGTACACAGACTACTATTCAGACTGCTTAATTAATAATAATAATTATTATTATTATTTCTAAAAAAAGGAAAAAAATAATAAAAGGGAGAGAAAGATATAATACACAGCCATGCACCATTTATTCAGGATGTACCATGTAACTTCAAGCTCTCTCACACATGAACACACTAAACTCCTTGAGATTCTTTCTTCCTGACTCACTCATAGTGACTTTCATTTTCAGATAGCAAATTCCACTTGCCATCCCAACTTAATTTGTTGTTCTTTATGTTGTCATATTTACTGAAAACTATGGATGTTTTATATTTGACAGAGGTCTTTTTACATATACTATATTGATTTCTGAGACTTTATTTTTAATCTCTATCACATACACACTTCATTACACCATTCTTTTCTTTTGGCATTTTATCTGTCTGAGGAACACTTTGCTTTTGCTTTTTCATAAATCATAATTCTGTTACATTTTTTTCTTTCAATTCCTGGATTTTAAGACCAGACAGTCTTTCATGCTCCTTTACCCTATGCACGTTTACTACCTCTTTTCTTTTTTAAGTAGTTGCAGATATAACTTCAATTAAGAAGTTAGTCTTTGAAAGGCACCTAAACTCATTTTCTAGTTCAAGATGATACATTTTGCAGCTTGGGTTTAAATTTATATTAACCTAAATTTATATTCATACTCCACTCATCAACTCATTAGTTCCTGTTGGAAATATTGTTAATCATTAAAACTGTGGTAGTAGTTTTGGATTTTATCTAACTTTGATTTTAGATTTATCAAGAGAAATACATCTTATCACTTAAAGAGACTGAAAAGGTACATGTCTAGTATGTATTTGGGAAGTCTCCATGTGTGATAAACCCCACAGTCTCCTCGGAGAAGTAAGACTGACAGGAGTAACATTATGTCTTGACCTAAAATTGTCACAATGATCTTTGATAAACACATGCACAAAGTTAGCTACCACCGAATGCAGAAAATTTGACTTAATATCTAACTTAATTATTCCTGCCGCACTGAGATCCTCTTTAAACTACTCAGACTATATTTGCTCATTTTTATTTCTTGTTGTTTTAAACGCATCAAGTATACCTGTTCTAAACCTACTGCATTGCCTCTTTATCAGTGACACAGATGATGAACTCAGTTGCACCCTCAGCAAGTTTGCTGGTGACACCAAACTGAGGGGTGCAGTTGATACAGCAGAAGGCAGGGAAGACTTCCAGAGGAACCTTGATAAACTCAGAAGGTGGCCCCATGAGAACCTATGAGGTTCCATAAAGCAAAGTGCAAGAGTTTGCACTTGGCATGAAGTAATCCCACATATGTATGCAAAATGGCAGAGCTCCTTGAGAGCAGCCCTGCCAAGAAGGACTTAAGATTCCTGGTATGTGAAAGACTTATCGTGGGCCAGCAGTGTATGCCTGCAGCCCAGGAGGCCAGTTGTAGCCTGGGATACATGAAAAGAAGGGTGGTCAGCAGGAATAGGGAAGTTATTGTCATCTACTACTCTACTCTTGTGAGGCCTCTTCTGGAGTGCGGCATCCATGTCTGAGGCCCTCAGCAGAGTTTTGGAGAGGGTTCAGAGGAGGGCCTTGAAGATTATCAGAAGGCTGGATGTCACGGAGCTCACTCCAGGACAGTGGGAACAATCCCGGGGGAGCAGGAACAAAATGCCCCCATTTCTCTAGCGGCACTGTATGGCACAGCCCGTTTTGGGAGAGGGGAAGGGAAGGGAGATTGCGATTGGGTCTAAAAAAAAAAAAAAAAAAAAAAAATGGAGGAAAAAGGTGACCTGAGAACGAACGGCAGTTTAATAACCTAATAACGCTAAACAACAACAAGAGAGTTTCAACAAAGAGAATACCAAGTCCCCAATCTCACCGACGGAGCTGTGGAAGGCGGGAAGCTCTGACTGCGCTGTCTCCTCGCAGAAAGCCGGGTCAGCAACCCCGTCCCCTTCCCCACTTCCCCTCCAGTGCCACTCCCCACATGCCCATTTAAGGCAGTCCATAGACAAAAGAAGAAAAAAACTTGTCCCCTTTACTCCCATTATTAGGCATGGTGTTCTTATGTGGAATACCAACACCAACCAAATTACAAAACCATAACATTCCACATCACTACATCATGCCTGACTTTTATCAACATATAAACAGAACAGTAGTTAACATGCATTACATATGTATGTAATATCTATACATATATATATATATACACACACATGGAATCACAGGCTGCACTCCCCCAGCATCAAATTTCCCCGTGGCACACACTGAACATCCCCATCCTTTTGCATCACCCACCAGGTGCACCCAGGTCCCTGTGCAAAAACAGTTCCATGGAGGGGTCTCCCCTTTCCAGAGGCTGGGAGGACCCAAACCGCTTTTCCCAGCATATTCTTTACATGCACCACAGGAACCTTGTCTTCCTCCACGTTACGCAGGGAGCTGGACTGTGCAGGGCTGTCTCGGTTGGCTGATCCTCACGTGTTTACCAGCCAGGTGGCTTCTGCTAAATGTTTCTCCCAGTTCTTAAATGTTCCACCACCCATCGCTTTCAGCGTGGTTTTCAGCAAATCATTGTGGCGCTCGATCTTACCAGCGGCCGGTGCGTGGTAGGGGATGTGATAGATCCACTCAATGCCATGTTCTTTGGCCCAAGTGCTCACTAGTGAATTTTTGAAATGAGTCCCATTGTCTGATTCGATCCTCTCTGGGGTGCCATGTCGCCACAGGATTTGTGTCTCTAGGCCTAATACGGTGTTTCTGGCAGTGGCATGGGGCACTGCATATGTCAAGCCACCCAATGGTTACCTCCACCATGGTGAGTGCATAATGCTTACCATTACGAGTCCTTGGCAGGGTGATGTAATCAATCTGCCATGCCTCCCCATATTTATACTTTTCCCATCACCCTTCCCCCCAGAGAGGTCTCATCCTCTTGGCCTGTTTGATCATGGCACAGGTGTCACAATCATGGATGATCTGCGCAATAGCGTCCATAGTTATGTCCACCCCTCGGTCTCTAGCCCACTTATGTGTTGCATCTCTGCCTTGATGGCCTGAGGTCTCATGGGCCCACCAAGCTAGGAATAACTCTGCCTTATTCTGCCAGTCCCAGGTCTATCTGGGCCACCTCAATTCTGGCAGCTCGATCTACCTGGTGGTTATTTTGTTGCTCCTCTGTCGCTCGACTTTTGGGCACGTGGGCATCTACATGACACACCTTTAGGACCATATTCTTTATTCGGGCAGCAATGTCCTTCCATAGTTCAGTGGCCCAAACAGGTTTACCCTTCTGCTGCCAGTTGTTTTGCTCCCGTTGCTGCAACCACCCCCATAAGGCACTGGCCACCATCCATGAGTCGGTATAGAGATAAAGCACTGGCCATTTCTCCAGCAATGTCTAGGGCCAGCTGGACAGCCTTTACCTCCGCAAATTGACTCGATTCTCCTCTTCCTTCTGTGGCCTCTGCAACTTGTCGTGTGGGGCTCCACACTGCAGCCTTCCATCCGCGATGTTTCCCAACAACGCAGCACGATCCATCAGTGAACAGGGCGAACTTCGTTTTCCAGAAGTTCATTGTATGGTGGGGCCTCTTTGGCACGTGACACCTCTTCTGCTGGTGGTGCTTCAAACTTTTTTCCTTTGGGCCAGTCCATGATCACTTCTAGGATCCCCGGATGGCTGAGGTTCCCCATCCAGGCCCGCTGTTTGATTAGTGCAACCCACTTACTCCATGTGGCATCTGTGGCATGGTGAGTGGAGGGAACCTGCCCTTTAAACATCCAATTCAGCACTGGAAGTCGAGGTGCCAGGAGAAGCTGTGTTTCGGTGCCAATTACCTCAGAGGCAGCCCGGACTCCTTCATATGTGGCTAAGATCTCCTTCTCAGTTGGAGTGTAGCCCTCTTCCGACCCCCTGTATGCTCTACTCCAGAATCCTAGGTGTCGGCCTTGGGTCTCATCTGAGGTTCTCTGCCACAAGCTCCAAGTAGGACCTTTCTCCCCAGCAGCAGTGTAAAGGATGTTCTTCACATCCTGTCCCATCCGTACTGGCCCCAGGGCCACAGCACGGGCTATCTCTTGCTTGATTTGCTCAAAGACCTGCTGCTGTTCAGGGCCCCACGCGAAGTTATTCTTCTTACGGGTCACCTGATAGAGGGGGCTCACAATGAGGCTATAATTTGGGATGTGCATTCTCCAGAAGCCTACTACACCCAGGAAGGACTGTGTCTCCTTTTTGTCAGTGGGTGCAGGCATAGCAGTAATTTTGTTGATCAGGTCTGTTGGGATGTGATGACGCCCATCTTGCCATTTCACCCCTAGAAACTGGATTTCTTGGGCAGGGCCTTTTACTTTGTCTCGCTTAATAGCGAAACCAGCAGACAGGAGGATTTGGATTATCTGTTCTCCTTTTTTAAAAACCTCCATCGCTGCATCACCCCACACAACAATATCATCATTGTACTGCAGGTGCTCTGGAGCACTGCCCTGTTCCAACATAGCTTGGATCAGCCCATGGCAGATGGTCGGGCTGTGTTTCCACCCCTGGGGCAAACGGTTCCAAGTGTACTGAACACCCCTCCAAGTAAAGGCAAACTGTGGCCTACACTCTGTGGCCAAAGAGACAGAGAAGAATGTGTTGGCAATATCAATGGTGGCATACCATTTTGCCTCTTTTGATTCCAGTTCATACTGGAGTTCCAACATGTCTGGCACTGCAGCGCTCAATGGGGGTGTGACCTCATTAAGGCCACGATAGTCCACCGTCAGCCTCCATTATCCACTGGCTTTGCACACTGCACAATGGGGCTATTGAAAGGTGAATGGGTCTTACTAATTACTCCCTGACTTTCTAGTTGTTGAATTAGCTTATGGATGGGGAGCAAGGAATCCCTATTAGTACGGTACTGTCATCTGTGTACCGTTCTCGTGGCAATTGGTACCCGTTGTTCTTCCACCCGTAGTAACCCCACAGCAGATGGGTCCCCTGATAGACCAGGCAAATCAGACAGCTGCTTAATGTTGTCCGTTTCTATAGCAGCTATTCCAAAAGCCCATCGGTATCCTTTGGGGTCCTTGAAATGTCCCCTTTTTAGGTAATCTATTCCAAGTATGCAGGGAGCCCCTTGGCCAGTCACTATATGATGTTTCTGCCAGTCTCTACCGGCGAGGCTTATCTCAGCCTCCAACACAGATAGTTCCTGTGAACCCCTCAGTCACCCCATGTATATGTATCCATTCTGTCCCTTTGAAACCTGAGGGTATCAGAGTGCACTGTGCACCGGTATCCACCAGTGCCTTATATTTCTGTGGTTCTGATGTGCCAGGCCACTGAATCCACACAGTCCAATACACTCTATTATCCCTCTCCCCGCCCTGGCTGAGGGCAGGGCTCCTCTATTAATTGTCTGCAGTGGTAGAGGCAATCTCAGTAGTGGATGACCTCTTTTGTAATTCTCTCACCCGTGCTCGCAGTGCAAAATTGGGTTCGTCATGCCACTTCCTCATATCCTCTCCATGGTTACGCAGGTAGTTCCACATGGCGCCACGTGACATAGGCTCACTGCGGTCATTCACTCGGACAGGCAGGCGTTTGCGTCTGATGGCTGAGACTGCCACAGGTTCACTGTGGTTCCTTGCCATGGACCAGTTCTTCAGCATGTTGTCTTGTTTTCTCTCCATTCGGTCCAGTCTATCCGTTATTTCGCAGATGGCTGTGATCGTGGCACGGTGTGGCACTACTGTGTTTTCGGTATTTTGCAGTGAAAGGATGAGCTCAAAAATTGGAGGTCTTCTATCCAGCTCTTCATACCTGTTAGTGTTCATTAATAGTATACTGGAATACTTCTCTGGTGCTGACCGTATGAGTTTCTTGCATATTTCTGGAGTACTGCTCACCTTTCCTGGGTCATGGCCATCCTCTGGGTCCCTAGGGACAAATGTGGGATCGAACAGCATTTCTGCCACAGCCATTTCTCTCAGGTACTGGATACCTTCCTCAGCTGTACTCCATTTTTCCAGTACGGGCTCCAAATCACTTTTGAGAAGACAGGTTGCCTTTACAGCTGATAGCATCCTCTCCCAGAGAGTGGCGACTCCATCGAGACATCTGCTGATCCCTCTATCAATAGATGAGTCTCGAGCAATGTTTCCTAATTGACGAGCCTCATTGCAGCTTAGGGCCATGCAGGCGGCCCCACTGTCCCAACACTGGAGCAGCCAAGTGACAAGGCATTCACTTGGGAGTCGGGCAAACTCCCTTCTTGTACCTTGGATTTCAGTAATTTTCATAGGCTTACGAATAGAGGAAGCGGTGACTTTTCCCTCATTATCACTATCCTCTCCACGTCTGTTAGTCTTCTGAGTTGCCTTCCTTGGTGGTTTTGGGGAGGGTCCCTCGCCCGGATCTTCCTCTACTTCCTCCGTCCGTTCCAGACATGAGGACACACGTTCCCATCTCTGGCCTTCCACTGGGGCAACTGACACTGATGCTGGTGCTTCCTGTGGTTGGCTGGGATTAGATTGGTGCCTTCCCCTTAGGGTTTGGATCTCATTCTCGAGACTCTCTATCTTCTTCATAAGCCGTTCGTTCTGAGATCCCCCTGATCTCCCACCCTCACTCACCAGTTCTTTTAATCCCTCACTCAAAAGTTCTATTAATTTCCCAGGGTCCCTCTGGTGTTCAGGGGTGAGATTACCTGATACTGGGGGTCCCGATGCTTCTGGCCCTTTTCCTAAGTCTCTCTGCACTATTCTTTGCAAGTCTCTCTGCACTTTATAGTAAACTACTACAATTAGAGAGACTAACAGTATCCAATTTGACACCCCAGTCATACTTAAGGAATTTGGAGCATTCGTGAGCCAGTTCGAGCACAGTGTCTGTGATGTTTGTTAGTCTGGAAGGGAGCCAGGCAGGTATCCCTATCCCTGGCAGCCGCTGGCTTAATATATCTACATATATCCCCACCAACATGATGCTCTGAAGCCGGGACCACAGGAACGTAAGGACCATCAGTCCTACATATAGGGCTGCTGAAAAAAGCCACCTAATTACTGCCCAAAACATTGCCCAGAGCATTGCCCGCATTCTCCACCAAAAATGTCATGGAGTTCTCTCTAGAGCTCACTCCGGGACAGTGGGAACAAACCCGGGGGAGCAGGAACAAAAGTGCCCCCATTTCTCTAGCGGCACTGCATGGCACAGCCTGGCCACGTGCGTTTCAGGAGAGGGGAAGGGAAGGGAGATTGCGATTGGGTCTAAAAAAAAAATAATAAATAAATAAATAAATAAAAGAAGGAGGAAAAAGGTGACCTGAGAACGAACGGCAATTTAATAACCTAATAACGCTAAACAACAACAAGAGAGTTTCAACAAAGAGAATACCAAGTCCCCAATCTCACCGATGGAGCTGCGGAAAGCGGGAAGCTCCTACTACGCTGCCTCCTCGCAGGAAGCCAGGCCAGCAACCCCGTCCCCTTCCCCACTTCCCCTCCGGTGCCACTCCCCACATGCCCATTTAAGGCAGTCCACAGAAAAAAAGAAAAAAAAAAAACTTGTCCCCTTTACTCCCATTACTAGGCATGGTGTTCTGATGTGGAATACCAACACCAACCAAATTACAAAACCATAACACTGGACAACCTGTCCTATGAAGACTGGCTGAATTATTAATTTAAGGATGTTTGCTGATGATAAAGTATAGTGAACAGCTATGAGAAACAAACAAGGAAGAAGTTGATGGGACATTAAGGAACCAATGTGAGTCACACTGTTTAAACAGACCAGATATCGATGCGTATAATCATTATCAGTTTGCAATTATAAGCATAGCTACATAACTTACTGAGTAAAATTATCAGCTTACTTTTGGTTTTATGGATTACGAACTGATTTACTTTTATTTTTAATTTTTATTTATGTATTTATTTATTTTTGCATTTGAGAACAAATTTATTGACCCCAAAAGTGAAGTTGGTAAATAAAAGTATACTTCTATAAAGTCAGAAAGTTTTTTATTGGAAAATGTGCATTACACATATATTTTCAAAATGTTGTTCAGGAACCTATTCCTACAGCATCCATCTTCAGAGGTTTAAATTCAAGCAGAAACATCTAGGAGGGCTCACAGTCATTTTATATTTTGTATTTTAATAAAAACGAGGCTCAGGGGGGAAAAATGATTAAAATCAGTATCAAATAAAACAACACAGTGATTAAAATCTCATTTTTGCAGGGTCTTGTCTTTCCTTGTCTTTCAATAACTAGAGTAATAGCCGCCTTCAGCAAAGTGGTAATAACCATTTCAGAAGTAGTATTCCCAACAGCAGTAGCTGTGCCTTGACAAAGGAATATGGAGATACAAGCACAACCTTATTCAGATCTTGAAAAGAACATTGTAGGATGGCAAGAACATGGCTGCCAGCCTTCTATTTTCCCCACTCTGTCTCCCTCTTCTATTCCACCCGCCTCCCCTGAAAATAAAGCCAGATAAATGTAATTTGCACAAGAACTGCTAAAACGCTCATTTCTGAACTGGGACCATCTCTGAGCTAAATAAAGAATCCTGTTGCTCAAAAAGTGACTCCACCATTTTGTGCTGAAAAGCAGCAGTAATTCCTGTCTTTATCATTCTCAATTTCTTCTTAACTAGTAAAAAATGTTGCATTTTAGTTTCTTAAATGTTGTCTCTGAATGGAAAACTTGCTTGGTATTTACAGCCCCAAAAGTAAAGGTTCATTTACAACATTACAAGTTTGTACATTAAATAAGATTACTAATTTTTTGTATTAATTACAAATAAAATTGATACATCTGAAGTGATATACGTAAGCATTAGTGTTTTAATTTCAATTCAGCTTGTCTGTGGCCTATTCAGGACATTAATGCAGTGTGTAGAACTTCATATCCCCTGGCTGATTGAAGGAATAAAGTAGAAATAATGAATTTATGCTGTACAAACCTTGAAAAATACATTACATGTTCTGTTAGAATTTAAAACACGGGAAAAAAAATATGGAAGCTGTATATATGATGACCTGTGAAGAATCCAGATAAAGTGATAATGGACATTGCATAAGTATTACAGACTATGGATGCTCTAACTCCATCTAAAGAAAAAATATAAATATACAAATAAATAAATAAATAAATAAATAAATAAATAAATAAATAAAATATGTATAAAAAAGGGAAATTTCCTGAGAAATTTGTCCATAAGTAATGAAAATACAGATTTTAAACTTTCCTTCCTCCATGAAGTTTTCTGTCTGAATGAAGAGGAAGAGCAAACAAAAAAAGGAAGGTTCTTTGGAAGATAAACTGAAATACACATCTAGACAGGTTGCACCAAAACTAATGCCTCCTTTTTATTTCCATAGGAACTACAACAGATACAAAGAACAGAACAGCACAATTTGAGGAAAAAAAAAATCTTAGGTACAAAAAATTATTTGTCAACTCTGTCACCACCATGAGTTACACATTTTCCCCAGCAATGAATAAAAGCCTTCGTGCCACACTCCTAGAAATCTGCATCTGTGAAACTCTGCCACTCTCACCACTGCTGAAACACAGCACCCACCACCTGCATTGTTGAATGCAGTGTGCTCACATCCACTGTTTGGTCTCTATAAACATTCAGCAAATACTGATAAATTTCAATAAATGCAATCTTTTTTTTTCTTTCTTAATTTTTTTTTTTTTTTCCCCACATGGATGAATTCAGCTACACATCTTTGCTTCATCCTACTTCCATGTCAGATGCCATTGTGTCAGACTGCACTTCTGCTGCCATCTGTCGCATGGCATCAATGTGTAATGGAATATTGGTGGGAAGGTTCAACATCTACTGCCATAACTAGAACATCCATCTCTGACTTCATAGTCCAATATAATAATTTGAAAATATTACTTGTGTTTCTTTCTCATGTTGCTAACAGTCTGCTTGAACTTTCTTATTCACTTTGTGCTGCAAGGAAGGTCATTAGTTTCTTGTTGTAGCACCATCCATTTACCCTCCTGTAAGCAAAATCAGAAATTCATTGAATACCTACCCTGCAATAGGAAAAAGACAAAATGAGTGTGCAAGATAAGATGAAATTAAAACAGGGATATAGAAATTGTAAGAAGACAATTCAGGTAGATAGAAATTAAACTTCAAAGGGAAAAAAAAAATTTTAAAAAAAATGTTATCATCATTGAAGGCATTCCAGAAGAAATACCATACAATTATACAGTTATACTGAAGTTGTTACCCTTGTTCCTTCTATTCTAAAAAGGAATCATCTTTAGAATCTCATGAAATTTGGAATCTGGTACTACACACTGCATGATGTATTGTTAATCACTGTATGATTTATTTCCCCTTGTACACTCAGGGAAACAAGGCCAGATTTTACTCTTTAATCATGCCTTTTTACTCCAAGTACAGCTGGCTGTGTGCATGCAGATGGGATCGATCACTATCTAATTTTACTGTTGAATCTGGGACAGGAAGGAATAAAGCTCTAACTGGCTAGCAACAAAGAATACCCACTTTCTCTATTCAAGAGATAGTGAGATCAGGACAAGAGATTTTTAACCTTTAATCTGCCATGGCTCTAACTGGCAATCTCAATTAAATCAGTTAAGAAAACCACCCACTGTACACTGTTGTTACTTGGCTTGGAGGACAAGAAGGGAGTTACTACAGCAACTATACTAAGAATAATAGTGGATACCTAAATGAGTTGCCTCCTACTTTACTGTGAATCAAGTCTAATCAGTCACTTTCCTTTTGGACACATTTCCCATATGTATACGTCTTACTAGCTAATGAAAAGTTAGCAACTATAGCTGCTCACACTCTTTGTGAAGAAAAAATAGAAAAGAAAAACAAAACTCTAAGATGGATAATCAGTATCAGGATGGATAATCAGGGTCTCAGGAATATTTACTGAAGTTGTAAAAATAGGTATATGCCACTTATTCTAAACGTGTTCCAATTGACCATTCAGATATAAACTCTTTTATTATACTCTTTGCTATTAATAAGGAACAACATGTATTTACAGTGAGCAGTTAATCTACAATTTTACAGGTCAGATTAAGAGGTTGGCACCCTCTTACATTGCATTACCTTCAAAATTGCATTACCTTTTGCACAATTAACAAGTTCTTCACAAGGAAGAACAAATTCATGAACTTGCCCATGGACTGCAGGAGAATCTCTGTTCCTGTGCCTGGAGTACCTCCTCTCCCTTATTCCCCTCTGGTTTTGGTGTCTTCAGGGGTGTTTCTTTCATATTTTCTTCTCTTTGCTGAACAGTGTTTTTTACCCTTCCTTAAACACATTTTACCAGTGACACCACCAGCTTTCTGCTCTCCTCCATGTGGGCTTCCCAGCAGCAGACCAATAGTGAAAGTAGCTGAAGCTTGCTTGAACTGCAATATTCCTCATGCATCGGCCCTACGTTTTCTCACAAAGGCTCTCCCGCCATTGCCAACACTGCCACATAAATCTCATGTACATTTTTCTTTCCTAAAATAGAATTATACTTCTAAAGTTGTAAGTATAGACGATTTTTCTTTTCAGAGGTCAGAAATAAATTGAACACTTTATTAAACATCTGGGAGCTTAGCCAAAATAAAAAACCCAAAAATAATAAACAAACAAACTCACAAAAACAGTCAACCAATACATGCATGACTTTATATATATATATATATATACAAGCAAATAAGGTGGAAATCACCTCTCTGCTATGGACTGGGGAGACTCATAATGCCTTCAACTCTTCTTGGATCATTTGTAGCTTCTCATAGTACTAATTTTTTTGGAAAATATAATAATGAAAATCCTGGAAAACTATCAGCAGGGGACCAGAGAAGGGAAGACCCAGTGATGTAACAAGGATGTGGTACATAGCTGTGGTCAGTAGATTTCTGGGAGTGTTGATGTTGTAAGGTAGATTTCACTCTGCATTACTTGTGCTCTAATCACAGGAGGAGCTGGGGACAACAGCCCTGGGTTTGTTTCCCTCTTTTCAAAGAGAACCCTCAGGTTATACACTTGAAAAAGTAGCACTGTAGCAAATGGAATTGGTCTTAAAAGATTTGTGTGTAATTCTGCCGTGTTCAGTGCCTACAATCAAGACAGATTTCAAACAATGGATTCACTCAGAAATTTTCTTTCAGAAGAGTCTCTAATGTGGCATCCCAGTTTTGGGAATATCTGTTATGCATGAACAAGTAAAGCCAGTGATGTGATTTGTTGCATCTCCTCTGACAATACTTAAGGAGTGCAGTTCTGCATTTAAAAACATGCCACATTTTCAAAAGTTTTATTGGCATGAGATTTTATCATTTGAGCATTTTAGATATGCAAACTGATTTCTTCTAGACACAAAATATTTCTGGGGAAAAAATATTAAAAATATTAAAAAAAAATAAAAAGGATACATGTTCACATCTTAATAATTGTTAAGTTTTATGTTATTTTGTTTGAGAACAATTATATCATACCACATAGATAGGATGTCTCAGCTGCCCAGTCTGAGAAGCCCTGCCCTGCATGTTCCAGTGGGAAGTGAGCCCTTGTGGCACTCTGAGAAGCTCCAGACTTGAGAGGTCTCCCAGCCCAGGTAAGTCATGTGGGAGGCCTCAGGGGAGACTAATAACTTGCCCTTTTTACAGCCTTGGAATTTTGGCACTATGTGTGCCCTCGGGCTCCTTGGTTCACCTTCTGAAATTGTCTCTCTCCCATTGCCTGACAATTTTTCAGGAACCATCAGTAATAACAACAGAGATTGACTGATCCTTACCAAAAAGAAGTTCCTCACATAGGATGAGCTGGGAAGTTTTATGTCAACATCAAAGCTGTTGCTATTTCCTATTTTTTTGTGCTTATATGCACAATTTTATTACACTATTTGAAATGTTAGAATCCATCATAATGGACTGATACCCTATTCCCTTATAGATGACTTTACATATAATTTGTGAGGAACAACAGAGTTATGGATATAATTAAACAGGACATGACTTACTGCAGACCCTTTAATATCTTACAACTAAGATGTACACCCATTCAGTGTGTCCCTGCCATTTCACTGCCCCTTGTTTCATAGAATCATAGAATCCTTAGAGTTGGAAGGAACATCTGAAGGCCACCTAGTCCAGCTCCCTGGCAATGAACAGGAACACCACATCTAGGTCAGGTTACCCAGGGCCTGATTCAGCCTCACCTTGAAAGTCTCCAGGGACAGGGCATCAACCACATCACTAGGCAATGAGCTCCAGTGTCTTACCACCCTCACTGTAAAAAAATTTTCTTTCTTGTCATTTCACTTCAATCTGTTGAGAACCTGACATAGTCATGGTGAGTTATAAATATTATGCACATACATGGGCAAAAGTATTTTTAATATCAGATATCAAGTCACACTTAACATTTCTGAGGACATAGGTATGAAAACAGGTACAATTTAAGCTCTGTTAGGCAGCCCTGTAAATGTGACAATGCTCATCAAACACTTCAATTGTGAGATACCATGCTGTAGCGCAAATCACTCTGGCATTCATGTAGCATCACCAGTTTGTACCAGTTTTTTTTGTTGTTTTTGCTGTTTTCCTTTTTTGCATATGGTAGTGATTTTCCTACATTCTAGCATACAGCTGTGTAACTGAAGTCCACCAACAAGAACTAAAAGTTCTGATTATATATATCTTAATTTACTAGCATAAGGAAGTAACTCATAATTTTGCAAGATACTTCTATGTGGTTTGTTCTTATCTTTGATTGTGAGATAGTCACTTCTCTCTTGCTGTTTTTTTCTGTAATTACTATCCTTACCTCTGCTCTTGGGTTTTCCAAGCACATTAAACTCTTGTGAATTTTGGTACTGAAATGTTTTGTAATACAAAAGCTATAATTGCCTTTGAATAAGGGCGTGAGTCACTGGGATTGACCTCTTATATTCTGGAAAAAAACAAAACAAAACAAAACAAGCAAACATCCATATCAGAGTTGGTTATATGATTTCTGAATATGATCAATTATATGATTTCTGAAACACTACTGTAAGTGTACTAGTCTCACAAAATCCTTATGTCTGAGAAAAAGGTATTAATCTGAATTTGGTTAGTAGCATCAGTCAGTGTTTCAGCCTTCCATGGAAAGTAACGCAGTGCAGTCCTCAGTGTAATATGCAGGCTCTGAGATTTAAGATGCTGAATTCAGAAAAGGAATTCATAAAAAATTAATTTACTTCTTTCTCAATTTTTATGTTTTAGGAAATCTGCTGACAAGAGAAATTGTTCTGGTTCTCCTCTCAGCCCCCTACCTGCTTCTTTATGTCTTTACTGTTATTGTTAAGAGAGTAGTCAGAGCTGGCAGGCCGGAGAAAGCAGCAGACAATTAACTAATCATTTCCTTTCTTACCTCACACTTAAACTCACAATGAAAGAGCCCATACATAGGAGAGTAACATTATGTCAGTAATTTAAGGCATGAGAACAGACATTATCAACAAATTCTTTGATGCTAGTTGTACTGCTAGACAGGATTATTTCATCCAAAAAGAAACATAAAATGCAATTAGATGCTCAGTCCATGGGAAAACAATGAATGTTGGTTGCCTATCTCTATTCTGTTGCTTTGAAAATTACCCTCAGGCTGACTAAAAGAAAAATGCTGTGTTTGTTTTTTGTTTATAAAATATGCTGTGATATGGTACATCAGCAAATGGCCAGCCAGCTAGAATAGAAAAATACAGGAATCAAAATTGCACCCCCTTTTTTAGGAGAAAAAAGTATGCAGATTGCTCCTATCTAAATGCGGCATCTCTGATTCTTATATATATATATGTATACAGTAGTGGTCTGTATGTTCTTTCAAAGTAGTGAAAAATACAGTGAAATAAAAATACTGAAATAAAATGAAATTTAACTTCTGGCTTTTTCTTGAAAGGGACTGATAATGGACAGAGTGCAGAGCTCTGGGCAGAGGAGCTGATTTTTAAAACTACAATATTGCAAACTCAGAGGGAGAAGAAGGTACAGCAACAACAGCACATGTACACCTGAACACATCATCTGGTGTGGAACTGATAGCAGCCACTACAACGTTGGCATGACTCAGTTTCTTTGGAGATACTGTCTTTGAATTTTCTCCCCCTTAGAGAGAGATTAAGCAATGAGGAAATGAAGAATAAACTGAATCATGTTTCAACCACCATGCCCTCAACAGAAATGTCTGACTTTGCCTGACTGCACCCAACAGGAATTTAATTAATGGTAGAGAACCACTGTAACAAGGCAACTCAGCTGCGCTTCCAACTGTGTCCAGAATGTATTCTTTAACCTTAAATAATCAATATTTAGTAATACTTTCTTGTCATATACAAGTCATTGTCTCACCATTAGTGAAGGCTGACATGACTCTGGCTGTGTAACCTTGCTGTGCTGTACGAGTGAAGGAATAGTTGCACCTCCTGTTTGCAAACATGTAACTATAGCTAGAAAGAAATGTTTATGTTGAAGGAAAAAATAAATAACATTTTTCTTTTTAAAAAAAAAAAAAGGTAAAGTGTGTAGTTAAGAATTACAATACAATATTTATCTTGACAAAAATTATTGTTGCTCACTAACCACAGAAAGAAATATACCTGTAGAATGGAACCTGTCAGATAAAAACACCACATGGGTCCTAAAGTATAAGGCAGTAACTCAAATTGTTTCCTGACTCCCAGGAGGATGATTGAGATGGAAATCAGCCAAACTAGGAAAGTCTATTTGAATGGCACAAAGGAAATGAGTTCTACTTTCTGAGGTGCAAAAGATGTTCTTTTCTTTTTCACACCTACACAAAACTATTAATTTGGTGATACAGACTAAATAAACTGCAAGCTTCTCATCAATAATTCTTCATGTACTAAGTCACAGGGTTTAGACTCTAATATTTAGGCCTAAAATTTATCCTAGAAAATACATAAAATAGTGTAATATTTTTTCTTGAATACTTTCCACCGGAATAAATATTCTAGAAATAAGACTTGGTCCACCTGTAAGATTCAGGTACACAGGGCTGCTATAAGACCTACAGATGTGTCACTACTTAACCCACCTCTGGAGGGAAGATTCTTTCATCACTGGACATTCTTGACTGCTTTTAAATTTCCTGCTGAGCTACATCAGAAAGTTGTGAAAAGAAAGAAAGTCTCAAATGCCTAATGAGGAATTTTTTTCTGTAGTTTCCTAAAAATTAAAAATTGCAATAGTTATGATGCTTTGATTAATCTATAAAATGCATATTTTAAGTATTCAAGGAGTGATTTTCATATCTGTGTTATGAAAATGTAGAATTCCATACCAAAAAAACACTTATATCTAAGCCTGAAGTGTCATATTCTCATTTTATGCTCATTTCTTTTATAGACTATTCAAGATTTTTTTTCTTGCCTCCATAATAAATCTGTTAATATTTTGACAGCAACAATCCAGAGAAACTAAGATTACTCCTGAGAAGTTCTAAATGGAAAAATAAGGTGCACTACCAATAATAAGACAACAAGCTTCACTAAGTAAAATTCAAGTCAGATTTCAAATCAGACATGTTAGGAAGAAAGTTTCATCAGGTAAAAACAGCTTCAGTCTAAAAGCTGTTTCCTGGAGAATCTCGAATCGGTCTGTTTTAAACTATGAACTCTCTGAAGAGAGCTTTAAAATACAGATGTATTTTTATATTTCTTTCTCAATAGGGAAAACTTTCTCAGTGGGGAGCTCCTTGCAGCTGTCTTTATGAGTTTTCAAAGCAGTGGACATCAGTTAACTACAAAATGAGAAAGCAAAGAACAAACAGAAAACCCACGGAGAGGGCTGCTGTCAAATTTCCCTTAAAATCTAAATGATGGGGAAAAAAGTATTTTACTTCAGCATAGTATAGTGGTAAATGGTGATGAGTTCCATTTGCCTAGTTGGACAGCTATTCAAAATTGATGAAAAGATACAAAATTTGTTTTTAAAAACTCTAAGTGGAAACAGATACAAACTCACACAGAGTACAGGTGGTACTCTATTTTCCTATATGCTTCTTGGAAATCCTCTGACTTCTAGGTTACGTATTTTTAATTACTCCCTTATTTCATTGCATCTGCAATAAGAAACAGCTTGTCATCATGGCAGACTTCTGATGGGTCATTTAAATTCTTTATATTCGACCACTTTTAAGATGTTTTTCATTTCTGTTGCTTTTTTGGGGGGAATGGCCCAGCTGTTGTGGTGTCTTTGTGGGTTTTTCTGTTTGTTTTGTTTTTCAAGTGAGAATAAGTGATATTTGGTGCTGATCAGCTAAGAGAGAGTATCAAGAACAGGTTCTACTTAAGGAACTGAATTGTTTCAATTTCTGGCAAGGCTTCTCAGATGACAGGGAGACAGCTGTGAATTAAACTAATTAGTAGGGCATGGATTGCACACACAGAAGCAGTGTTGCATCATACATCTTGCACAAAACCTGATGACTGCAAGCTTGAGTTCACTTGAAAATTCTGTTTCTTGCTGTTCTTTGACCATTTTTGCACCTTGAAATTTTACCTTTTGTTTTGTTGCCAAGAGCATCCAGCTCAAAAATCCCTACCT
Organism: Coturnix japonica; assembly: GCF_054131305.1. Lineage (NCBI taxonomy): Eukaryota > Metazoa > Chordata > Aves > Galliformes > Phasianidae > Coturnix > Coturnix japonica. Next base: position 39,718,175 of record NC_140702.1, read on the forward strand.
AAGTTCACTTGTAATATTGGTAATTTTTTTGTCATCCTACATTTCCTCATGCTGTGGTCCTGAGGGACTACAATAGACAATTTTAATACAATTTTAGCTTAATGAATGTGCCAATCAAAACTCACGCTGGGACATCTGGAAAGAAGAAAGACTGTCATCTAAGAATGCAGCGATAACATTCCTGGGGAAATGACTATCATTATTTAAGTTATTACTGATTTTAATTAAGTGGTTAATGTTTGTTGTGTTCCTGTTTGTACCTCTTCCCTCAAGAAAGCCAGGATGATCATGTAAATGCTCTTCTTTTGATTAAAGGGAGTTGAATGCAGGTGTTTTATTTTCTCTAGTGTCCAGTAGCTGCTTAGGCAACAAAGGCTTACTTTTTCTTTCAAGTAAATGAAGAGTTCTCATAAGTAAGATCTCCAGTAGCAAGAATTTGGAGGACAGTGTCTTACATTAGAAAGTGGTATCAACTCAAATAACATGTACTTCTGTACATATTTTGCTGACAAAGGGACTGGTATTTCATTGGCATATACTCCAACCCATATACAATTAAATAAGGGTATTCTGTTCTTCTGTAAAATTTCCCTGCTATTGTTTCCAATATTTTTCTTGCCTCTTGCTTAGGTTTTTCTGTTTGTGTAGAACTAGAAAGAATAATAATAATAACAGTAATAATAATAATATAAATATATAGCATATGGTGTTTGCGTACAAACTTCTAAGTTTTTCTGCAAAGATAAGCCTGTACGTCTCTTAAAGTCTACCTAGCTGTCTGTCTATGCATGGATGACAGGGCCTTAACTGTTTTGTTAATATTGTTAATGTGTACCTTGCACTGACAGTGTTGTCAGTAATGAACAACATAGACTGACTAAAAAATTACAACAGTGATAGAATCTATAGTGTACATGACGTTATATGTCATAGAATTATAAAATGGCCTGGGTTGAAAAGGATCTCAAAAATCGTCTAGTATGAAGCCCCTGCCATGGGCAGGGTCACCAAACCACCAGACCAGCCCAGAGCCACATCCAGCCAGGCCTTGAATGCCTTTGGGCATCCACAACTTCCTTGGGCAACCTTTTCCAGTGCATCACCGCTCTCTGTGTAAAAAACTTCCTCTTAATATCAAACCCAAATCTCTTCTGTCTTAGTTTAAAAACATTCCCCCCTTATGCTATCACTATCCACAGCAATTCCCCCTCCTGTTTGTGTGTTCCCTTCAAATACTGGAAGGTCTCAATGAGATCTCCCCAGAGCTTTCTCTTTTCCAAGCTAAACAAGCCCAGTTCCCTCAACCTTTCCATAATGTTTTAATATACATTTAGAATGTATCTAAATATATCTAAAGATATATAAGCATATCTCTGCTTATACTGGAAACAATCATATTTACTCTTCATGTTCACAGATGAAACATACAGCTTATCCATGTTTTGGCCCACTAGACTGCAAACCTGAAATACCCTCAAAGTGCTCCATAAAATAGAAGTATCCCTCAGGCACCACTGGTTTTTACAATGAGTAGTTTTACTGTGTTATTGGTGGTGACTTTTGTAACTCTTGAATAAATGTTAGATATTTTTAATTTTATTATTACTATTTTCCTACTTTTATTCTAGTCTAGAGGACTGAGACGTTTCTTACTTCACATCATTTCCATTTTGGGATAGGTATATTTAAGATTTGTTCTGTCTCTAGAGGCAGGTTCATGTGAGACCCTGTCCAGAGAGATTGTGGATGACCCCTCCCCGGAAACATGCAAGGCCAGACTGGTCTATTGGTAGATGTCTCTGTCTATAGCAGTGAGTTTGGAACTAGATGATGGTAAAAGTACCATCCAACACAGACCATTCTATGATTCTATGATTCTATGATTGATTCTATGATTCTATGATTCAGATTTTCTGTTCTTAGTAGAAAATATTGCAAAAGCCCCTTAAAGTGTTTCACACTCTTAAGAATTTGGTTGTAGGTATACCTCTGTCTACGTTTGTCACTAGGTTGCACCAAATTTGGTTTTCTCTGCATTTAACAGATTAGTGAGTATGATGGAAAAAAGAATTGAGTTGATTTTCAGATCTTTGACTTAAATTCTCATTGTAGATTTTTATCTTTGGAAATGCACCTGTGGTGAATACAAGCCCTGAAATCATTCTCTCATGAAAAGAAAACTGCCATTAATCCAAAGACCAGATGAACACACCAATGTAAATTATGTTTATTAAGCTAGTAAAAGTCACGTATTCATGACCAAAAATGTTTGACTGCATTTTATTGTAATTAAATATGACTTTAACAAGAATTGTTCCACTGAGAGTGTACTATAAGAGTTACAAAAGATGAGATCTGAAAGTAGAGCACAGGCTTACTGTTTCCAACTATGAAAAAACACCATGCAGTGGAGCCCTCTGCTGTTTAGGTCTCATTAGCCGTGCTTGTGGCCTTTCAGTGGCAAGCAAACTCTAAGCTAGAATCTGGCTCAACAAATGGCAAAGACAAACACAGACACTGCAGGACTCTGATGCCTTAATATGCACATTGTGACAGCAGTTAAGTTTTGTGACTTAGGTCTTTAATAATTCAGTAAAAACAAAAAATTACAGAAACTGAAAAGAGGCATGTAAGAAAAAAAACATTTTTTTCCAATTGTGTATGAGGGTGTAAGAAATAATTTAGGCCATTTGGAAGAGAAAGTAATCAGTCTCAAAATGATATTGCATACTATCTTAAAATGCCACATTATTTAAGACTGTGAAAACAAATCTGACATTTTAAATCAAACTACTGATTTTAAATGACAGAAAGAAAGAAAGAAAGAAAGAAAGAAAGAAAGAAAGAAAGAAAGAAAGAAAGAAAGAAAGAAAGAAAGAAAGAAAGAAAGAAAGAAAGAAAGAAAGAAAGAAAGAAAGAAAGAAAGAAAGAAAGAAAGAAAGAAAGAAAGAAAGAAAGAAAAGAAAAGAAAAAGCTGAAAATACTATTTTACGTTTCTTTGTTTTGGTTTTCTGTTTGATTTTCCACTTTTGTTGACTGACCTCAGTGAAAGTCCCAATGAGTAAACAAAAACTGAAACACAAAATAAAAAAAACTTGGTTCACAATGTGTTCTGAAACATGCTTGCTGACTTCTGGCAACATGGACTCGGTTACATAAGCAGCAATCTAGTACAGTGCGTAACAAATACTAATGCAATAGAGCCTGTCTCAGACTTCACACTCTAATGAATGCTATATTTTGTTTTCATTAAATGTCATAAATGCTGAACAAAGTAGGAAACTAAATCCCGATTTTGCTAGTTCATGTTCTTGTAGTGTGAATGTCTGAGTGATGACAGCATATTCAGAAAACAAACATAATTGTTTCTTAGGCAATGTAAAAACTTATTTTTTGTTGATATTTTACAAATGCAGTTTTAGCATAACTATTGGCTTGATTAACTTTCCTTTGAACAACTTCCATTCTTAACATACTCAAAAAACTAGAAAATGCATGCTTGGAAATATAATGATTTCAATGCTTTTTCCATGTTTCTTGCAACTACCTTTATGGCATTTTATTTAAAGATATTTTTGCTTCTCTGCATCATACAAATTTGCAACAAGATCTATCATGTTTTATTCTTCAGTTCAGAAAACTGTCTTTTCTTAGGTTACAACTACCAGTTTTCCTTTGTGCCTAGTTTGCAGTACCTTTGGAACCTTACAGCAGCATCAACCTTCAGATTCATTTTCCTCCAAAAGGATGCTTTCCCACAGTGTCTTAACTGATTTCATCAAAGTATCTCTGATGAGTTACTTCTCCTGAATGAATGTCATGGTGGAGAGGACCTCAATGGACAGCTCAGTCGCTTCATTGAATCCATTTTGATTGCCATATGAAATGTCAACTAATTTCAAGACTTTTGCTTGCAATCACTGATCGCCCATGTCAGAAAGCCTTAGTTTAGCTTTTTATTCAGCTATTTTACTTGGAACTAGACCATCCAGGTTCCTTTCATTACCAGGAAGAAACAACTAAACAAGTACTTCAATTGCTTTTCTTCAACAGTTTCATCATTTTTTGCATTCCTTAGCAAGCCTAAGGCAAATCACACCAGCTTCACCTGTTATGCTTCTTTGAGAGATGTGATTTAGTGGATGTATGCTTTTTTTTAAGGTTCACCATTATCTTTTCTAATGTGACAAAAATTTCCTGCCTTGATTTGGTCTCTTATCAACAAAACTCTTGGCATGTGTTTCACAGTAGGCCAGAGCATTTAAACCTGCTTGTAAAGTCATAACCTTTTAAAGCCATGACCTTCTCCTTAGCTCTGTTGCAAATATATAAGATAATTCTCAATAGTATTCATTTTATTCAGCAGTATTTTCTTTTGGTAGATTAGTTTATATTTTGGACAATCCTGGATTATGGACAGAACGGGGAAAAAAATGCAGTGAAAACTATGTCAGTCTATTTTCTCATCTTTGGTTCCTGTGGTAATGTTACGAAGCCCAGAGGCAGCTAGGCTATCTTCATATCTCTTATTTCAAAACAATTTATTTCTTTCTTGAATCATTCTGGAGAGATTGCCTTTACCGCAAGTAACACAAATGGGAGTCTAGTGCTAAGGAGTTTTAAGAGAGGGGAGATTCAGAATGAATATCAGGTGGACATTTTTCATTCAGAGTGTTGTGAGGCATTGGAACAGGATGACCAAAGAAGTTGTGGATGCCTAGTCCCTGGAGGCATTCAAGGCCAAGTTGGATGTGGCTCTGGGCTGCCTGAGCAGGTGGGTGGCAGCCCTGCCAATGGCAGGAGGTTGGAGCTAGATGATGTTTAAGGTCCCTTCTAACTCAAGCCATTCCATGATTCTGTGCATTTTCATTCTCTGTTGTTTCCAGAGTCCAAGGGCAGAGGATCAATTAAATCTAAAAGATCTATAAGATCATCCTAGAAGAATTTCTTTGAGCATTGTTTTGTCTTGATCATTATGTTGTGTTCTTGTAACTACAATAGCTCTTTTCCTACTTGAAGTTGTCATTCATGTCTGCTTAAATTTTGGTACTTCCACTGTAGGAGCTCTAATCATGCTCTATTGCTCTGAGTGAGTATGTTCACATTGTATCTTTGAGCTATAATTGCTTATTGTGGCTGAAGGCATGCTGTAGAAAATGTTAATGGCTTATCTTTTAAAAAGCAGATAACTTGCTTTCACAATTGTTCTTTCGGTTTGTGTATCTCAGTTACCTATTTTTAATAGTTCATTGACTCATTTCTATTTCTTACTATGACACAATCCAGATTTGCTAGAACACATAATACAAAAACTTTTGTGTGAGCGGTATTATAACATGCATCAGGAAGAGAGAAAAAAATGATTTCATAAGTCGAGTGAAGGTATGAGTTGTAAATTACAAAATTTTGCCTTGTGAATTATATAGCAATGAAAAAAAAAATTAAAAACCTAAAAATAAATGAATATGTGGGATATTTCTTTCAGTTTTGTTATTTGTTTTTATATTCACACAAGAAAAGACTGACTGCATTTCTGAGGGTCATTTTCTCACCCATTATAAATCCTTGCAGTACTACTGCTTTCAATGTTACTGCACAGTTTACACTACTACAGGAAGAGCTGAGTATCTGTTAGCAAACAAAATCAGTTTAAGAGTAAAACACAAAGCACTCAAGAAATTAAACAAGCAAGGAAAAGATATTAATCTGTCTGGTTTTCGTGAAAATTTTAGTGAAATGCAAAAAATAAAATTAAAAAAAAAAAAGAAAAGCCATGCAATAGTCTACTTGTTTTTACTTTTGTTTTCATAAAAAATACAACATTATTCCCTATATATCTTATATTTTCCAGCACAATAAATACAAGGTTTTGCATTTCTTTCCTATGTGCAAATCCCACCTTTCTCTAAAAAAACAAAGAAACAAAACCATGGAAGAAAAAATTCTAACATTCTATATGAAGGAAAAGAAGATGCGAAAATAAATTAAAAAATCAAAATCCATACTCTTGCAGGATGAAAATAGGTGTATTTTGCAAGAAATCAGATTCACATCCCATTAATTGTCTTCATAGCAACTCTCAAATCTCTAATTTCAGGCACATATTAGGATCATTTCTATGAAGAAATATGCTCTTGTATCATTTGCTTAATCTTCCTTATCAAAACCTGGACCAAAGACTCTAATCTCTGTCTCAAACCTCAGAGATAAAGTCTAAGTAATGAGAACTCCTACAGCCAAAACAAATACTATTTTGAGGATCATCAGATTTTCTTCCCAGATGTAGTCCCAATTATAAGTAGAGTAACCAGTGGAAACTGAATAGAGCAAAGAAAGATTTTCTTCTGTGAGGGTTAGATATCACTCTGTAGTTCCTCACTGAGAGTAACCCATGATCACAAAATATGTATTATGTTAGTTGACATCCTTAATAACTATAAAACACTGAGTGTTTGCATCTGAAAAGCTAAGGAGTCTATGATACTTAACTGCTTGCTATAGGTCACAACATAAGATGATTAAATACATATTTAGATAAACTGGGTCCAAATGCTGAGTTATCTGAAGACCTCAGTCATGAAGTGACTTTGCTATTCTGTAATGGTGAAGTTCCTTCTCCACCACATTCTCCTTATTTTGGTATGTTATCAAATTGGTTTGTAAGTAAGTCTGCCACTTGCCTGCCACTGGAACAGAGATTTTGCAGACCATGTTTTGGTTTCAGCTATATATTAATAACCCACCATCTTTTAAATGTGACAACTCTTGGTCTGAATTTAGGATCCAAAATGTCAAGAGTGACTAGCACTGAGAACAAAAATGAAAACTATATTTGGATTGGAAATGACCCCAAGGATTATCAGGTTACAACTCCCCTGCCACAGGCAGGGTTGCAAGCTGCTAGATCAAGTACTAGATCAGATTGCCCACGACCCCATCCAAACTGGCCTAGAACGCTTCCAAGGATGAGGCATCCACAACCTCTCTAGCCAGTGTGTTCCAGCAACCCACCGTACTCTTGCTAAAAAGTTCACAAATATCTAAGTATCTCCTCATTCAGTTTAAAACAGTTCCTCCTTATACAATCACTATCTACCCAAGTAAAATTTTCATTTTCTCATGTTTATTTACTTTTTTTTTTTCAAACACTCAAAGGCCACAATGAGACCTCTTTGCAGCCTTCTCATTTCTAGGTTAAACAAGGCCAGTTCCATCAACCATTCTTCATAGGAGGGCTGCTCCAGCCTTCTGACCATCTTCATGGCCCTCCTCTGGACCCTCTCCAAAACTTTACCTCTTTCTCATGCTGAGGGCCTCAGACATGGATGCAGTACTCCATAAGAGGCCGTACAAGAGTAGAATAGTACATGACAATAACCTCCCTATTCCTGCTGGACACCCTTCTTTTCATGTATCCCAGGCTACAACTGGCCTCCTGGGCTGCAAGCATACACTGCTGGCCCATGATAAGTCTTTCACATACTAGGAATCTTAAGTCCTTCTTGGCAGGGCTGCTCTCAAGGAGTTCTGCCATTTTGCATACATATGTGGGATTACTTCATGCCAAGTGCAAACCCTTGCACTTTGCTTTATGGAACCTCATAGGTTCTCATGGGCCCACCTTCTGAGTTTATCAAGGTTCCTCTGGAAGGCTTCCCTGCCTTCTGCTGTATCAACTGCACCCCTCAGTTTGGTGTCATCAGCAAACTTGCTGAGGGTGCAACTGAGTTCATCATCTGTGTCACTGATAAAGAGACAATGGGCCCAAGACAGACTCCTGAGTGACACCTGTCATCTCTGGCCTCCATCTGGCATAAAGCCAGACCACAACCCTCTGCCTGTGATCTTCCAACCGGTTTCTTATCCAGAGAATAGTCCAACATTCTAATTCATACGTCTCAAATTCAGAGATATGGAAGTAGTGAGGGACTGTGTCAAAGGCCTTGCACAAGTCCAGGTAGGTGACATCAGTTGCTTTCGCTTTGTCTATTGATGTTGTCAGTCTTTCACAGAAGGCCTGCAGATCGGTCAGACACAGACTTCCCTTGTTGAAGCCATGCTGGCTGCCATGGATCACCTGCCCATCCCTCATGTGCCTTAACATCTCTTCCGGGAGAATCTGTTCCATGATCTTCCCTGGCAGTGGGGCTCACAGGCCTGTAGTTGCCAGGTTTTCTTCCTTTTCTTATAAACAGGAGGGATGTTTCTCTTTTTCCAGCCACCAGGAACTTCACCTGAGAGCCAAGACTTTTCAAAGATGATGGAGAATGGCTCAGCAACCACATCAGCTATCTCATTTAGTATACTGGGATGCATGCTGTCCAGCCCCATAGGCCGATTCACATTCAGTTGCATGAGTCAGTCTCAGAGCTGTTCTGCCCTTACAGTTTCGGGGATTTTGCTCCACCAGTTCCCACATAGAGGTTCACAGATCTGAACTTCAGGGATATGAGAATGCTGTCTGCCACCAAATACTAAGTCAAATAGTTCACTGAATACCTCAGTCTTATCCATACCTGTTTTAGCAATTTCACTAAATTTCATTTAGCTCATGAGGTTCACTTCCTTTGGCCTGTCTCTTCTGACACATGTACTTGTAGAATCTGTTCTTATTGTTTTTAACATCCCTCAGTTCAGTTCAGTTTTGTCTTTGGCTTTCCTAATCCTCTCTCTGCACGTTCAGGCAGTATTCCTATATTCATCCCTGGTGACACGCCCTTACTTCCAATGTCTGTAATTTCCCTTCTTTTACCTCAGTCTGATCAGCTAGTCCTTTGCAAGCCATGCCTATTTCCTGCTTCCCCTGCCTGCCTTCTTATACTGAGAGATGGAAAGATCTTGCACTCTCAGAAAAGCATCTTTAAAGAGTAGTCAGCTTTATTCTACTTCATCTCTAAGGACTTCTTCCCAGGAGACCTTGTCTGACAATTTCTAAAGCAGCCTACAGTTCATTCTCATGAAGTTTAGGATCCTGATTCCATTCTCTGTGAGGACCATGATCCATTCTTAATATCTTAAATTATCATCTCCACACTGGTGAGCACGAAGTCCAGCAATACTTCACCTCTGGTCAGCCTGGCCAATACTCGAACCAGAAAGTTATCATCAACTGACTCCTGGAGTCTTCTGGATTTCTTATAGCTTGCTGTATTGTCTAGATCTAGTTTAAAGCCCTGCAGTGAAAAATATTTTAAGTAGTTTTGTTTGCTAAAGGCACCTGAAATTAATTTCACAAATTTCCCCTTCCATTGAATACCAGATACTGCCTTAAACTGTCTTAATGTTATTTTGCAAGTCAGTTCTAATTTTTTATTTATTGATTGTAATGCAAATATTGGTAAAACAATAAAATAAAATAAATCTAAAGACTACTCTGCTATTCTATGTTACTTTCATTGACTAGTCCCCTTCTAAGAGCAACCAAGGAAAAACTTTTCAATGAGGCAATATGAAATTGCAAAATTTTCAAAACAAGATTTTCTTTAAATGCCTACTTAGACCCAGCTACTATTTTAAGTGGAATTCACTTAGTGCCACATTGCAGGGACATGTGGATGGTAGCTGGGAATGTGCTCTAGAGTTGGTGTTTTCACATTCAGTATGGGTGTGGTTCCATAGCTGTCCTATGATTACCTCTGAGTAAGAAGTTAACTTGTATTTTGAAGCGAATTAAATAGTTCTAAATCATCCAATTATTTATCCACTCAATGGACTGTACATAAGCAGCAGTAGAATCTAAACACTGTGAAAGCAAGAAAATGGATGTGATTTTACTTAATTGTTTGTTCCTGTAACTTTCACCCTATGACATTAAACATATGCTCTTTCTGAAAATAGTCATTAACCTCTCACATGATGTATAACTAGCTTTATCACTCCAGAAAAAAAAAAATCCCACTTTGAGTTCTGAAAAGAAGATCCACTGGGAGGCACACAAATGGTAAACCACACCGAAGGACACAAAAAGGCCCATAAAACATCGGTAGGGTTATAAAGGTCTATGGATTTTAATTGCTGTGTGCCATTGGGCCTTTACAAAGCAATCAAGCAGGCAATCTCCGAAGACAGCCCTGCCATAATACATTTAACAATAGAGTTCTCACCCCATCAGCAGACTAGGGTTTATGAAGGTCCCAATAGCAATTAATGACCTTGTACATTGAGAGAAAAAGACAAAATTACTTAAATTGGCTATCCTTTCTGGATATATATCTTACAAGCATGAGAGTGTAATTTCAAGGCAAGGAAAGCAGAAGTTTTGATGACAGACCAAAAAAGTCTTACAGATCTGATGTTTCTGTACATGTACTTTTTTTAAGGCACAGAAATCAGCTTTTCAGATACTGCCTATTACATTTTCTGAAAAATGCAGCACAATGCTGAATTTTTAGACAAAACTCAAACTGCATAACTTTATTCTTCTCAACAATCTGGATATTTTTTATTATTATTATTATTATTTCTGCTAATAAATTTGAAATAAAAATGTAAATATTCAACAGTAGTAATAAAAAGTTATATAGACAATATAGCAAATTTAGTCAAAAAGTGAAAAAATGCACATTTGTGATAATCTCACATATGTTTCTTGTGTCTGCAAACATCAATGAAATTTTATGAGGGTACCGATTTAGAGGTGAAGGGCAACATTTAAAACAGCAATAAATGCATGAATGAAATCACTGCATTCTGAATACGACAAAGTCCTGGAATTAAAGCTGAATCTGAAGGTGGAAAAAAATGACAGCCCACAGCAAAAGTACATGTATATAGCACATATACTTCTTTCACTTAGATGAGCATTTATGAATTTTAATACTGTATCAGAAAAGAATATAATGTTATCTTCTGATGTGAGATGAGCTTTTCCTGTTGTGTGTGTCTTGAGGTGTAAGATCACCTTTGTGAAAAAGGAGCAACTAGTTAATTATTTTTTCTAATAATTCCTTCATCCCTCTCTCCCTCCCTTCCTTCCCTCCTTTCCTCCTCCCTTCCTCCTTTCCTATCTTCCTTTCTCCCTTTATTCCTTCTTCTCTTTCTCCCCCCCCCCCCGCCCCACCCCTGCATCCCTCCCTTCTTTTCTTCTTTCCTTTCTTCCTTTCCAGTAGGAAAAATTCTGGACATATATAGATAACTAAGTATCCACTTCCTCTTTCTTCTTCATTTTAAAGAAGCTACCATGCCCTATGAACAGTAAAGCCTCAGGAAATAAAACATGTAAGGATGACTAGAAAATGAATAATCTTCTAGAATTTTCATTTAAAATCTGTTTTAATTTGCATTGTTTGATCTAATTTTAATCAAGCACATAAAGGATTCTAGTTCTTCTGCTGTTGTGGAATTACTCTAACATAATTTTTAAAGGCAAGTTATCCATTTAGTAAATAACATAATTTATTTCCAGAAATCCAACTAAAACGTTTCACTGTTCAGTCAAAGAAACTGCACATGCCAATGTCATATCAGTGCTCAGTTGACAAAAAGAACTGCACTTGCAGAGAACTGATATACACAGTGTAGTGTTGGCAGTGTTCCAGGAAGCCATCATTCTATCCATGCTGCCACTTGTACTGTCCATATTGGTAAACACTAATCCTTCTGTCTTTATACCTCTCTGTTTATAAACAGGTTCAAATATAGTTGAGTAGCTAGAGCATTAAAGAAGATAGGAAGCAGATCTTAGTTTAAATACCTTTTTTTCTTCATGAATTTTTTGTCTTATTACACATAATTTTCAATAGTAACCAGCTGTTATGAGTAGAAAAGATCTAACTGGAAGAATCTGGTATTTTACTTATAGTATTTTCAATGTTACTTGCACTTCTTTTCCTCTACAATGAACAATCTAACACCATTACTGTAAAAAAGAAAAGTATTGCAGTCTTCAAGATTTATCTTCTGGCAGTAGCTGGTAGGAGAGTGGTGTCTCAGAACAGACTGTGTATGGCTAATGATAAACTTGCTCATTTAAAATCTGCTCAAGAATGTGGGGAAAATACATCTGTCCCACTGTCATGCACACTCTCAATTATTATAGTAAGTATGTGTCCTTGAAGAGTAAAAAGTGTGCATTCCTAGAGTTTAGAATATACAAAATATACAAATATTGAACAAATTAATGTTTACCTCCATGTTTTCTAGCAGTCAGATTGCTCAGGACTTCCAATCAAAATCTGAAAAAGGAAAATAAATATCAAATGAACATGGGAAACACAGGAAGAAGCAGACTTTCAACAAAAACAAAAAACAAGGAAATAAAACAAAACAAACAACAACAAGATTTTTTTTAAAAAGTGCTTTCCATTTAGCTTATCCATTGCTCTTAGGCATTTGACCTGTAGGCACAAAATGAAGAATACAGTTTTCACAAACCTGTGGGCCTAAGCTGCCACTTGGACTTGCTTGAGGATGAAAATGTGTATTAACATCTGTGGGTACCACTGAAGAACAAATTACTCTTGGTTGGAAGGCATAGTTATTGCAAGACTTTGTATTCATTTTAGTTTTTGGATTTTTTTAGGTTTTATTTTTTCTTTCTTCTGTTATTACAAAGTCAAGCAAGATATAGAACAAAGTGGAAAAATATGTTCTTAGGAGAAAAAAAATGAAAGAATATCTTCAAAGAGCACAGTTCATTAACCTCGGCAATGACAATGATTAAAAAGGGGATTGGTACAAGTAATAAAACTGATTAAGTCTTGTAACTAAAAATGATGGACACCCTTGACTGGAAGACACTGGCAAGAGAAGAAGAGTGAATACAGATAAAAAGAATGCCTATGAAAAACTCTAAGTCATTTCCAACTTTTTGACAGAACAGGTAATTCTACTTTGTGGTGAAAAACAAACGGAACAGATATTTATGTTTAGTCAATAAAGTTCTTTAAATAAAATGACTGGCTACAGAAAAGAAAGTGACATAAAACTCTTTGCAAATACAATTGAAATGTATTCTGAGAAGAAAACGTAGAAGAAAGCATATGAGTCAGTTGGAGGAAAGAATATGAAAACAGTTTAAATGAAACATTCTAAGGAGACGGCTGAATTTGAGGAGTTAAACATTTTTTTAAGATACATCTTTTCTTAGACCAAACTAGAAGTAAAAATCCATTATTGTGGTGGTAGTTTTTAAATTTCTTTATGATTTTTTAAAATTAATAATTTCATAATTAAGAGGTCAGTTGGTATAGAATGTATCTTTTAAAACATCTTCTATACTTTTTCAATAAAGAACACTCTTGCAGTTATGCTTAAGGAAAAAAAAAAAAGAAAAAGCAGCATACTGCAGATGGCAGACTGATAACACAGTTTAATTTAATTGATAACACAGGATTTAAGGGAGTATTTGTATCTCAAATTTGGATAAAAATCTGTGCTACTTAAATTAGCTAGCTAGATTCCCAAGGCTCCTTCTCTAGTTGAATAGAATAGAATAAAATGGAATGGAATGGAATGGAATGGAACAGACTTATTTATTTATCAGAAGGGACCTTGAAAGGTCATCTAGCCCAATTGCCTGACTGCTTCAGGGCTAAAACAAACATTAAAACAAGTTACAGAGGGCATTATCCAAATTCCTCTTGTGCACTGTTGGACATGGAACATCAACCACCTTTCTAGGAATCTTGTTCTGGTATTTGGCCACCTTGAACACAAACATTTCCTAATGAGGTGTCCAAACCTCTCCTGATATAACTTTGTGCCAGTCTCCCTCATCCTTACATCAGTGACTGGGAAGAAGAAACCTAGAATCTTCCTCTTCTTCCCCTCCTTAGGGTGCTTCAGAGTGCAATGAGATTGCCTCCTGGTTCTTCAGAATTGACAACCGGACTGTCACAGAATCACAGAATGGCCTGGGATGGAAGGAACCTCAAGGATCATGAATCAACAACCCTCTCTCCACCTCTTCCCCCCCCCCACTCCCACTCTCCACTGGCAGGGCCACCAACCTCCACATTTAACAGTAGAGAAGGCTGCCCAGGGCCCCATCCAACCTGGCCAGCATCTCCAGCAACAGGGCATCCAAAGCCTCTCTGGGCAGCCTGTTTCAGCACCTCACCTTTCTCATAGTAAAGACCTTGCTCCTTTTCTGGAGTCTAGAATTGCTCGTGGTATTCAAGGCTTTTCCAGAAAGTCACTCTTAAGAAGAAACTTCTCAGGTACTTTTTTCTGGCCTTTGCAGGTGCTTCTCTTCATTTGCTTATTATAAAAACAAGCTACTCTATGTTGGACAATGTGAACAGCCCTCTTGGAAAGGATCTACTCACTTCCTGTTCTTGAAAGCATATGTTGGTGCTACCTTCTTGAGTCATTTAGTTGTCTTATTTTGTTGTTATTTGTTTAGACATCAACCATGAAAGATGTCTAAATTTATTTTATGCTATTGAAGTTATTTAGGCACTTACATAGAACATATGCCTAACAATATGTTAGGTGCTGGATTTATGTAGCCCTTACATCTTTTATCTCTCAGAAAGTGTTGCTTGTATGTATTCAATTCTAGGGCTGTTCAGCACAGAGGTACTGTTTTCTGAGAAAGAAATCATAGGATCATAGAATGGCCTGGGATGAAAAGGACCACAAAGATCGTCCAGTTTCAACACTCCTACCATAGGCAGGGTTTCCAACCACCAGACCAGGCTGCCCAGAGCCACATCCAGCCTGGCCCTGAATACATCCAAGGATGGGACATTAATAACCTGCTTGGGCAACCTGTTCCAGTGTGTCACCACCCTCTGAGTGAAAAGTTTCCTCTTAATATCCAACCTAAACCTTTCCTATCTCAGTTTAAAACCATTTCACCTTATCCTACCACCCTCCACACTTGTAAACAGTTTTTCCCTAGTCCTGTTTATATGCTCCCTTCAAGTATGGGAAGGCCAGAATGAGGTCTCCCCAAAGCCTTATCTTCTGAAGACTAAACAGGCACAGTTCCCTCAACCTTTCCTGATAGGAGAGGTGCTCCAGTACTCTGATCATCTTAGTGGTCCTCCTCTGTACTCATTCCAAGAGCTCTGTGTTTTTCTTGTACTGCGGTACTCCAGATGGGGCCTCACAAGAGCTGAGTAGAGGGGGACAATCACCTCCTTCTCCCTGTTGGCCATTCCTTTTAATATGGCTCAGAACACAGTTGGTCTTCCAGACTGCAAGCACACACTGCTCGTTCACTTCCAGCTTCTCATCCACCAGGACCCCAAACCTTCTCCAAAGGGCTGATCTCAAGGAGTCCATCTTTCAAATCCATGTCTCTCCAATTTAGAGAGGAAATGTGGTGAGGGACCATGTCAAAGGCTTTGAAAAAGTCCAGGAAGATGACATCCATTGCCCTTTGCCCATCCACCAATGCCGTCACTCCATTATAGAAGGCTACCGGACTGGTCAGGCAAGATCTGCCCCAGGTGAAGCTATGCTGGCTGTCTCTGATCACCTCTCTGTTTTGTATGTGCTTTAACATAGCGTCTAGGAGGATCTGTGCCATGATTTTCTCAGGCAGTGAGGTGAGGCTAATTAGCCTGTAGCTCCCTGGGTCTTCCTTTCTACCTTTCTTAAAAATGGGAGGAAAGTTTCCCTTTTTCCAGTCACTGGGGACTTTACTTTTTTTTACTTTTACATTTTTTACTATTTACTTTTTCAGATATGATGGAGAGCAGCTCAGCAACAACATCAGCCATCTCTCTCAGGAGTTCTGAGCAGGCACGGTCACTACAGCACTGGCTGCCTCCAATCATAACCTCTCTAATGCTCTCCTCCACATTACTAGGTTCATTAAGGCTCCATCTAATACCTGAACTAGGAAGTTATCCTCAATAGACTTCAGGAATCTCCTGGAGTGTTTGTCATCCACCATGCCGCAGTCCCAGCAGATATCCAGGTGGTTGGAATCCCTCATCAGGACAAAGCCTGCAAGCTCGACAATTCCAGCAGCTGAAGCAAGAAGACCTCGTCCATAGGCTCCCTCTGACTAGGTGGCCACTAGCAGATCCCAATTGCTAGATGCCCTTTAATAGGATGATCCTTGATTGTAACCTGCAAGCTCTCAATCTGAACTTGGCTGTTCCTCAGACACAGCTCTTCTCAATCTATCCACTCCCTAACATAGAGGGCAACTCCCCCACTCCTCCTACCCTGACTTTCCTTTCAGAAAAGCTTGTACCCCTCAATCAGAGTGCTCCAACTGTGGGATTTGTCCCACCATATTTCAGTGATAGCAACTAGGTCATACTTTCCCAGTTGTGCCACAAAGTGCACAGGTCTACTGCTCTTTTACAATAAATAAATAAAAACATTCTTAAACTTACATAAAAAATCTTTTGGGGCATCTTTTCACTGAAAACAAAAACAGCTGCAACAGTGGCAACAACAAGAATATCATTAATATTCCTCCTGAAAAATCCTGAAAAAGTGGGGATTTTCCACTGAGAGAGAAAAATAACTGTGGCTACTTGCAGTAAAGACCAAACTGAACCACTGAGCTTTTATTGTTTTGGCTGTTTAGAAGGCACACAATTTATTAGCCAGTAAATACTTGATAGGAACAAAAAAGAGCTATCGGGGCTGACAGATAGAAGCATCACGCAAGATATCATGGCAGAAACACCATTTTGAAACATAGACTGTGGCCCATAGGAAGTCTACCAGGAGAAAACTGGAAATAGGTAGATTATTTAAAACAATAAATATTTACCAGGAATGAAAGACTATGATTTTCAGTAGTCATCACAGTTCAAAATAACAAATAAACAAAAATAAAGAGAAAATTATTTTTCATAATCACTAATCCCTAACAGCAAGGAAAACAAAATTTTAGTCCAAATGTTATGGTTCTGTCCATGTAGATAACTTCTCTGCTACCAGGTTAACAGCAGAAGAAGAATGCTTTAAAGTGGGGTGGGGAATTTACTTCCTCTCTTCCTTTGATCTGATATTTTTCTTACCTGATATAGAGTAGGTATAGTATGGTGATATTGCTTTTTTTGTGTGTGTATTCATGTGATGTTTATTGTTTTATTGAATTCCAGGCACCCAAAATACTAGCATATAGATGTTTCTGCAACTTTAAAAGAAAGTCGATTATTAGTAACTCTGTGTTTTTAAACACTTTTTTTACTTCTTGACACAACTTTGTGGCAAAGAGTCAGATTATATTCTTCTGCTTTGCTGACCTCTGTGGATCTGAGGTCTGCAATATGACTGTGTATCCTTTGGATAACTGCAATCAAATTCAAAAATACTGTTTTCTTTAAATTAAGCTACAGCATATTTCAGTCACAACTTTCAGAAGTTATAGTGCTGATGAGCAACGTATGTATACAGAAAAACTTACCACTTCTAGTCCATGGCCTGCTAAATTGGTGATAGGTAATGGAATATCTAGCAAATTACTCTAAGCTGCAAGTGCAACCAGGTTCTTCTTAAGAGGACTGAGCTTGTAATTACTTTTGAAGCTCCAGAAGGAAATTTTTCACCTTTGGAGAAATAAATTCCTAGTAAGTATCCATGAAAAGCAACAAAGAAATATGTTTCAACTGGACAGTAATGTAAAATACATATATATTAGAAGTGCTTATGTATTCTGGGGGCCCAAAAAAGATTCAGAGGGGATCTCTTTCCTGATGGCAGGTAGAGGGGGCACAGCACAAACACTGCACTAAGAAATTACTTCACATGATTTGTTCTTGCAAAGTTTGTTTACAAAGAAATTATGTTTTGGTTTAAATAGCTGTTTTATGTGATACAATTACTAGGTATGGATGCAGCTATTGCTGTACTAAGGTTTAGTTCAGCTTTGTTTGTTTATACATGCTGTAGCGCTGTCCCTCCATAACAGGCTACTTTGAAGTCTCTGCTGTGTTCAGAGCAGCTCAAGCCACTTGATACCACATTCATTTTGCTTCATGAAATGAGCACTGTAAGCAATTTCAGATTTTCAGCAGAGACTGCTTTGAATAATTTCATGCTGAGAATATGATTCGTATGAAAGAGTAATTTCTGGCAATTTATATGTTAAGTGTGCTGCCAACTTCAAATACCAAGCTACTTATGTCCTGAGCTTGTTTTTATTGTCTGTGATTTATATGTCTTTTTCTAATAATTAAGTTCAGGTTATCAAAGTATTATTATTTTCTTTATTTTTTTAATTTTTTTTTCAACCAAACCAACAATTTTAATTAATCTATATTGTGAGAAGAAGAAAGGACACTCTCTGGGCTGAATTTAGGAAATTTCTGGTCAAGCAAGACGTGTAACATTTAATTTTGCAAGAAGCTTTTCAGAAAGGACTTTGATTAGAGGACTAATAAATATTTCCCGGGAGTGCCTGGTTCACAGAAATTATTGCTAACAAATATGTGAATGGTTCTCCCAGTCCACACTTTGCCAGAATAAACTGCAGTAAGTGGCTGAAGATTAAAATCCTTTTTGTGTGATAGACA
The DNA here is from genome assembly GCF_054131305.1 of Coturnix japonica. NCBI lineage: Eukaryota > Metazoa > Chordata > Aves > Galliformes > Phasianidae > Coturnix > Coturnix japonica. The sequence goes on from NC_140702.1 coordinate 39,736,606, forward strand.
GGGCTACTAAGATTGAATGAAGCTGCAACATCTAAAATCCACCTAGGAAAGATGGAAACATTTTTATGAGTAAACCATCTATCAGAATTATGCTTGTCAGTTTTCCTCCGTACTTTTTACTGTTTCTCATTTGCCTTTCTCATATCGTTGCTTTCTTCCTCTACCCTTCCCTTCTTATTACATTCCTCACTGTACATACAAAATTCATCTACACTACACCTTTGCAGTCTCTGGTATATTGTGTTTCAGTGACCTTTTACTTACATGTTTTCCATAATTTTTCTTTTAAATACCTACCCCAGTGCTTGTACATTCTGGGTGGTTAAAAAAAATATGGTATTAACATAATTTGATACTCCATCATAGCTTTTTAACAGTGTTGAATCCACTGCTTCCATACTGAATATACTGACTTTCCTTGCTTTCAGTGTATCTATAGAGAAATACAAATGCATTCCTCCATTTCTGTCATAAATTCCATACACTTCTATGAACTCTCTTTTCTTCCCAGAATAATTTTTGTTCCACAAGATCTTTGTTGTTTAAGCCAAAAGCCCTTAACTCTGAATTTATTCAACATATTTATCTCCAATTTTAGTTTCCAATGAAATGTTTATTGAAGCATGTAAATTTCCATGAAAGTAATGCCTCCTGTTTATTTCCACAGAAACAGCAACAGATACAAAGAACAGAATAACACTATTTGCTAAAGCACATTCTCATTCAAAATACACTGTTCTTCAACATAGTCACTACCATTAGGTGATTCGCATGGGTGAACTGATTGAGATGTTCTTCATGCTGAGGTGTGACTGCTATGCATTGACATTTGGAACATAGCTTGTTTTTCATGTAACTCTTGTCATTGCTGAAATGCCTCATCATTAATCTCGTGCCTGCTGTTTGATCTCCAGTAAAAGGAAGGCTGGTGAAAGGAAGAGAGTAAAATAAAGACTACATACAGAGTGAGACCTCTTCTAAAAGAAATGGGTGCCCTGTTGTCTGGGGGCTCCAAGAAAATGGAGATACAGAATGCCTTCTTTGCTTCAGTCTTTGCTACAAAGACTGCCACTCAAGAATCCCAGATCCTGGAGGCAAGAGAGAGAGCTGGGGGAATGGAAGGCTTCCCTAGGTTGAGGAAGAAATGCTCTCTAAATGCTAGAGTGCATCTAGCCAAAATCAATTCACACAAGCCCATGGACTCTGATGGGATGTACTGAGGGAATTGGCAGAGGTTATTGCTGAACTGCTCTCTATTATCTTTGAAACATCTTGTCAAAGGAGAGAGGTACCTCAAGACTGAATGGTAGCCAGTGTCACTTCAGTCTTCAAAAATGGTAAGAAAGAGGATCCAGAAAGCTCAGTCCAGTAACCCTCACTCCCTAGAACGGTTATGAAAAGTGTACTGAATGTCAACGTCAAGTTATTGGAAAAGTGGAAGGTTAGGAGTAGTCAGCATGGATTCACCGAGGGGCAGTCATGATTGACCAACCAGGTAGCTTTTTCTTATGTCATAATTGGCCAGGTAGATGGGGTCGAGCAGTGGATAATGTATACCCTGCCTTCAGCAATGCGCTTGATGCTGTTTCTCACAGCATCCTTGTTATGAAACTTAGAAAGTGCAGGATAGATGAGTGGATGGTGAGGTGGATTGAGAACTGGCTCAGAGGCAGAGCTCAGAGAGTGGTTCTCAGTGACACAGAGTCTGGTTGAAGGCCTATAAATAGTAGTGTTCTCCAGGGGCTGGTGCTTGGTGCTCGTCCAGTCCTGTTCACCATCTTAATCAGTGAACTGGATGAAGGGACAAAGTCCACCCTTAGCAAGTTTGCTGATGCTATAAAGCTGGGAGCAGTGGCTAACACATAGGAAGGCTTTGCTACCATTCGAAAAGACCTGGACAGACTGGAGAGTTTAAGCAAGGAGGAACCTGATGAGGTTTAACACTAGACGTGTAAAATCATGTACCTGGTGAGGAATAACCAAGTTAGAGGATGAGCTACAGAAGAGAAGCTCTGCAGAGAGGGACCTGGCTATTCTGAAGGACGATAGGTTGACCATGAGCCAACTGTGCCCTTGTATCATGAAAGCCAATGTTATCCTGCAACTATGTTATTCTGTGAGTTTAGAATTGTAGAAACATATTTTTAATGGAAGTCTGATTGATTCAGCTGTATTAAAAATATTTGGGGGAATTTGTTTAAAATACCTCACAACTATAATCTTGGGAAGTATATCAACCCCAGGCAGTGCTATAGGCTTGGGGCAGAGTGGCTGGAGGATTGTGTGGAGGAAACGGACCTGGAGATACTGATTGATGCTTGGCTGAACATGAGCCGACAGTGTGCCTGGGTGGCCAAGAAGGCCAATGGCATCCTGGCTTGCATCAAAAACAATGTTACTAGCAGGAACAAGAAGGTAATCGTCCCCCTTTACTGGCACCTCGAGAACTGTGTTCAGTTTTGGGTCCCTCACTGCAAGAAAGACATTGAGGCCCTGGAACGCATTCAGAGGAGGGCTACGAAGCTGGTGAGGGATCTGGAGCACAGGTCATATGAGGAGAGGCTGAGGGAGCTAGGATTGTTCAGCCTGGAGAAGAGGAGACTCAGGGGAGACCTTACTACTCTCTATAACTTCCTGAAGGGAGGTTGTAGTGAGCTGGGGGTTGGCCTTTTCTCTCATGTAGACAGTGATAGAATTAGAGGGAATGGTTCCAATCTGCGGCAGGGGAGATTCAGGCTGGACATTAGGAAGTATTACTTCTTGGAAAGGGTAGTCAGGCACTGGAATGCACTGCCCAGGGAGGTGGTGGAGTCACCGACTATGAGAGTGTTCAAGAAACGTTTGGATGTTGTGTTGAGGGATATGATTTAACTGGGAAGTATTGGTGATGGTTGGATTGGATGATCTTCTAGGTCTTTTCCAACCTTGATAATTCCGTGATTCTGTGATTATTTAACCAATATAAACATAAACTAGAATTCTAAGGCCTAAGCTACATCTATTTAATGAATTCAGTTATACTGTGTTGTTTACTGACCTAAAATAAATATACATTTATTTTTTTTTTAATTCTTAGAAAGAAAATATTAATGAAGGAAAAAAGAAGATAGAGTGTCCAAAGCATATGGGTGTATGTGAAGGATGTATTATGAACATGGCTCAAGTGCAAAACGTATGTCGAAATGCAGGATTAATGTCCTTTTATTTTGTATCTATATTTTCAAATTTAACTTCAAAATATAATGTATTCATACTTGAATGGAAAATAAATATTCCATAACATTTTTCTTGTCAAATAATAACTTTGCAAGAAGGAATTCATAAAAACAAATGCCTTTTGAAATATTGCTTGAGATGTTGCTGGATCTCTATAAAGATTTCCAGACAGAAGAAATAAGTGTTCTTGCATAAATCATGTGCATGCTTTGTATAGCATGAAAGTTTCAAATATATATCTAAAAGTTTAAGAAAACTTAGGAGTACATTTGATTTTCAAGCCTTGAAAAGTGATCCAAAAGGGCAGTCAAGGTGAATTTTCACTTAGTGCTAATAGCTTTCTAGTTAGCTTTCAGTGTAAGTCCTCTCACAGTTTCTCCTAAACAATTTTAACTGGGCAGCTGGAAGAAAACAAGCTAGGGAAAATAAATGAGACATAGAAAAAATAATTAAATAAATCTACGAAAATGTATGGACAGTCATCTGTTCAAGTTTTCAGGTGGGTTGTGATGGCAGAGGGAATCAGGCTCTTTAGTTAACTAATGGTGGGGGTGGCAAAAGATTGTAGAGATTTATGCAGATAATCTCCTATGCTGAAGAGAAGTTGAAATAGATATTTAGTGGGAAGATCACCAGTGGAAGTTTTCTTTGAGCAGATTCAGTTCTGGAGCCATCTGCATATACTTTATATATAACCTTATATAATCATATATCACCTTATTCCCTTATTTTACCTGAAGGATATATCTTAAATTGTTTTTAGTTAGTACTGCTGGATTTTTATTTTTTTGTACTTTTGTTTGTGTGTTTCTTTCTTTCTATGACAGATGCCAAGAAAACACAGTAGACTTGTTTTTTCTGTGCATTTAAAATAGACATGTTAGTAATGATGCAAAAACTGTTTAGATTTCCTGGCTACTTTCCAAACATCAGGAGATATTGCAGGTTGTCATAACCAGAAAGTACCGAATGGTGAGACTAAAGATACTTAATTGTCTATGAATATTGAAATCAAAGTATCACCATGTTACCAAATACTTCGGACAAAGGTCAATGAAGTTTCAGAGCACCTTGGGTAAGAATGAAATTCTTTTTCCTCTCACTGTTTTTGACTCTAAGTTGATCTGAAGTGCAAGGACCAGGACCTTCTGGTCCTAGGAATCTTCTGTTCTTCTCTGCATCTAGGGCCTATATGTGGAGGTGTAATCTGATTACAAAAACACAGATCAAAAAAAGCATATAATTCCTAGAGCAATGGGAAGGGAGGCAAAGTACCACCTGTCTCCCTTCTTTCCCCTTCTCTGTTTTCAGCAGATAAGAAATGATTGACAGCAAACATAAAAGAAGAGTGGGACCAGGAACTGAAAGGCTGGGTTGGGAGAGGGAACCCAGAATGATTTCACTGGTGTTCTGGAGTGTTACGTGTGTATGTCACAGTATAAAACCAGGCTAAACATAAACAAGGGATATAGTGACTATATGTCTACAAAAATCACACTGAATAATATATGCAGAATATGCTAAGGAAGGATGAGGGATGGGTAGTCCTGGATGTGCACTCTAGGCATGGGGAAACAATAAAGATTATAATGCAGGTATGTGCCTCCTAAGAAAACATAATTCCTATAATTCCTGTTCCATATGGAAATTTAAATTAAAACAAAAACAAACAAACAGAAAGAAAAAACAAACAAACAAACAAACAAAAAACAAACAAAAAAACCCACCAAACCACTTCACAATAATTTCATGTCTTATCACCTTATCTTCTGAGAAGCCAAGGATAGTCAATCTTTCAAGCCAGTTTCATGTGACTGTAAATTTTCAATTGAGTTTTAGTATAACAGATTTCTTCTGTTGTACTAAATTCTGTTTTACCTTGTCCAAATTACAGAGAAAAGCTAATCAGTGACTGGAGAGGTTTTTCGTGCTGTCAAATGCTTGTTTTGGAAAATTCACAGAAAGGAAGAAGGAAAACACAAAATACAAAGCCAAGATGCTAAGATCAAGTTTGCCTATGTAATTAAAGTTATTTATGACTTGGGATTTGTATATGAATATTTCAAGTCACTCAGCCTGAAGGATCATGAAAAGCCAATGTCAAAGGGAATTTCTTCAACATTTTTTATAATTAGGCTACCATGGTTTTTTTAGGAATCCTCTTGCAGAAGATATGATAGATTAGGTTATATTTCTTGATCAGGCAAATATGTATTTCTGTTCAGTTTCCTATAACTCCACACAGAACCTGAAACAACTTTTACCTTTGCTTTCCAACAAAAACAGTTATTTACATATGCTTGCCAGGTAGGGATTCTTCATTTTCAGAGCAAAATATTTTAGGCAAGAAGTGAGTGGAAATTAATGTAATAGTGAAAGCATGTATGTAAGCTCATTAAAATGATCTATTAGTGAAAAGGCATAAAGAACATTCAAGTTCTGTGGTAATATTTTGAAAATGTCTATTTGTACTCAATAATTATATATATATTTGTGATTATAAAGTAATTCTTGAAGGACATTGAGGAGATCTATCAACACAGTATTTCCTTGATATACATGCAGTTGCTAAACAAATTAATATTTTTATAAGGACCTCTCTCCCTTTCTTTTTCTAGTGTCCACGGATGGTGAAAAGGAAAGGATGATAGAAACAGCAAAGCAAAGTCACTGTTCTGATAGGAATGTGCCTCTACATCAGAACTCATAGAAACATAGGCTCATAGATTGGCTTGGGTTGGAAGGGACTCCAAGGTTCATCAAGTTCCAACCCTCCTGCCACAGGCAGGGCTGCCAGACTCCAAATCTGGTACTAGACCTGACTGCCCAGGGCCCCATCCAAGCTGGTCTTGAACACATCCAGGGATGGGGCAGCCACAGACTCTCTGGGCAGTTTGTTCCATCATCACTCTCTGTACAGAATTTCCCCTTATCATCCAATCTAAACCTTCCCTCTATGAGCTTATAACCACTCCTATTTTATATTTTATATTAAGATGACACTGACCATTTGAAATCAGACCACTGTGAACTTCCTTTGTTTTCCTTCTCAATATCCATTTCTCTTCTAGAATTCTGTTCAAAGCTACACTCTAGCTTTGAACATCTTGCAGTCAGTCTATAGTTAATCAGAGTTGGCAACCCTTCTGAAGGTGAGCTTTAAAACAACCCAATCAGAAAAAAATTTGATGAAGTCATGAGAGAAAAAGGAAGAAAAATGCCAGAAAATCTCTTTCTTAAAATTACAGCCAACATCTAATACTAAGTACCTGCAAACACTGGAGAAAAATGAAGTGTCTGTTCAGTCTATGCACCTGAAATGATGCATTTCTTTTTCTGTGGTTTTTATGATTTCTGAACAGAGAAAGAATGTTTCAAAGAAGCATTCATCTAGATACAGGTCCTCTCCTCTCCTCTCCTCTCCTCTCCTCTCCTCTCCTCTCCTCTCCTCTCCTCTCCTCTCCTCTCCTCTCCTCTCCTCTCCTCTCCTCTCCTCTCCTCTCCTCTCCTCTCCTCTCCTCTCCTCTCCTCTCCTCTCCTCTCCTCTCCTCTCCTCTCCTCTCCTCTCCTCTCCTCTCCTCTCCTCTCCTCTCCTCTCCTCTCCTCTCCTCTCCTCTCCTCTCCTCTCCTCTCCTCTCCTCTCTTCTCCTCCTCTTTCCCCTTTCCCCTTTCCCCTTTCCCCTTTCCCCTTTCCCCTTTCCCCTTTCCCCTTTCCCCTTTCCCCTTTCCTCTTTCCCCTTTCCCCTTTCCCCTTTCCCCTTTCCCCTTTCCCCTTTCCCTGCCTTTCCCCTTACTTTTTCCATTCCCCTTCCCTTTTCCTTCCTCCAGAAAAAAACAAATTGAAAGTTATTACTATATATTGAATTATGCCAACCCATTTATTTCACCATCACAAATATTTCAATACAGATACATTTGCAAAACAATATTGCTGTTCTCCAATGAAAAGACTTTGAAAAATGAAGTTTTCATAATTCTTTAAAAATTCATAGTAAAAAACAGAATATGTAAGAAATATCACAGGGACACCACTAAATAACTTTATTTTAACAATTTCCTTCCAAAATATAATGGAAGGAATCTTCTTGTGCCTCTGATCTCTGTATTCCAGATCAGTTATAGAATACAGAAAATTCTGTAACACAGGCATTTTTAATAGGAATAAAACAAACATTTAAACCAAATGTGATGCATCATGTTGACATAACAAATGTGGACATTAATTAAAGAGCAGCAGAATCCAACAGAGAAGTTTGCCCTCCATCTGCTTGACCTGAGGTAATAACAACATTTGTTTAACTAGAGCTGACAGATTTTCTTGTGTTAGTCTTGAATCATTGAAGTTGCCACCCTCAGTATGAATAACCATAGCCATATGTGTGACATCACACAAAACAGGCAAGACACAGTTAACTAATCGTTTAGCTTGCTGTTTTCTCCTTAGTTGTTTTCCTCCTTTGATACTAAGGTCCAGGCTGGGATTTTGAGCCTTCCTGTGCTGTGTAGATAGGACATTATTGTAAAGATACAGAATTTTGGATAGTATTTCATCAAGACTTACACACTTGCACGTTTTCACTTAAAAGCAAGATATCTGATGAATGTTGTAAATTATTCAACCTATTGAGAAATAATGTTTCTATCTTCATTGCTTTTATTTTATTTTATTTTATTTTATTTTATTTTATTTTATTTTATTTTATTTTATTTTATTTTATTTTATTTTATTTTATTTTATTTTATTTTATTTTATTTTATTTTATTTTATTTTATTTTATTTTATTTTATTTTATTTTTTTTTTCCAGAAGTAAATAATGATTTTTAAAAAATCACTTATGAAAATACTACTGTGCAAGATAGAAGGGTGAGCTACCTCCACTAACTCTACAAAAATACTGGGACCACTGGAATTCTTGTAACTAGGAAAGATAATATCCACCCTCTGTCTACTTACTTTCACTTGAGTTTGCTTTATGAAAAGTAAACTCTATTTTGTTTACTGTATTAGATTCTTCACAGCTTTAAATGAAAACTGCCCAATGACTGAAAATTCATTGCAAAATTCTTTTGAATGGCTGGTCAGCCTGTTTGACTAAAAGCTTCTAGATAGTTCAAATGCACTTGTACCCATCTCAAAGGTTTATTAAAATCCTGAAACACTGTAGCACTAATATAAATGAAGGAAATCAGGCCATTAGGAATGGTCACTAGTCATTCCTATGGCTAATCCTAGTCTTCCAAATAAAATGTAGTAAAACAATTAGGGATACCACAACATTTGCTCATATGATAAAACCAACAGGTCTTCAGCAAATCACAGACTTGACACCATCAGTACTACAAAGAAGAAACTCTACTATTCAACTTGCTCATGAAGCAATCAGAAAGATTGTTCTATTCTCTGCCTGATTATGGATCCATTGTCAAGTAATTTTTCACTTGAAAAGTACAAATTGAAGTTCTTCGTCACAGATCAATATTTAAAATTCCTCTGATAGAATAATAATTAGCTATTTAGATAGTTTAATAATAAAAAGGGCATGTATGTGAAGTCCTTCACAGTTATCTGTTCTTCCTCACTCATTCTCTCTCTCTCTCTCTCTCTTTTTTTTCTTTCCTTCTCCACCCCTCCCTCCTGCACCCTTGGAAGTATTTCTTCACTGAAATAAATAGCATTCCTTTGAATTATCTAATTTGAGTTCCTCAGACTCTTTTTTTTTTTTTTTTTTTGACCCATATGACAAGAGTGCAGCCTCACAAGTTCAGGATCGTAAATCCAAAGATTACAAGCATGGGGCAAAATTCATGAGAAAACCTTGAACTCATGGCACCCCTTCCATGAATGCAGACTGGATGTCACCACCCCTTTGATGAATGCAGATGGATGTCACATAGGATTTTTGAAAATACATACTTTTAAACTTTCTCCTTCACTTCTGCCCACCCCAAAGTACCAGTTACTGTGGTCAGATAGGATTAACACATAGACTTCAGCCTCAATAGGATAAAAACAACTAGTTATACATCTAGGTAGATTGAAATTGTAGTTCCTAGCCCATGGTGATAACAAATAGCCTATATTTTTACATTTAGTCAGGAAATGAATTCATTTTTATCTGGTTGGGTATTTTGAAATAAAAAATTATCCTTTTAATACTAATCCAGAAATTGTTTGTTTGCTTGTTTTCTTGAGTTCTACATTGTTTTTAATGAACAGTTCTTTCAATTGAACACCATTTTTTTCTAGATTTTTTCTTTTTATTTTTTTTTCCATTTAACGCAGGGGAGATAAAAAATGAAATGTGTAAACTGTTGATTTAAAAAATCTATTTCAGTAAACAAACATTGACATTTACAGTTCTTAACTCTTCCTGAGAACATATTCACATTTCAAAACTTTAATTTATTTTTTTTTTTAAACAGTCTAAATTATTAAATTTCTATTGACCTCCTTGGATGCAAAACTGAAATACTACCCCATATCTATCTGCATGTTTTGCTACAACATTACGTAGGAAATTAAAACATTCTTTTTGTTGCTGGAATTGGCCAAGGAACAGACAGCATTTTTCTTGGTCTGGAACTCTGATGTCAATATGAGTTAAAATATTCTCTCTCCCTGATCACTGCTGCTTCTGCCTATCTCCTTATAAAGATTATGCTTCTGCTTAGTAAATGAAGAAAGGAATTAGTGATGCTCCTCTCATTTCCTGACTTCCCACAGATGGTGATAAATTCAAATTCAGACTCCATTAAACCTGAGCAGAGAAACCCAGCAGGTGGCTACACTAATGGAAAATCCTGGCCTTGGAATAATGGGAATTGCAACCGACAGCTCTTCTACACCACAAAAAAGATGATGTATTCCTATTGACAGTGTTGCATTTGAGTCCAGAAGGCTGATCTGATAGTTCAGGCTGGGCACAAGGGAGGCAGAAAGCCCCATGGGTATTTTTCTTGGCTACACCACTGTAATTTTTGTCATCTGAACCTTCTATTACAATTCATTGTACAAATCTCATATAAGTTGGAAGGAGAGAGACAAAAAAAAAAAAAAAAAAAAAAAAAAGATAAAAAAGAAAAGAAAACAACCTTCTGCATTTGGCCTACAGGCATACATTTGTTCTTTTTTCTTGTTTTAAAGGACAAATAAAGGTTGACACATAACAGCATTTCCAGCCACTTCTGTATTTTTAATGCTGACATTCTTGGCCCAAGTGCTTTTAGTGTTCCCAGACAAGCCCATCTGAGAGAGTTTGTGCTAAAAAGATGCATAGATTGCCCTGAAGGTGTAATGCCTGATGTTCAGATGTAATTTGTGCAGGAATACTGTGGTGGGTTTTTTTCCCCACTTTCTTTTAAATGTTGGGAATGTATTAGCACAGTTCTGTGAAATGCATGAGGGAAAGTGATTATAAGGACCAACAGACTGATTCTTAAATTTAAATTATATTTTGGAAATGAGCGGTGTGGGGAGCAACGAGGATGCTTCCCTGTTTTTATGCTCTGTCAGCAACTTTTACGTGTAATATGCCCCAGTTCTTTATCTATCTATGTATATTCCTCCAAGCTTTTTGAAACAGAGTTAGTAATGTGGAGGAGTTTCCAAGCAGAAGAAATGGAGAATAGTCCTTACTTCTACTTTATTAATTATAAGATTGATTGTACTGTAACTTTTTTCATGAACTCAGATCTATAGCATTATAGAAACAAGTAAAATAGTAATTGGTACAGACCTGAAAAGCAATTTTTCCAGTAATCTCAATTTAATAATAATAATAAAGCATATTATTTCAGAATAATCACAAAAAGCTGCAAATCTCCATTTTTAACTAGGAATATCTGCAGCAGATTTCCTGGAGTGCTCTGAACAGTATTTACAAAACATATGATTACATAAAATGTGTTGTTTAAATGCTGCATCTAGAAATTCCTGAGAACATCAGGCAGTGTCCATCTAATGTTGTCTTTTCTTCCTACCTTTATTTTCTAAACTGATCGTTCATGCAAAAATAAATAAATAAATAAATCTGTGTGTTTTTTGTTTATTTTGTTGTCATGCTACTGTCCTGCTTTTGCCAAGAATACTCACCATTTATATATTTTCGGAGTTGTTTTTCTATTTTATTTTTTCTGAATTCAGCTGAACTACTATACTGACTCAGAAAATATTAAAAACCAAAATGTTCTTTCCATCACTGATAAAATACTAAAGTATTTAACAGTACTTACATAATGTACATAAAATACATGAAGTAATGTGATTACTTTCTTATTTTAACTACTAACTACCCACAACTCAATTTCAGAATATTATCCTCCAGATTTATGATTTTTGTTGTTGGTATTTCCTTCAGATTCTTTCCAGTTCACTTCACTGTGAGCATTTTTCATAAATTTTATTTTTATAAAACTGACTCCTAAGGTGGAATTTTTTTGACAATTCTTCATGTGCTAGATTTTTTATTATATCAGAATTTCTTCCTTGACACATATTTACTCAAGAATACTTTGAGATCTCAACACAGAGAAATATCACTACAATAAGCAACAAGCATAGTTAATGTGATTAACACCGTGTAAATACATCAAAGTTTCATAAAGTATATTGCAAGAGGGAGCCGTCAAAAGCTCCTATTCACTATATGCCATTTTTAACCCATGGGAAGTCCAAAAGCCTAAGTACAACTGAAGTATTTCAGTCCTCTTTAAATCACATTAGTTGGCCTTAGCAGAGAATAAACTGAACTGAGTTTGAACCAGTGACTTTGCATCACAAGAAACAAACTGAGATAGAACTGATGCTGAGAAACTTCACCAGTATCACTCAAAACTTTTCACAGACAGCCCTTTTCATGGTAAAACTCCTGTGGATAAAAGTTCCGGTCCTGGAAGAGAATACTTGTGTCAGTCCGCACCCACAGTAGCTGAGCTTGCAACCATACAGTAACAGTGCTAAGAGATCCACCAATTTAACATTCTCTTCAGACCAACCTTCATTATGTGGAAAAAGAATGTCATTTAAAGGCTGAGCAAACTCAGTGTCCACACCTTTTCTTGTCACTGCTGTAAGGAAAGAATACACCATGAGGCATCTTCTTCAATAAGAACATGCATCCTTTACTCACCATTCTTGTTTAACATCTCAAATAAAGGCATGTATACATAATGGTAGCTGGTTATGAGGGCACTGTTGTAATCTTTTCCTATAGAAACCTGTTGTAGAATGTTAAATGTTCATTATTTTATCTGAAATGCTCACTGAATGCATAAATATAACGAGCAGACAGTGCTCTGAGCATGCAGAGAATCAGCCTATATGTCTCTCATATTGAAAACAGCCTGAAACCAGAGAGCAGGACAGCACTACTACATTTTTGTAACCCTAAAGGGAGGGACTTTCTGACTAAATCTGACTAGATCGCTCATATGAGAGACCTGGTTTATAAACAATGTTAAATATCTAACAGTACTGAGTACTGAAGATAAGCTAAATTGCAGTGCTTGCATACTGACATGAATATCTTATCGAACTAGCAAGCATTCATATTCCCATATTAGTGATATATCCCATTATGATGGCTGAATATATCTTGGCTTAGACAAAGTGTTGTCTGATAAATAGTCTTAATACATAAATGTCTGTCATGAACAAGCAACAACAAAATGGGGACAGATGTTTGGCTCTCTCTGCAGCTCATCAGCACAGTTCAACTGCTTCATCTGTCAGATGGGTTCAGCCCTAGTCCAGATATAGAGAAGCTTGGTATTTTGAGACTAAATAGAGATAAGTGAATAATTTTTAGCAGATTACACACTCAAGAAAATTTAACATTCTACTTAGAGAATATCGATTAACAGATCGTGATTTTTCTACATGTTCATCAAAAATGTGTGTTCAAAAGCTGCCTTTTGAAATATGTTACTACATGAATGAAGCAAATATGCAAAAACCATTATTGTTGTTGTAGTTTTATATGATGTTTCTGTTTTAAAATGTTAATTCAGAGAAGGCAGGTTGTGAAACTGTGGCCATAAAAATGCAGGAATATTAGTATTTGTGTGGGAAAGGTCTGCTATGTGTGCAGGTATGTGACAGTTTTGATTGTTGCATGCAAAGCTTTGGAAGACAGAGCTTCTTATATCCGGGGCTACAGTGTGAGGAGAGAGGACAAGAGTACAGTCTGCCTTTTCTGCTTCTCTCAAACACATAGAGGAACAATCTTTTCCCTAGAGGTGCTGGAATACAGCTTCCAGTTTCTGAATCTCTTGGGAATTTCCGTGATGACCTTTCTCATATGTGCTGTTTTGCCTTTGGGAAAATTGTGGATCTGGATGATGTTTTGGTCATGCAAAAATAATCATTGCTGATTTTTTATTTTTTTTTTTTAATTGTTATTTTATAGAAGATGAATTAGAAATTAGAAAGCTCTTGGGTCATCTGGTTCATCCTCCTGCAAGTGAAAAATGGCTCTCTACAGTTGGATTTTTTAAATTATTAATTGCTGATAATTTATCAGATTAATTAGAACCTTTTACTAAAAATAAATTATTCAGATTCTATTCATTATCTGGCCACTTTTGCAGGTGGCTATATATTACTCTGAAAGTAGTAAACAGATTATTTGAAGTCTTACCTGAGTGTCGCAGGCAGGATCAAAAGCTCATAGTACCAGGTCCTATACATACGTGTACAGAAATACTGATTCATTGACATGATATCTTTATAGTACAATTACACACAAGCAATTAAACCACATAGCAATAGAGATGACAAGGAAGTGATAACAGTGTAATTTGTGAAATTTCAGAAGATTGCTGCGTGTGTGCTCTACTTATTCTGAACTATGGGTATTTAAAAATAAATTTTATTTTCTATCATATTTATGTCTCTCTTACATAAAGCCTGGTGAACTTCATAAAAGCATCATAACATACATTTATGACAATACACAATATTGAAATATTTTTCATTCTTCTGACTTTCTATGTCTCCTTCCAATTATTTCTATTTCGAGAGGCTTTATATCTGCAGGAAGCAAATCATCTACTTTAGATCAGAAGGCAACAAACTGATTTTACTATATTTGCAGCAGATCCTAGGATTTCATCCTGTAAAACTCTGAGGGTGATATTTTTGAGCCAAATTTAATGTCTGCAGAAAACCTTCCTTCTTAAGGGAAGTTGTATGAAGTTATGTTAACTCTTGAGTACAAATCTTTGACTTTAGATTACAGTTCAAAGCAATAGTCAGGATGTGCGTCTTTGGGTGTACTCAGACTTTCCGAAGCTCTTCAGAACTGCTTCTCTGGTTTTTATCATAAATCATTAGCTTCCCACTCCTGATATCACAGTTCTGTAACAGCTCTCCAGTGTCTACCTCCACCTAACCTTAAAATAGATCATGCCTTCTGGCAAGGGGCAGGAGAAAGAGTTTTACTGAAAGGCTGTGTTTAAGCACAATGGGTGAAGACCTGCTGCTGTGTCATTGCCGAAGGGGAGGTGAGAAAGTCATGAACATATTGAAGATCAGGGACAGGGAATTTGATCTAAAAACTCTGTGTTTTGTTTGAAAGGCCAGTGGATATGTAACTTTACAAGAAGACTCCACCTTCTCTGTTTGTCAAACTGTGTCACTCATTTTATTACTGACTTCTACCTTAGACTTCAAGTACAGAAGAGACAGAACAACTGAGCTTCTCAACTGGAGGAAAAAATAGAAAAATATGAAGATACATTCACATTTGAAAGTAGTTCTAAGGGAAACATTTGGAAAACAAAACAAAACAAACCATTAACAACACCAATGACAAAATCAACCCCTTTCATCTAGCAATCATAATACTTTACACTTGTTATATAATCCACAGAATCTTTCATCAAGAAACCCAAACACTTGACACACATTATCATAGGTTTGTTTGCTGCAATGAACAGGGAAGTAATACAAAATTATTGTGCCTCCTGATGGTCTTTTCAATTTGGTGTTCTACTTACATGTCAGGATGCCAACTAGAGTAGGGTTAAAATATCTAAATATGCAAGGAGTCTATGTAAAAAAAATTACATATGCTGTTAGAAATCTAGAAGATATTTTGATAAAGAACAAAGAACTGTATTCCTCTGTCTCAAAAAATATATTGTTCACAAAAAGCAGAAAAGGCCCTCCTGAATAAGATGACAACTTGCAGCTTTGAAAGATGAAGTAAAATCTGTGAATGTGAAATTCAGAAATTATCATTGTCTCTCAGGATAACAGAATAAAGAAAAAAAGAGCACTTTCTGTATTTTTTGTTAATTGTAGATAATAAGTCTAAAAATCCAGCATTTTAATTGTATTACCTTACACTAAACTTTTCCATCTCCTCGTATTTTGTTTCCTTTGTGTCTGTCTTTTTCTTTCATTCTTTCCATCTTCTCTCTCTCTTTTTCTCTCTCTCTTTCTCACTTTCTGTTTTTCTCCCCCCCCCCCCCCTCCCCCCCCCTTCCCCCTCTCTTCCTTTTTCTTTTTTAATCTCAGAACAAACAAACAAACAAGCAAGCAAGCAAAGAAAGCTTAGCTACCATGGAGGAAAACACTTCAGGAAAGTTCTATCTGATGATTTTGGAGGCAGCTCCAGTTGGCACTGATCTGTTGACACTGAACAAGTATAATAATCAAAGCTGGTTGTTGATGCCCTCTAAGTCTTCATTTATGCAGCTTAATAATTGTTAGGAGCTGCAGCATTTCACAAGTATTTAAATGTCATCACCTGTCTAAAAATACATTGTGAAAGAAGATGAACCAATAGGTAGGGTTTTTGTTTGTTTGTTTGTTTTATTTGTTTGTTTGTTTGTTTGTCCATTGATACCTTATTACTTTGTTGACAATAAAGGATAATTGCTACCGACCCTGTAGTACCTTGTTTAACCTGGATAAATCTACAAGGTCATATCGAGATAACTGACAGTATAAATGTTGTGTAGGATCATGTTTATTCACATACAGTCAGTGTGTAAGTGAGATTTTGAACTAATAGGAGCACATATTTCCTCTTACTGTCCTAGTACATGTTTGTGCATTGCTGTGCTGTTAAGATAGGAATGCGAAAAAAAAAAGAACTTCTCTAAAGAATATCATCAAGCTATGGCACACTATGCAACTGCAGCATTTACAGCCTGTAGCAAAAATAACACTATCTTGTAAGTCTTCTTTTCTTTCATAGTCCCTGTTTTCAGTCCCCTTGTAATATTTTACTTGTGAAAAATGGATTTTCTTAAGTGCCGGGGGAGGTAAACACTTCACGTCAAAAATTGCTAAAGTAGCTAGGCAAGTAAACAGCAATAGTTGCTTTAAAAAACTATACCATAAATGTCTTTGCTTATGTCACATGCTAAATTTGTGCCTATTGAGAACTAGGGTAGTGGAAAGTTAGAAAAGTCATCTGTTAAAATAAATAAATTGTAAAAATGCACCTTATTCTTTTTTTTCTTTCTTTTCTTTTTTTTTGTTTTGTTTTGTTTTTCCTTTTTAAATTAACTTTGCATAAACATACCCTAATTTTTCATGTGTACATTTTGGGGTTTACAAGAATTCCATTGATTTTTTTTCTAGTTCCTAAAATACTTATCTTTAGATTGAACTACTTAAGCTTTAAAAATATTTAGTTGCTAAATTAAATTTTACAAATGAAATAAACTTATGATTTAGGGTAAGATCTTTGATTTTGATATCTTCAATGTTTTTCTGTCTCATTAAGAAGAAAAAAGGAGATTTTTGCAACCTGGACAAAACAAAGTCTTAGTATTACTCAGACACCATTCATTCCTTTGTACTTCATTTGCATAATTGTTACCATTTCTGGATGAGCACATTTCTGTATGTTTTCTTCAAAGCTGTTTCCCCTTTTCCTGGTGAAAACACCTCATGTGATCTTTGGAACAGAGATAAGAGGGTGTTAAGGGATACTGCCTGGAGAGCCTGTGTCTGCATTCTACATAGACTTTTCTCTTCAAATCTTGATTGTCCTGACAGTGGATGGTATTGAGGTATCCTCCCAAAGGTGACAAGGACTGCCCGGGGGTGATGTGTACCCTCATCTATGTGGGAGTCAGAGTGTAGGTGGGAATGACAGCAGGGGAAACCACCACAGAGCCACCTTCACCCTCATTATAGGCAAAGCCAAGATCTTTCATTCTGTCAGCTATGATGTGCCTTCCTTTATGTTGGCAGCCCTCTGTACACCAGGGTCTGCAGCCAGAGGAATTACTGTTGAGCTTTCAGCCATGCTGGTGTGGCTAAGAAAACAAAACAAAAAACAAATCTCAAAAAACTCACTTCCCAAGGCCATTGATGAAACAAAAGAGGTCAGAGACCAGGTGCTGGTGATAAATTCTGTACTTGTTTGACATCAGAATTTGTCCTATACATGAATTTACCCATTCATATTTTCTACAGCTCAAAACCAGGAGATTTTTAGTAAAGCTACTCACTGGACATCAGATCCACCTTCCACTGCTCATTTCCTTTTTTGCTAATGCATTCAGTGCTAGGAACTAAGGTGCATTTCTGACAGTACTGAAACCCCTTGAATGTGATTGGCTCAGCATATCTCTGGGCAGCTTGCAAATATCCTGTCAGTTCACATTAGTATATTTCCAGTCTAGATATTCTTTTAATTTTTTTCTTTAAAGACTTCTAAAAAGAACAGGAAGAAAGTTGGATGTTTCCTAAAGCAACATTCAAAGCAATTAAATGAAACCTTTTTAACAGCATGATCTTTTTCATTTTCACTATCACCTCCTTAGCCTTAAGGAAAAACCAAAAGAAACCTTTGAAAAATGATGATTTTTTATATTTAATATGTGATCTTTTCATGTTTCTGCTGTTGTATGCTTTTGAGCTGTCTAACAACTATGGATATGTAGCTGCCAGAAGGGCAAACTTGCCTCATATCCTGTGAAGAGGTGACTACCTGAAGTGTGGGTATGAAAGAAGGCATAAGAATTCTCTGAAAGGTTTTACTACAGAGAACATAAGGCTGAGACCTTCATCTAACCCTGGATGCACATTATTCTTAATAATGCATATCTGTACAGTTTTTTTTTTTTTTTTGCAGACTTTAAGTAGTGAGCTTACTAAAACTGACAATATTTTACAGAAACAGAAAAAAGTCATGTTTCCTGTATCTTTCACAGTTCTTTAATTTGTGACATATCGCTTTTATCTCGTCTTGCTTTAACACTAGATTTAGTTTAATTAAATTTATGTCAAATGAACACATGAAATGAAAGCAAAATCAGAAAGCCTGCAGTTGCCCATTAGTGAGTCAGTGACTGCACAGCGAAAGGCTTTTGAAGCCTGGCTTACTGCCAGAACAAGCTTGCAATGATGCTCAGAGACACCCATGATGCTTTGAAGAAAGGACTTAGCTGACCTGAACGTGCTCTGTGGAATCAGTCCAGATCCTCATAGGCTGGTTGTAAAATCTGTAATCAGTCTTCGGTCTTCAACCATTTACCTATCAAGTGAAAAGAGTCAGGGTGTGGAACTACGGTAACTGTACATAATTAATTAGAATAGGTCACCCTTCATATGTGCCTAAGCCCTGCTCCCCTTCACATATATCCCCCCCCAACACAAACATACTCCCAAGCATTTTTTAAACCATTACATATACATTTATCATTAACCAGCTTTTTTTTTTCTTTTTAAAATAATTTAAATGGATTGCCAGATCTTCTAAATACCAATCATCACTGCCTTACCTTGTGCAGTGAAAGCAATGTATGTGACTGTAACTGTGTCTGCCAACCACGACCCAAATCTAATGTATTGCACTAACATACATACAAAGTACTTCATGAGTATGGGGTGAAGAGAGTCAGCACTTTTAAACAGGTCACTGCTATCAAAGAACAAATAGGCTGAAACAAGCTAAGAAGACTGCTTAGAAAGTGTAGAGTTCTAAGTTCTAGGTCTGCATCTTCAGGCAGACCTCGTTATGAAGTACGGGAAGCTGAAACTATAATTATTGTGTGTGACCTCTCTTTGGGTATAGTCCACAGTGAAAACTGCTTTGCATGGTCAGCTTAATCCACTGCCAAGCGGACTAGAATTTGCACACTTGTTCCAGAAAATATTCTTCTGTATGAACCACTGGTTTAAATACCTATCAAGAAGTAGCTATTCTGTACTCTCTTCCAAACCTTTTCCTCTTACAGAAAATGTCCTCTAATATATTACTTATATTAATATATGATATTAATATAATATTATTATATTAATATATGATATTAATATAATTAATATATTGTATTAATTATAATATATTATAAATATATTACATGAGTTTTGATTACTTGCTATTTTAAGGTAAACATCTTCATGTTGTGCAACTTTTGGACATATATCACTCATGAATTACAGAACAGTCAATAGTGTTATACAGTAATTTGATAGGAGTTTTATTGCCAAACAATACTGAAACAATAAAATCTCTCTGCAATTAGTTTGTTACTGTCATTCTAAAAGATCAGTTTGCATTCTGTTTGCACTCAGTTTAACAGCTGCTAAATCTTGATTCCTATCTCAGTGCTAAGATTAATTAATTAAGTTTTGGGGTCTGAGCACTACATATCAACCTTTTGACAATTCTTTTCAATGTGAGTATTTAGCTAAACTTGAAGTGAAACAGATAGTTTGGATTTACAGTGTGTAAACAACTGTGGCTCAGTATATATTTATCTGACATTATTTCAAATTTTAAGGTTTGTCTTTAGTATTTCTTTGGTCCATAAGTTCTTAAAACAATTTATTTTTAGTAAAAGTGTAAAGCAATTCAGCAGTGACAAGAAAGTTTTGCTCATCAAATTACATTGATTTCAAAATCCTCTAGAACTCTTTGTGGTATTTCTTTGCATGGTTATATGCATATATTTCTTAAAATCCTATGATTTGCATTAAGATCACTGTCCACTGTTCAAATAAGTGAAATAACATAGATCACATTCACAACCTAGTTCCTGGGTTTCTGGCAGAGAATATGTAGGAGCAGAACCATTTGATCTTGTGTATGTGTCTTGTATATATATCTCTATAAAAGAAATAGAACCTTTCTCAGTACCTACAGTTCATAATCACACATATCACTCTGTTCCTCACTGAATTGTACACTCTACATCATATAAACATGGAAAAAAAAATATTATTAAGATTATTAAAATTACCCCAAAACTACACCAAATATTCAGGGTGTTAAAAAATCATGATGAAACCTATTTCAAATGTGCATGAACCTAAGAATTTATCTAAGAATTTCATCGGTGCACTGCAGCTGCCATATATCCTCATGTTTGGATGTTAGGAAAAAAATAGCAAAGTGCAGATTTTGTACATTTTTACATGCCAGAAAGGGAAAATATATTGTTATTTAAGTACTAGAAATAAAAGCACTTGTACTAATGCCAGCTAATTTTTATTCTGCAGGAGTCAATACGTCAGAATTGTGTGTTACAGTTTAGACTAAACCCAAACCATGATCTTATTTTACTTTCCCTTTTGACTCCCCAAGATCTTACAGCACAAGATCTGTTACATATTTTCAGTGTTTTTTGTTTTGCACATTATCTTTTGCCAACTATGGTCTATCCATAAAGATAAGGCATTTTCAATTTTACTTTCAGTAAAGTGAAATCAACAAAGAAGAATATAATGGATCTTAGAACTGCATATTTAAGCTTATAGTTTGCATGGTAGTAAAACTGTAATATAATGAGGTCTTTGCTTTCTATCATTTGTATTTAGCTCAATCTTAAAATTCCTTTTCATTTCCAGATTTGGAAAATAGTTGTATTGCTTTCTGCTTCCCCACTTTATGAGAATAGGGTGTATTCAGGATAGCAGAAAAAAAGATTACAGGTTTTGTTTGCATATTCCATAAACTTGATGTCACCAGGAAAGATGGATTTTGTTTTTTAATACTAACCATCATTCTTAAAAAGCCAATCTTCTTCTTGTATTGAGTAAAATCCTGTTTTTATAAACCTTGAAAAAGTTGTTAAGGAAAACTTTTGTGCCATCAGCTCTTGACATCAACTGCATAGTACACATATTATTGTCATGAGAAATGTCAGTTTCCATGTTATGTATGCAACTACTGATTTTGCTGCAGAGCCTTTTGCAAGTATTTCAGGGAGATTTTATTTCCTTGAAGAGAGACCTAAACCAAGGAAAATAATCCATACGTTAACTTGGAGAAGAAGATGAAGGATACCAAAGAGCAGCAAAAAAATTATGTTGGGCAAATAGCAAAGTACCTAAGTAAAAAGGGCGGACAGACCAACAGAGGTCTTCAATTTTTGAAGCTTCTTCTTGCATTTTGGAACACCTGTACTGTCACCCCATTTTTTTTTTTCTTACAGACCCATATTAGTGATAACTTTTGTCAATAAAAAAAGGAATATTTGTTCTGTTTGATTCAAATTTTAAGCAATAAAGATATTTTATAATTTTAAACAGCAAGAATAACACTTGAACAAATGAAGTTTTATTTACACTCTTCAGAGAACAATGGAATTTACCCTATGACACTCTGCAGATATTTCTTACAGCACTGAAATTCGTTACTGCTATTGATTTTTTCCTTCCTTATTTGTTTGTTCCAACAGATTTTCCCTTACCCACACTTCTATCCTTTAATGGAAAGATTCTTTAGGAAGGATGTTTTATGGTCTTTCTGGCTTACATTATTGTTAAGCAATATCACCTCTTTAGGATGTTTGACATTTCCAAGCTTGCTTTGCAGTTCTTTTCAGGAGCATCCTGTTTCCTTTTGTAGTAGAAAACAAAGAGATAAACACAGGGAAATGATGCGAACAAGATTACAGTTTTCATCAAAATGCCATATTCATTGCAAATAAGAAATAAACCTCTGTATAAAGTACACCAACCAGAACATATCACCACCTGTCAGATTGAGAAAAAAATACCTGCCCAATTTGAAATCCATGTTATACGTAAATGTCACAGAGTTTCAGAGCTGAATGACAGCTTGATTTGAGGAATCATCCAAATCTCACATTTTTCATTATGATTCTGCAGCTTTTTTTTTTTTTTTCTTTCTAAAAAATTGCTTGTCTTCCTGAAGTATATAATAACAAAATGAATTTAGCAAACTGATAATTGTGTGTAGAATGATTGGAATTCAAGTAATTCTTTGTTTGTTTGTTTGTTTGTTTTCTTTTTATTTTTAATATTGTTTTCACAGCATAACTTTTGACATTGGAACAGATGCTTTTTAACAGCCTGATTCTATTGAGAAGTATTGATAAAATTCCAGATTAGAAGGCAATTTTGCACAATCCAATGAATCTTTTCATGGCAGAGAATCTTCCTGAAATTAAAATCAACTGATGTCTCAACTCATTTAAGAAAAATATTCAGATCTATGCCGGTTTTGTTAATGGAAGAAATTTAATCTGCGCAAATCAACACAGATGGCTGTTAAAAATGCAGTAATTTTTATTTTATTTTATTTTATTTTATTTTATTTTATTTTATTTTATTTTACTTTATTTTATTTTTTACATTCTGAATTGGAGAAGTGATCTTCGCTACAAAGAGTTAGTGCATACCTCTAACTACCAGAAATAAAATTCCTCTTAAAATTTTGCAGTGGTAGGTGAATCAAGGTCCTTCCCTGTTTTTACTCTATTGGAATTTTATTTTATTTTTCCATTCAAATATGTACTGATATAAGGAAAAGCAGGTGCGAAGATTCACAAACATAGACATAGAAGATCACTGTTCCTGCTGAAATTATAATTCCACCTGCATAACAGATTTGGTCATTTTAAAGATCCTAGTCTATTTATGACTTGCAGAACAAGCTCTATACCTATCAGTTTACACCTGTAACAACTGCTGCTTTAGTATATAGTAACATGGTAAAAGAAAAATATTTTGGTATGTGCTTTTCTTTGAAGCAGAATTAACACAGAAAAAATACCTTACATGTACAAAATTAAGAGGAAGAAGGAAGAGTTCTCATTAATTTTCTTTGTGAAACATCTATTAGGCTGCTTAGTTCAGGAGGTATTGTTCTGTGGGCTGGAAGAAGCAGTAAGATATGTGTCTCCTGGGAGAGAAAGAGAGAAAGAGGGAAAGAGACAGAGAGAGAGGGAGGGAGAGAGGGAGAGAGAGGGGGAATTACATGCTGATTAAGAATATGCAGTGAATTTATGACCTTACTTTTACATATACTATTTAGTAGCAATGGGATGAGGTGTCCGAGTTTGCAGTTCAGAGGTCATGCTGCAACTTACAACAGAAAAGTAAAATATAACCAGATGAATATATGGCTTTACATTATACTGAAAACTTCAGACTGCAGCAGTTTATGCACTGATAAGTGACTGGTTGCTAGTTTTTGTACATTTAGATGACAAAAATTTACAGATCTTAGGTAACTGTAATGATGACAAAATTCTGCCTTTCTGTGCTGATTTTGTCATCTGCTTCTATCTGGCATTCTATATGAACACATATTTTTGCATATATTTTGTTTATGTGCAAGCCTTGGCATTTTAGCCATCTCCTGCAGAGGCCCCTTAGTACCATATGCTTCTGTTTTTCTTCATTGTGTGATGTGATCTCTTCTGACTGTTACATGCACGTGAAAGGACAGTGGGCTTTTGGGGGAGAAGAAACCATGCTTTAAGAGAGCACACGTCAGTTGGCCTTCAGTGGTTTGGAGCTGATTGGATCTGACAAGTGTTGTAGCTACTCATCGTAATGGATGTCTCTGCTTTAGCAGAGAAGAGGTGAAAAGGATGCAATTCCCAGTGGAAGAAGGCAACATGAACTATTATTTAATTACTGGCTAATATAAAAATCCCTTGGAATCCCTTGTTGGTTTGCAGACTTGCCTCTTCCTTTCTGTATGAGGCAACAATAAGGGTTTTTAATGCAGCACAGACAGCTAAACCTGCTAGGAAAACAGTTCCTATAAGATGTAATGTACACATTCCTTTATTTTCTGGAGCACAGAAGTCTGCCTAGATATGCAACCACATCTTGAAACTGAGAAATCAGTTGCCTTTTTATCTCACTTAAAAGATTATTTTACTTAATGCACAACCTGAAACAACAGTTCTACATTCAGTAGCAACCTTTCCTGAGACATGAAAGTTGTTTACTTTATTCAGAAATGTTTGAGTACTTCTTCTACTGAATCCCTTCACCTTCTCTCTTTTCAAGCACTAATGTTGCAATTAAGTTCAAAACACATCTATCCCATTCCTCTTTGAAACAAAAATTCACATATTTTTCTTTTCTCATCTGCTGAAATATATATATATATATATATAATCTTTTCTTTATTACAGCCATTGCATGAAGAAAAGAATATAAAAATCTATCAACAGATTTAAAACCATTTTCTTTCTTTCTTTCTTTCTTTCTTTCTTTCTTTCTTTCTTTCTTTCTTTCTTTCTTTCTTTCTTTCTTTCTTTCTTTCTTTCTTTCTTTCTTTCTTTCTTTCTTTCTTTCTTTCTTTCTTTCTTTCTTTCTTTCTTTCTTTCTTTCTTTCTTTCTTTCTTTCTTTCTTTCTTTCTTTCTTTCTTTCTTTCTTTCTTTCTTTCTTTCTTTCTTTCTTTCTTTCTTTCTTTCTTTCTTTCTTTCTTTCTTTCTTTCTTTCTTTCTTTCTTTCTTTCTTTCTTTCTTTCTTTCTTTCTTTCTTTCTTTCTTTCTTTCTTTCTTTCTTTCTTTCTTTCTTTCTTTCTTTCTTTCTTTCTTTCTTTCTTTCTTTCTTTCTTTCTTTCTTTCTTTCTTTCTTTCTTTCTTTCTTTCTTTCTTTCTTTCTTTCTTTCTTTCTTTCTTTCTTTCTTTCTTTCTTTCTTCCTGCCTTCCTTCCTGCCTTCCTTCCTTCCTAGAAATGAAAAGGGAGAATGAAAAATAACACAGGAAGGAGAAGGAGGAGGAGAAGCAGAGGAAGAGGAAGAGGAAGAGGAAGAGGAAGAGGAAGAGGAAGAGGAAGAGGAAGAGGAAGAGGAAGAGAAAGAAAAGAAAAAGGAAAAGAAAAAAAAGAAAAAAGGGAAAGCATATCTAATGTTCAAGATAAATGCACACAGTAGCCAAAAGAAACTTGTAGCCTCATTAGCGCCTAATGATTTCAGTTAAAGATGTAATACTGTTTTTAAATCTACTTATTGATATTAATTTCCTTTAATGTTCACTTAAACCTAACTAGGTATTCCACTATTGCTATGATTAGTACTTTAGAGTATTAAGAATAAAATAATATTTGGATAATTTAATTCTAAATTTTAACTTACACATGAGGTTTTGGACATTACTGTAGGATAAATTAATAAAAAATAAAGAAATAAAAAGATTTTTTCATACATTGAAGAATATAAAATATGGAAATAAAGCTTCTTCATGCCTAAATTGCTGTTTTGTTTGTTTTGGTTTTTTGGTTTGTTTGTTTGTTGTTTTTGTTTTTGTTTGTTTGTTTGTTTGTTTGTTTTTGTAAGCTACTGCACAAGGAAATACGCATGCTGGAATTTATTAACTGTCTCAATACAAGCAGCTATGTTCCCACTCAAATAAAATCTATTAAACTAGCAGTACTATACCACAGTTAATTATTGACTTTGCATAACTGTTCATAGCTCTTTGTAAATTATATGTCACAGACTTATGAAATTAATAATAAATTATTTAAAATATATGTTGCAAACACTTTGCAAACTTAAAAAATATAGAAATAATCCAACAAATACTGATATTTTGAATTTGACCTTAAAAAAGGTGAAGCAATTTGTACAGTCAAATAACAATGTCTGGAATTCAAGCTTTGCCAGTAGGACTGATCCCAGTTTTCCAAGTCACACTGTCTCTGTGTTCCTCAAAGCCTCACATCCCATCAGTTTGGTTTTACTCTTATTAATAACACTATTTTTGTTATGCTAACACATTTTGGGCATCCCATATTCCACATTAATGCTTCATACTGAGAAGTATCAACATGTGACTTTAGAGAAAAAGTGCAGTCTTCTTACAGCACCTGTATTTGCCACCAATAACACCGCTATACGCTATCTTAAAGTTTGAGTGTTTGTTTTAATAATTTAATAATAATAGTTTATAGCTCACTATCTACCATATAAAAGACCTCTAAGAGTAAAATGAAATAATCCTAATACTAGGGTTTAGAAAAAGGATCACTTTTTTCTAGTTGTGCATTTTATTTTGAACTTTTTAACATCGACATCTAGCAGATTGTAATACATGAATATTTTGCCTTTTCAAAAATGGCTTATAGAAACATCTAAATTAATTTAGATATGAATGTATTACATGAATGCTTTGCTGTCTGTTATCTGCTAAACATAGACCATTCAATTAGAGATGCATATTTCTAATTTTCTCTTGAACATCTCAGATATAGAAAGCATCTCTCCTTTCTTGTCATTCTCTTCCTACATCTTAGAATATGAGGTGATCTCAAGCATTGCTGCGCACAAAATCATGTGACACAGACTGATCCAGAGTCCTACTGTTAATTGATAGCAAATAATAGATAAGGTAAATGACTGGAGTGGCTTTCAAAACTGTTCACAGAAATAACCCCTGAGAAAGATCAAATGTGCTTTTGATTTTATCAACACACATTACTTTTTCCCTCAAACTGCAGTTTGCCAAATAAGAATGTGTTATCCTGACTAGTATTCAAAAAATCAAAAGATGGGTAGTTCATATGAGAAAATCTGAACAGAAAAGAAACAAACAAACAAACATACTCACTTCAAGATTGAAAATAAGGTTGAAAATCCACCGTAAACTGAATCAACAGACACAAAATATGTGCTAGAGGTTAACCTTCAGTGTTTTATTTGTACAGTTAGAAAAGTGCAAGGTAAATCTTCCTAACAGCACTATCAGCAGAAGGATGAGAAAATCAGAGGAATTCCATGGAATATCTAATGGAAAAGAAAAAAAGAAAAAGGGAAAAAAAAAAAAAGAAAGAAAGAAAGAAAGAAAAAGAAAACAAAGAAAAAAAAGAGGTGGATAAAATCATTTGAAGCGTGAGTGCTGTCAGGTTTTTTTATTTCAACACTGTATTTCTGCTTTTAGGCAGCATCTGTGTTGAGAGCAAGACAATGTATAAAGGAAAAGAGATGCTTGATTCCATTTACTAAAAAAAATGTTATTGTGAATGTTAAATATTAACAACAACAATTTATCATTCCTCAATCAACATGAACAATTGCAATGACTAACTGTGTTTTACAGTACTGAACATGTAAGAGAAACCTGGTGAAAACTGGGCTAGAAAGTATAAAATGTTTAAAAGAATATAGCAGTGTAATTGTCAGCCACGCCATAGAGAAACAGCACACCCCATTGTCACAGAGAAAGAACCACACTGTTATATCTGCAGTCAACTCTCGGGAGACTGGGTGCTTCCTAGCTGATTTTTGGGAGAAACAGAATCAGGAAGTGCAAGGAGATCGGCATCCAATTTGCCACTGGAGGAGCAGTAGAAAGGTCGATGTCTCTGCAGACCAGTTCTGGAGGGTAGGATATGAAAAGCATTCCCTGTGGGTACAGTTGATATTGCTCATGTTTTCTTGTCTACCAACAGTATGGCACACAATTTAAAGACATCCATGGCTGCTTTAGCCCTGGGCTATATACATTGGCCAGGTTCCTGTGAGCACATTGCCTTTGTCAAAGGAAATGCTCCCCCCTTTTCCATGACAGCACATCTTCAGTACCCTCTGAAGCACACACCAGCACAGTGCTGCTTGCAAGAGAGGAAACATAAATATAGACAGTACTTTATATTTCTTCCTACAGTTTTGCACAGATGGCAAGTGTTTATTCCTTTCCATGTGGCTGCACACTGGACAAGATGATCAGGACAGATGATTTATAATAGAGATCTCTGGAGATGAGTTTCAGTCTACAGTGGTTTAATTTCACTGGGATGCCCATAAATGCGTACTGTTTGTTGTGGCTAGCTAGCTAGCAGCATCTTGTTATTGCTAGAACTGCCAATGTGTAGCATGCATAGATGAAGATTCACCTTTTGCTGTTGTTCAGGGACTGAACTTCAGAACTATTTAAACTTACTGGAACTGAAAACTGCTCATGTATTATTACTACTTTTTTATTCTTTTATTATTTTTTTTTTCCCTTTTACCACCACTGCCATTTACTCAAAGATACCAAATATATAAAGTGTCTGGGCAGGGTTGCTTGTGTACGTCAAGTAACAGCGGAGGAGCATGGGGGAAAGGGAGGAAAATAGATCTTTCTAATTCTGGAGTGAAACAGTGACACAAAACAACTTATTCCTACTAAAAACTAGAACTGGATAGTTCTTCATAATCTGTGAAGTCTTTAGAAGAAAGTATGCAACTGAAGGCTGAAAACTTGAGCACAGATCCAGAACAGAATATTTGAGATTTACCAACTGCACTTCTTAATCATGAAGCAGGGAGGCTGTTTCTTAATTTTGTTGGTCCACTCACACTCCAAACAAATCTGAAACCATTATGACTCATGACAGTTGGTTGATAGCGTGGAAAAACCTCATTTACTGACTGGCCAGACAGTTTTAAAACCTTCAGATATTTCTAAGTCTAGGTTATTAACTGTCTGACTGTAATCACATCTTCACCATAGGGAGCTTCAAAAGCTTTTCATTTGCATTGAATCAGTTGCCTTCCTCCCTGTCTTTTTTCCCCCTGGAAATAAACTTAAATAATTCAACAAACTGCACACATGGATAGTGATTACTGAACCATTCTGAAACACTCGAGGCAAATGGACCATTATGTAGTGGGAATTAAAACTTTCCTTGCAGTCACTAGGAGAAAGATGTATACATATATATGTATAATATCTCTCTCTCTCTCTCTCTTTCTCATGTATATGTCTGTGCATGTTAACAGAGTATGTGAAGAACAATATTTATAAGCATTCCCTTCTCATAGAGACCTTCTACTTGTCCAAAAAATTGCTTTCATACAGTATGTAGTGACTGTGTTAAAAAATGACCCGCAACCAATTATACTGAGTGCAGTGTGTGCATTGTTAAGGCAGCAAAAGGCCCTTTTCTTTTAGGGGGACTATATCTTACCACACTGAAAGAACATAACATTTTCCTTTCATACCATGCATTTGTTGGAAGGAATCTATGGCATTCAGCTGATAAACTCCCTAAGTGAGGTAATGTACTGTCTTGTATCATTGTATGTCTCTGTTAATAATTTTAATACTTTACAAAAAAATGCATTTAAAAATTTCCGCAAATTGGCTGTTTCCATTGTATGCTCTATTTTTCTTTTAAAAAAAATGGAAAACTTGTTTTAAATTATAAAAATAATCTTTTTATGACAAGTAGCAAGAAAACTCATTGCTTACAAATAACACAAAACAATTTGTCTCTACCTAAAATGTCCAGTTTATTTTCAAAATTTCTTGCACTTAATATTTCCAAACTGATTGCTGCATCTCACCCAGCATCTTGGCCTTTTTCCATTTCAGTACAGATCCTTTCATGGCACTCCAAGTACAGGTTGTCAGACTATTAATCTCTCAGTGTCTGATTTTCACTTATCTACAATCTACCAGCATGTGGTTTGTTTAGGTTTGGTTTTGGTGGGAAATATACAACTTTTGAAGCAAGTGGCACATCACTGCTTACCTGAAGAGATGGAAAGAAACAAATAAATCTAGCTCATAAAATTTCAAATACTGGAGTCTGTGATATCAGAAAAATTTATGATATCTAACAGAAAAACAAAGAGGGAGAACAAAATCTCACTAAGTGAACTACTTAACCTGAAAATATCATCCTTACTTTTGAGCATAGTAACAGCTTTCTATTTAAGTAGAGATACACCAATCTGGGAATATCAGGTGTATACAGTATATTAAAAATAGACTCCAATGTAAATATATTGATAATGTGCTATGACATTTAATGCAAGTAAAATTTTAAATCATAACTTTAATAATATTTCTTAATCTTTCCCAATAGTTTAATTCCTTCATTTCTTCTTTCCTTCTTGGAATAACTGACCATTCTTCAGATTTAATAGGTTAAAGGAGAGCAGAACTTGTCTTTTAAGAACCTGTCTACTTTCATATTATTATGGAAATCTATCTTTTATATAGCATCTCATACTATTTAAAACACTGTGTTAAGTATCTACAGGACTAGATGTTGTTGAGGGACCTCATTTTGGCATTCCAGTGCTTGAAGATATAAACAGGAGGGAGACTGACATTTCACATGGTCTAATAGTGAAAAGACTAAGGAAAATTTCTTTAAACTAGAAGTGAGGAGATTTGGACTAGATATTATGAGGAAATTTTTACTCATGGTGGTGAGGCATTGGCACTAGCTGTCCAGAGGAGCTGTGGATGTCCCAACAGTAGAGGCATTCAGGGCCAGGTTGGGTAGTTTTCTGGGTAGTCTAATCTTGTGAGTGGCAACCTTGACCTCTACAGGGACTTGGAACTGAATGGTCTTTGACTTTGCAACCCAAGCCATTTTATGGTTCTATAAGATTTTACAAGCTGACAAAAACATCTGGCTTTTGAGATACTACACCACAACTTGCTCATATAGTATTAAAAAATCCTCTTGACCTCTTCATTTATGGCTAGGTCCAGCAGAAGAACTGACTGAGCTGTTGTGAAACTCTTAAAACTATTTTATGTCCTTGTCTATCTTGGTCCCACTGATATTGTTGAAAACTTTGCATTGAGATCTGGTAAGAACTGAAAGATTAAAAAACGAATTATGCATAATAATCTTTTTGATACCCACTTTATGTTGGCATATAGCACTCGAATTAACTGTTTTTCTACACTAAGCATGAAGAGGGAGATCTCTGGATTTGGAACCAGGCAGAATAATATGACAGTAAGCCTAGAACAACACAAAGTAATGAAAGAGGAAGCACGATCATCTACTAAGTAAACTAAACTTTCCATCTCACTCAGGAGAATATGAAAGGGAGATAAATGTGTGACTTTCTTGCCCCAGCAGCACTGACAGCTACCCATCAGATCCTAATTACAAATGTGCAATTGAGTAGGACATTTTGATTAGAACTTTTCGTATGTCTGTTTTTTAATGCTGATATTGAAATTTAAAATGAAAATTAATACAGGGACACAGTGTAGTGGTGGTGGTGGTGGTTGCTTGTGGTGTGTTTTGTTTTTTTGTTGTCCTTTTTTTTCAGGCAAATCTCCATTTTGCATTTTAAATAATTTATATGATTCAGCTATGATCATGAACTATATAACAATACTGAAATCATAGATATTTATATCATCGCTATTTTAACTTTCAAATACATTTACTCCTCTGCATGTTAATTTCTTGCCAGTTTCTGTTGAACACTGCTGCCTGCTGATCACTAAAAACTACAATATTAATTTTCAACTACAGCTTAAGTGTTATATGGCAGAAATCTAAGACATCCACTTGACTACATCTCAGTCTTCTTCATGCATGAGAATCTTCCATATAAGTGGTTACTTTCCAAAGCAGAAGCAGTTCAGCATGATAAGAATTCAAAATGCCTTTAAGTTGTATTTCACTGTCCTATTGAAAATCAGTCCAGTGTAAATATCAATAGTTTGGTATTGACAGTGGCTCCCACAAAGGTAAAAAAAAAAAAAAAAAAAAAAAAAAAGGAATTAAAAATAAATGAGTCGATAGACAGACAGAAAGACAGGTAGATAGATACACAGAGACATGACTGAGGACACCGCACCCATGTTACTGTGCTAAATAAAAATGACATCAATTTTAGTATCTAGAACAAATTTCATAATAGCTAGAACAATATTTCAAAAACAAAACCACTCTCTTTCCACAGATGCTCCTGGGTTTGAACTAAGCAGGTTTAAAGCTGAAGAAAATATTCATCACAATTTGAAAAAAAAAAATCAAAAATCTACCAAATAAAAAGACAGAGCAAAACAGGGTTAATAATTAGTGCTTAGATTTCTGGCAAATCTGAATTTGTGGATATTAGGAAGTGATAACATAATTCTAATGAAAATCGAATAAAAAGGGCTTCTACGCTGCCATTTCTCGCAGTCTAGGCTTCAAGGTCTACTTTGGTTTTAATTTATTTATTTATTTTTTTTACATAGAGCTTTATTTTTATATTTCTAGAAAAGGAATGCAAAAATAAGATGTGATAAGAGAGGAAGAAAAATAAATAAAACTTTCATTATAATTCAAATTTTCGAAGCACTTATATTTGACCCCAGAGAACTGAGAGGCTGGCAAGAAATCAAGGGCTGATTTTCCTTTTGTGCCTTCTTCTAAGGCTCCTTTGTATTTATGTGTAATGTTACTTTTTCACTTGTTATACTGTTTCTTCCCCTTTCAACAATTTGTCACATCTTTTCTTATTTCCAGTGAACTTGGATCTAACTGGAATGAAATTCACTCTGTACAGTAACACAAGGATAAATTCATGGCATTATTATTACTTTCTTGCTGTTTACACTGAGTTTAAGATCACTGAACCTCAAGGCCAAGGTGGTCCAAAGCAGAACAGCACATTACATACAGGTAAGCAGAGCTAATTCATGCTAGATATGAGAGCATAGGTGTGAACATGATCTACAAATAGTTCAAATTGCACCTTCACTTGCATATAATGAGGTTGCCAGGATTTATGACCAGAATTTGGCTTCCATTTTTTCACATCATGTTGTTGTCTGCTATAATGGCTCAAACAGGGCAGAAGTAATATGAACTCCTCAAATCTTTATATAAAGTCTAAACCAAATTCAGAGGTCCAAAGTTTGGAAGGGAAGGTAATGAAAATTTATTTTTTTTCTTCCTTCCACAGTACTTCTTATTTTTTGCACTCCTTTGCTAGAAATATAAAAATAAAAGTTTATTCAGGAAAAAAAAAAAAAAAAGTGTCTGTGCCTCATTTGCAGAATAAAGAGATTTGGAATTTTCAGCTAAGTACATGAACTACTGTGTGAACTTAAATTGCAAGACTAATATTCACCTTGTATTAGTTGGTAGCATATGCCCTGCTGTGATTTACTGGTTAACTTATGCATTACCTGTCGACATTATGAAGTGGAATTATACCTTGGGCACTGGTAGCTGAGATTTTCCAACACTAAGCAGTAATGGAAATTGCTAATCCCAACACATTCTTTCATGGAGTTCACATTATGCAGGTCCACACATTTTGCTGTACTCAGCTGTTTGATATAGTTCTTCTAATAGTGTTAAGATGAAAGAATAAAATATGCCTCTGCGCCCTAATATGGATTACAATGTGATTTCAAGAAACAATATAATGTTATTCACAAATATGGTTTACTCAATTATACACCTGATACTACATAGCTCAACATCTGATGATTAGACAACATTCAAAATACAGACACACTTTATTTAAGATGCAATCATTTGACCACTGGAAACAAATATCAATTTGAAAGTCCTTGCTCTAATTTCTGAAAACTATGATGTATGAAGAAGCTCTAATTTCCATGGCTATTAAAAAGAAAATTATCCAGTTTCTAGATGAAAGATCTGGAAAGAAGCTCTTGGAATTCTTAGACTTTCCACATCTTTCTCGGACTTAGTTTTAGAGTATGTTTTATAACATCTTAGCAAAGAAAGCTTTAATCAGATTATACATTAGGCTCAGCTGATTAATTACTCTGTTATAGAGGCAGGATTGTACAGGGTTTTAATTCTGAGAATCAGCTTCCCTAGACCTACCTCCTGCCATCATCTGTCGGATTATGCTTCATTACTAGTCCATTCATTTTCCAGATAGATCAGGCAAAAAGGGAGCCAGGAACACACTTCAGTGCTTTCTATTTTGACGATTATGGAATAGAGTTAGCAGAAAACAGTAATTCCCCATCCTCCTATACTATTCTTCCAAAGAGACAACACAATTTCCTCCTAGCAACTATATCATGTGCAGCATAAATAAATAAACAGGATTTGTTTGTTTTTAGCAGATTTAGAAGAAGTATTTGTGGGTGTAAAAGGGGCAAGGGTTGCTTAAAAAAAAATTATTTAACTATTTATTTAATTATTAATAGTGAGAAATAAAGTAGGGTGCAGATTTACAGTTTCTCATTCATAAATATAATCTATTTAATGCCATACATGTAAATAAAAGAAACAGAATTGAGTAAAAAATATATGAAAAAAAATATCCCACCATGAACCATAGAAAAACTGTCCATACAGAGTAAGAGTTTGATAAAAATACATACTTCATTATAAAAAATACATACTTTGTTACAAGTACATATTTGGAAAGCTGTTTGTTTTCTTTGCAACTTTCTGTTACAGTATAACTTCTGTAACTTCTTAAGACAGCTATTACTAATGGAAACTCTACAAATTTTTCTTTAAATAACTTTTAAATGATGAATTTTCAACACCTGTAAAAATATGTCACTGTTTCTCCCATAAAGTATTGCAATACTATAAGTTATCTACTCAACTACTATATATACATACATACATACATACATACATATATAAAGATACTTTCCTTCAAATAATTGCCTACTTATCTATTCAACTGTTTTTCAGAAGTGCACATCCTGATATAAAAGGTAATAGAAAAATAAGGTATGACATGCTATTTATGCATGCTAGAGAAAAAAAAAAATAGCTGGAAAAGGATTTGTCACAGAAAATATTAAGCTCCTTTTACTGCCTATATGCGTCTTGATTTTGAATATACAAATTAGAAAATTGAATGTATTTTTGTAGTGAAGAGATTCAAAATTAGAAGCCTAGGGCACCTACCTGATTTATAAAAGTGCTGAGCATCTAAAAGTCACATTGCCTTCAGATGTTTTTTTTCTGATATCACCTGAGACTTTGATCCAGTGATGATCTACATTTTGCATACTGCAAGAATAATCAAAACGTACTAGTTATCAAAATCATATCAGGACACGCAGCAAGCCAAATGACAAAACGAGAAAGCAATCAAAGCTAACTGGATTATTTTCATTCTTGTCCTTGCATTTTCTCAGAAATACTGCTTCTATTGCAGGGAGATGTCAGAGAGAAATATTAGAAATTTAAAATTTTCCTTAAACAAATATATTTCTAAAAATTCAGTATGCTGATTCCTTGCTTCCCTTCCCTTCCCTTCCCTTCCCTTCCCTTCCCTTCCCTTCCCTTCCCTTCCCTTCCCTTCCCTTCCCTTCCCTTCCCTTCCCTTCCCTTCCCTTCCCTTCCCTTCCCTTCCCCTCCCTTCCCTTCCCTCTCTTCTCCTCCCCTCCCCTCCCCTCCGGTCCCCTCCCCTCCCTTTCCCTCTTGTCCCTTTTCCTTTTCCTTTTCCACATTTACTACTTTTACTACATAAAAGTATCTATGAAGGAAACAAGAATTTCAAAGGCAGTGGGAGAATGATTTCTCCATGCGACATATCTGAGTAAGAGGAGAGGTAAATGGATGAACTGGTGAGAGCCCCAAGAGGCATAAGTTCACAAAGAAATATATTATCAAATTTGTCAAAAGCAATTTAACAGCTCTGGATGAAGACAAGCTAGAAATCCTGCTTCATGTAAGACAGGGCAAAAGACACTGACAAAAGCAAATAGAGAAAAATGCCTGAGGATGGGCATTATGAGAAGGAGCTAGAAAGTTTATGGGTGAATGGTCACTTCCTGGTTACATCAGTGGAATGGATGCAGTGATTAGTTTAAGAAAGCAAGCAAGAAATTATAGAAGGGAATAGAGTGACAGGGCATTACAGGTAAAAGAAAAAGTTAGTAAGGAGCAGTAAGAGAAGTAATTTCTAATTAATGAAGGATTTGTGTGCTTTTCTTCTAGAGGCAGTCATGTCAAAAAGAAAGGGATATATGCATGCGAGGATCTTGTTTGAAGACAACAAGTGCTAGTTTTGGAGTATAGAAAAATGGATCATACCTATAAGTTTTGTGATGACATGCAGCTTCTATGATAGGCATGGGTCAGTAAAATCATGAAGGAATTTATAGTCATCTTGCCACATTCTATATACATGAAGCTCCAAAAGGTAAAATAGTACCCCATTAATCCCATATGGCCTCTGGATAAACAGAAAAATCCTTTAATCTCTGACTCTAATCCTTCCCTGTTTCTACTGATACATTCACCAAATAATAAAGATTGTGGACAGTAAGAAAATGGAAAATGCTGAAAGCCTGGCAGAATCATATACCAAAGGAGAGGCAGTTTAACCATGAAAGCGTGAAAAATTGGGCTAGTTACAGAAAATACTGGGGAAGACTGGATTTTTTTTCACTTCAAGATGCAGGTAAAATAAACAGTGACCTCAAGAAAATCAATGGACTTCCAGGAATGTCTTGAAGGCATAAAGTCGCAGAAAATTATGAGTTAGATCAGATGTTCAGCAAAGAAAATATTGAAATTTATGTCATTTAAAAGTGCAAATTCAACACGTACTTAATTGTGTTGTTATTAGAGAAATCTGTTTGAGTTAGACAAAATAAAAGGGCAAATCATTGTAATTTACTTTACAGATGATCTGTAAATTCATTTATTCATCACTTTTTTTTTTTACTCACACTATGGTTGCCTGAATTTTCACTTTGCATTTAGCTGAGTCCAACATCTGTTTAGTTCTTAAATCTATCATTTCAGTATGTTCTTTTACTGTTCCATTCGGTGGCTGCATGTAACTTCATAGCATTATACAAGCAGTGGTGTGAAAGTGTACTGTGCCATAAGTATGCAACTCAACAAGTATTTTCAATCTAGAATTTGAAGACAATTTGGCAATATCTTAAGAGCGAACAAAGTAGAATGACTCCCTTAGAGAAAAATAAATATGCATTTAATTCCTCCAGGTTCACTATTCTGAGTTTCATCAGAGACCCGCAAGGAAGAGTAGCAATGAAAGGAGTGAATACAGGCTCTAAATAGTGAATTTCAGAGTATTTTCTTATAATTTTTGCAAAAACTTTGCAAATCCTAAATGAAGCTCACTGTAAATACATCTATCTCCAAGCTGGTTGACTATGTGTTCTACAGATAATTATATAATTTGAAGTATCTGTAACTGAAGGAGAAACTATCAAAGAATTGAATAAGATGTTATCCAAAATATCAGCCTCTTGTATTACCAAGGTGTTAAGCAGACTGATAACATTGGTTAGAGAGATGGGAAGTTTACATAAATGAAAAGATAGGGCCTATAGAAGCACAGAGGAATGTTTTCCCACTCATTATTGAGAGGAAGGGATTAAGTTTGTTTATTTTCTGAAGGCGATTGATGAGATCTGAGAGGAGAACAGAGGAGACAAAACTGTCACCAAAATTGACAAGGATATTGGATGAACAATGATATCCAAGGTGATAAGGTTGATTCAGGAAGAAAATTATTTAGTTTATTTTCAACTATACACAATATTTGCACATTTCAGTTACTAAATAAACACACACAAACTACATTTGAAGACAGACTCTTATATTAGTTGTTACTATTTCTTCTGCCCAGAAAAAGCTTTTGTTACATACGAACATGTATTTCAGCAAAGGTACAGAATATTTAAAACTTATTAATAAACTCTGAAAAGCTATTTAAATGCTTACATTATTAAGCCATTCTTTAACACAAGGGTGCATTACATATCTGGCATAAGAGACAAATCAGATGAGCTCTCAGTATCTTCAGTGCTGTCAAACTCTTTTGTGAGAGCAATGTTATTGAACCGACTCCACACAATTTTTTTGTATTAATACAATACAAGTGTAGATTTAATGGGCAATTTTATTAGCAGAAGAGAATCTTTTTGACCGCAACAAAAACAAATGTCTTCCTTTTGCCAGTCAAAATACTTTTTCTCTTAAGACTGCATGAAGATCTGTGTTTTGTTACTCACCTCCCATTAAAATAAGATTTAAGGTACTCTTCCTATTCAGAGTTATATCATTAGGAATTCAGTAATGGTAGATGAAATAAAAACCATTGTACAGTAATGATGTTATCAAATCAAGAAGCTTTTCTTTCAGAAGTAACTTCAGAGTTTTCTAACTTAGCAAAGAAACTTGGAAACTAATCCTAATCACTGGGTTTTTTTTTTTTCAGAGACATTTCCTCATTCAAATAATGGCAAAAACTCAAATCGCTAACCAGGACAAAGAAAAGAAATGTGGTCTTTCACAATTTGATTCATTTTAAGGTCCTGTATATGTAAATGATTCTGTAAGTATCTCAATGGTAAAAAAAGAATATTACATATCTGAAGTGGAGCAATGCTCTGGCATTCTCTAGTCCTCATTTCTAAGGAACTGGAGACATATTACCAGTGCTATCAAAGCAATTAAACATATGCTTGTTCTTAAACAGGTATACATATAAGCAAACAATTGGATAACTATTTATAAGCCCTTCATTATTCAAATAGCACACTGTTAGTATACTGTTTAATAACAGAGATCATTACATCTTTAAAATTTTGTTCTTTACATGTAACTTTCTACCTTTTCAAGTAAGTCTTGTACTCTCTACTTCTTTTTCCTTTCTCTACCATGGGAGTCTTGATTTATTCCTAAAGTTTTTCTCTTTCTTTCCTTTTCTTTCTTTCTTTCTTTTTTTTTCCCCATTTGCCTCTCCTAGCAACATTTCCTCTAATCATCTTCTCTAGGTTATTTATTTATTTATTCCCCACTGTTTTCAACTTGTGGATTATGCTCTTTTGCCTACATCCTCTAGACCTCTTTGGCTGTAACAGTGGAATAATTCCTGAATCTCTAAAGGAAATTAAAAAGATCGTGCTACAGAAAGAACAGGATAAAATAAGGAAGTGAATGGAGGAAGAAAAAGAATGTCCTTACAGTGCAGGATGGCAGGTCATAATGATGCTGAGGAGGAGAAATTAATTTGAAACAGGCATAGGAACAACAAAATGTCTCCAGCTTGAAATTCTTGAAGTTGGCTTTGGATAATGATATCATAAGAAAATTTTCTGAAAGTATGAAATTTAAAATCAAGCACAAATTCTAGTCACGGAAATTATGTATCCCAACCCTAAGATAAGGAGATTTGATACCTATCTCCCCGACTTACTTAATAGAATTTTCCTAGATATATTTACACATGGGAAAACTGGATGGAACTATAGTCTGAATAAAGCTCTGGAGAGGTCCAATGAGCTAGGGAGCACAACTGCATCAGTAGTTGTTGTAATAGTGGCTTTATGCAGATGAGCAATTTCCATTCCAAATTTCTATGATCATTGTTAACCATGAGGATCAATTGTAAAAGAATTGTAATGCCCCAGATTCTTTGAAGATTTAATTGTAAAGATGTCAAGTCATATTGCAACCTGTAATCAATTTGTAATGTAGGGCACAGAACTATTGAGGATTCAAAATTCCAATTGGCTGAAGGTTTTTCTGTGTCAAAAGCAGAGTGGTAAAACAAGACATACGTTGATTTCTTCAGATACACACTTTAAATTCAGTTTGGGGGAAATATGGAAACATTTGCATTCTTGATTCCTCCAGTAAGGCATTTCATGTATTCTAATTGTTTTAAAATCAAAAAATAATGAAAATTTATATTAGAAAATGCTTATTTTCCAGTTTACCTGTATGTTGTCATTTAGGGACCTTGATATGCCATACAAACATTTAAAGCAAAGTAGAAAATTAAACAAACAAACAAAAACCAAATAAAAAAAATCAAGCCTACCATTGAAAGGATGGATTACATTCCAAGAAATGCAAATTTCTTAAATTGTGTAATCTGCATTACTTATTAGAGCAGGGAGCCAATTAAGAACTCTCCCCTATTCAGTTTAATTAGGCTAACTACAGGTAAGGGAATCATATGGTAGAAGGAAGGGCATTCAGTAGAGAGACACTCTCATGTATCTCTTTCATGTCTGCTTCCTCCACTGTGACAGAGTTAAAGGCATCTAGTGCTTGACTTTCACCCTTCTAATGCTAGAAAGTAAATGAATCACGCAGTCTATAATACTGAGACTTTGATCCTGTAAGCCCCAGACAATCTCTCTGATACTAGAGAATGAGAAGTGGGTTGTAAGGAAGAGAGGCAGCTGGTATAGTCTTTTTTTTTTTTTTTTTTTTTTTTAAATCAAAAATGCTGTAAAGTTTTGTATAATTCCTAATTTCAGCTATGTTATGTACATATGTGGTCAACAATTTCATGTACATATCTTCCAAAGTGACTAGAAATGAGAAAATACTTTGTACCCTGAACTACATTCTAATGCCAAATCAAAGTGCAGTTCAAATTATCAAAACTAAGAGAGATGCAAAGTTAAGATAAGGTATGGAAGGTGGAGAGGCGGGGAGGGGAGAGGAGGGAAGAGAAAGGAGGAAAGGGAAAGGGAGAGGAGGGATGGGGAGGGGAGAGGAAGGGAGGAGAGGAGACACAGTTTTACAGTTAGACAATTCTTTCTTCTCACTTTTTATTATAACACTTGACAGTCTAGGAACTTTTACTCTGTTTATGCAGCTTTGGAAGGTAAGCCATGCTTTGCAAGTGGTGGTTCTTAGAGAGAAGTGGTCTTTTTTTTTTTTTTATTCTGGGAGAAAAGATCAGATTGGACTCACCACAGTCCTTTTGTCCTGATACTGTGACAAACATGTGTTGCTTTGGTGTGCACATGGGTACAATTCCTCATAGGAGATGCTCCCCCTTCCTTTTCTCCCACTCAGCCTCAGAATTGTTCCTGGAGTAATTTTCAGTTCTAAAGGGTCAGCTTCTGCTCCCATTTACAACACAGGAAACCTCCTATTAATTACAATGGAAGTATAACCGAAAGTCTAATGAGCACACAAAAATCCTTAGCATCAACTGTGTTTACATTCACATACTCTTAGTTATTCTGCTTCTCTTCCTGAGTCATATCTCCTTTAATGAGAGAAGATGGTCAGTAAACTGCAAAGATCTTTAGCTGGCATTGAGCTATGCCTCTAGAGTAATTATTTTGTACTGTAGAATGATTACAGGCTGGCTGTTGAGGTGAGATAGCTAAAAGCATGCAATTTAGGAGCTGAGGATGCAGCTCCTAAATATTTCTGAGGAAATAAACCTTATAAACCAGAAATTGTACACTAGATTTTCAAGTATTCTGTACTGTTTTTACCTTTGGATCACAATGTTGACATCAATGACAAAGGCATCTGTATACAGAATTTTGGAATTTTTCCTGCTCACAAAAAATCTTGATTATCTATATCATTAGTGATGCCAGTAAAATGACAGATCAGGTCCAGTACCCTATGATTCTATGATTGTATGATTCTATATTCTTGTACAATTGAATTCATAGAATCTACATTAATGCAGAATTTCCAAAATGATATCTTCACTGCCAGTTCTGGAATGAAATAGGTGAACACTTTACTTTGCAAACCTTACATTAAGACCCACATTTTACCTATCTGTTATGAGTCAGTATGTACCAGGACTGTACAATTTCTACTCAAAAAGAGAAAAGAGAAGTTTTAAGAAAACTTAACTGAAAGGAGGGTTTAATTGCAATTAAATGGAGAAAAAAAGAAAAAAAAAAGAAAAGGAAAAAAAAAGAAAAGAAAAAAAGAAAAGAAAAGAAAAGAAAAGAAAAGAAAAGAAAAGAAAAGAAAAGAAAAGAAAAGAAAAGAAAAGAAAAGAAAAGAAAAGAAAAGAAAAGAAAAGAAAAGAAAAGAAAAGAAAAGAAAAGAAAAGAAAAGAAAAGAAAAGAAAAGAAAAGAAAAGAAAAGAAAAGAAAAGAAAAGAAAAGAAAAGAAAAGGAAAGAAAAGAAAGGGAAAAAAAAAAAGAAAATAGATATATCAGCTAAAACAAAACAAAACAAAATGCTTTTATGACTGACTCTCATTTGAATTTCTAACTAAGTTGACCTGAGATTCTAGACAGAAATAACTATTTTTAATCCCTAAGAGAGATGTCCAGATGCACATCAACAGTTTTCAAGACTCAAGTGGCAGCTGGTAAACTAGATTGTATTCTTTTTTGAAAAGCAGTATGACGAAGTTGTTTATTCAGCAAAACAAACTGTTCCCTGTGTCCGTTAACAAGGCTGGCTTTGTGCAGCACAGACTTCTGCAGTGCTGACTCCTGTTTGGAACCATTTCACACTAATTAGAAATAAGAGAAAAGGCTGTGTTCATAAACAACCTATCAAGACCCTTTTCAACCCACTCTTTCTGAAAATTAACTCAGTTGTAACCCTTCATGAATAACAAAGTTGCACAAACAAGTTGGGGAAAATATATTGTTAATAATCATCAGCTGGCTGTGCAAACTGCCAATGCAAATTTCATATAACGTTAACCAAATTATAAAAAATGATGAGCTGTTGGCTGCTGTGAAATTCCCTCTGTAAGCCTACAACCACATTTGTTTTTTAAATGTTTAGCAACACTTCAAAATGAAGAGTTAATGTTCTGGAAAAAAAAAAAAAAAATCAAATTGTGTTGATCGTGCAGTGTAGATCTGTATTTTGTATATATGTGTGGAGTATGGGAATATAGAAAGGATTTTCTTGTGGAGGACAATTTTATTTTAATTATATATTAATTAAAATAAATATAATTATATATATATATAGTTATATATATGTGTGTGTATGTATGTATGTATGTGTGTATATATATATATATTTAAGGGTGATTCTTTTCACTAGCAATAAAAAGAAGGTATGTTTACATGTTAAAAGCTGAAGCTGAAAATGGCATATAGGAAGTGTTCTCAATAAATAATCATGCAAGACAGAGGTTCATTTCTAATTTCTATAGGCATCTTGCACTTTGGGCAGCATTTGCTCATGGGAGTAATCCCCCTTAAATCCATGGGGTTATTTGTGGAAATGCCAGATGTTATAAGTCAGGACTGTAGTGTTGAGTTCTAGTGCTTTTCACCTCATAGAATGATGGCAAGGTGTCATATTTGAGATATGTACATTTGGAACATTTTCTATTATCAGTTATGAAAGAATTAAATTTGATGTTTTGGACATTTCCAGCATGCTATGTTTTGCTGATATTCTTAAAAAATTCAGTTAACAGAGTTAGATGCAGATAACAAAGATATGTGCTTCAGAAGAATTTTATGAAAGGAGAAATTCAGAACCAAGAGTAAAAACTGTATAGTTAACTTGTATTACAGAATATCTCATATGCACACACACACACACATACTCATACACATAAACACAAAAAAAAACCAAAAACAAATAAATCTGAGAAATTATCTGAGAAAAGTTTAATCATTTTCAACATAATTCAGTCTCATTACTAAAAACCATCGTGTGCCCCGGTGGCGCAGTGGTTAAAGACGCCGCCTTGCAACACTGGGGCCCGGAGTTCGAATCCCCCCTGTGGCGCAAGTGGTAGAAGTGCCGCTCTGCTACACAGAGGCTCGAATCCCGGGGGCTGGACTCGATGATCTCTAAGGTCCCTTCCAACCCGCACGAAACTATGAAACTATGAAACCTTGGGGAGGGGGCCAGGGAGGGGGGGGGGGGCAGGAGGGGGTAAAGAACAACTGAACTTAAGTGGGGAAATTATTCACAAGAAAGCTGTTGTTCAATTGCTATAACTTAGATTCCTCTTCTAAAATCAAACCTGTGTCTCAGATCCTGTTAGAGGTGTCTTTCTGCACAGTAATTGTCTGGTATAAATGAGAAACAAAAATAGGAAGAAAAATAAAATCAGTTAAGACTCTATAGCAAAAACATTACTGTACAGACTTAATGTGTAGCACTCTCAAGTGTTTTCATCACTTATATGTTATCTTTTCATTACTGTACCCTGCTCTTACAGCTTTACACAACTGCTAAAAAGATAATGTTACACTGTACCATCCTTATGAGCTCAGTTTCAGGATAGCTTGAAAAATTTGTAGAGGACCAGTTATATTTCTTAATGAAGACAGAATCTTTCCATTCCTTTATGTGAAAATAAAATTCTCCTTTTGACAAATTGCTGATGTAGACTGAGCTCTGCTTCCAGAATCATAAACAATACAAATAGTTTTATTACTCAGATCCTAAGACTGAAAAGACAGTTCTAGGTACTTCAGCCTGGTTGCAATGGGTAGACTGAACTGAGGAGACTATACGTGTCTCATCATGAGCTCATACAGAATGAATTATAAACATCAGGAACATGCATGCCTAAACTAGTAAGCATTAACTTGAACAATATGTTAGTCTTCAAGTAGGATCTGTTTTCTTGTTTTCACAAACAAGATTCTGTTTTTAACTCTCAAAAAATTATATATATGTATAATCTATATATTTATATATATATTTATATACATATAATATACATAATATTATATATATATATATAGACACTATATAGATGTGACACTATAGACACTTTTAAAGATATATATATACATATAAAC
Source organism: Coturnix japonica (assembly GCF_054131305.1). Taxonomy (NCBI): domain Eukaryota; kingdom Metazoa; phylum Chordata; class Aves; order Galliformes; family Phasianidae; genus Coturnix; species Coturnix japonica. The sequence goes on from NC_140702.1 coordinate 39,781,251, forward strand.
TTATTCTCATGTGAAAAGCATTAGAGGTGATCACTGTATGTTTTTTCAACTCAATTTTCCACCTGAAATAATAAATTATTAATTCTAATGCTAAAATGTGAAAACCCAACAGAATTACATGAGGGTCATGGAGGTCAAACACATCTTTTATGCTCTGGTAGCACCAGATCACAAGAAGTTTTTGGCAACTTCCTAGAATATTTTTTCCCCTTTTTTAAAAAGAAAGAAAGAAGGAAAGAAGGAAAGGAAGGAGGAAGGGAAGAAGGGAGGAAGAGGAGGGGGAGAGGGAAGGAGAGAGGGAGGGAGAGAGAGAAAGAGTAGGGAGGGAGGGAGAGGGGAAATAAATTTCTTTGTTAAATCGAACGGTGGATATTTTAGTGGCATGTTACTATGTTTTCTGTTTAATTTAGGCTTGCTTTTACTCAGAGATAACTGTTGCATTTTTGAACTTCATAATGGATTTTAATCCTAATCTCCTTGCTGTATTTTACCTGAAGGACAATGTTTCCATTCTGTCTACTTCTTCACTCTTTCAGGTCTCATTGTTTGCACTATGCACTTCAAGTTTTACTTGTTTGTTTGTTTGTTTGGTCGTGTGCTATTTAAATCATTTTTAAGTGTGAAATTTGATTTATTTGAAAGAAAAAGAAACATAACACCTATGTATTCATCTTATTTTAAAATCGGGCAAAGAACATGACAAAAATATTCAAAGAAGAATTTTATGGTTTATGTTTTTTTATGGAGAAGATGAGAGAGATAAGGAAGTGATTCAGCTAATCAGAAATTTGCAGACTTTCTGAAAGACTGCATTTGGCCAATGAGCTCATCCATACTTTCACTGACCATGTGAATTTTGTCTTTTTTATTTTTTATTTTTTTGCCATTTTGGGAAAAGATGTCTTGAAAGCAATGTAATTCTGAAAAGTATCATTATCTGGTCAGCTAACAGTGGTCATTTGTACTTGTGATATTTTTGAAAACACTGTCCCCTACTGGTTGAAATTTTGGAATGGAATACTCAAGAATACTCACACATTACAGTTGTCCATGGACAGGTCAGCAGTGGATGAAAAACTGCTGTGAAGATGAGAAGCATTCATTATTTTAAATAGAAATATATTGTGATATGAGTCCATTATGAGTACATAACATCTTTCTCAGATGGAAATAGACATTAGCAATGAGAAAGAATAACCAAGTCAAACCATGAATAATGTTTCACGTTCATTTACCTCTTATCCTCATAGTGTTCTACTTTCTCCTCATTTCTTCTCTCTTATTTCTTTTCTTTGATATTTTCTCATCCAAAAAATAGTCATGTACAAATCCTTAGAAACTCCAGACTGGAGCTTCCAGTAATATGATTAATCCAAAGCAGACTTCACATGCTACAATGAGTCAGCTGGATAATCCTCTAAGGAACTCTAGCATGTTCATAACCAGGTAGTAAAAGGATACCGTTAGGTCTAAGTGATGATAGTACAAAGACCATCAAACCCATTTCACAAGCCTAATTCTGACTTTACCTACCAGGTGCTTTGTAATACAAGAGACAGTACAGAGCAGCAAAGTGTCAGAGTTTTATGGCTTTTAGATCAAATCTGTGGAAATGACCACTGCTATTCATCAAGAAAGAGCATGGGAAATAAGAAAATGAAAAATATTCCTAAAGAGCTTATCTCTTCACCGAGGGGAAGAACACAGAAATAATAACTATGGACTGACAGATTTACTAATAAGAACTTGTTAAACATATTTCACATACCTTCTTTTTAATTATAATTATAAATTCTCCATCACTACTATGTTTCATTTATCACCTGGGTTTGGACTTCATCTGGAGAATAAATCATCAGGAGATCTGCAGGTTCTGAAGTCAGTCTTCAAATCTCTCATAGGAAGCTTTTGTGCAAACACTAAATTAAGCACTCAAGAATTTTCATGCCCTTGCTCGTTGAATGAATGGTTTTACTGCAGTTTTGCAGTGGCCCATCTAAACTGAAATTCTCCATTTTTCTGGCATTCATATGGATAAAATTTTTCATCATGTGGTAGACTTTTCCTATTGATTATATTAAAGTAACCGGGCAGTTCTATTAGAGAAAAAGCATGCATAAATAGAGATTAGTTTCATTCATCCTAACTATCAAATGCTTTCTCTGATCTAATTATTTCCAACATTTTACAGGACATCATTTCATTATACCACCGAAAATCCAGTTTCTGGCATTAAAATTGTTTTAAGACCACTATTTCCCATTCTTTGTTAGCTGAATACATTTTGCTCAGAATGAAAGTAGCAGAAAAAAAGTATTGGCTGCATAGAAGTCCTTTGTTAGTGCTTTTGAACTCCCTAGTTGTGGACTACAAAGAGTCCAGAGCGCTGCCTCTCACCACCATAGAACAGAAACATTGAGCGCTGCCTTTTTTTTTTTTTTTTTTTTTTTTTTTTTTGGATCTTGATACTTGATATACAGGATACATTACTGAGTGTCTATAAAAAGGTTTGTGAACCTTGATGGAAATCAGAGGTGAAAACGACAGTTCAAATGTCTGGTCTGGGTTTAAAAGATCTATGATAATGTATTTTTACTTATAACAGATACTGAGAAGGAAAAAAAGAGCCAGCAAAGCAGTGTTCAGACTTATATTACACTCTTTCTCTGCTCCTGCCCTTTTCCTGAGCTGTCAAACCCAGAGCATTCTCTGAAAACTAAAGTGATTCTAAGCAGGTTACCAATCTGTGTGTTATTTCTTACTAGTTGCCTCTTTAGGATATCACTCAAACACAAAGCCTACATGATTCTTTTCAGCTACAAACAATGAGTCAGGATCTGTGATGACTTAAAGCATGCATCATTCCCAGATTTAATTACAATGTCCTGTAATAAATTTTTAAAAATATTTCTTACTTCATATAGGAAACTTTACAAACTGTTAATCAGAAGAAAAGCAAGAATGTACCAAAAAACCAAATAATAATTGAAAAGCTTTTGGCATTTCATACTTACTTAAGTCTGTAACTCAAGAAAAAAATACAAGCAAGTGAACCCTTTGTTCTATTATTTCCCATAAAACATTAATATATCTTAAAATCATTTCTTATGCAGCACCTACTTCAATCACCTAAAGGATTTTAATTAAACATAAATAATAATTTTTTTTTTAAAAAGTAGGTTTTTTTTTTTTTTTTTTTTTTTTTAAATCTTTCACATTCCTTTGAAGGAAAAAGGAACATTATTTTCTTTCACTATTTCCTAGTTTTTTGTTTTTATTTTTGTCCAAAGATATTTATGGAAAAAAAAAAACACCAACAAAACAAAGCAAACAAACAAACAAAAAAAACCCACAAAAAATCCAAATGATGTATAGCTTTTTATTCCTTATTTTAATGTACTGACAGACTTCATGGTGGATTTACAACCCATTGAATTCTGAAGAGGAAAGGAGTCGAGAATGTTCAGTGTGTTAGTGCTGAAAAATCTATACCTGCTGTACAAATACTTGTCATTCATACTGCTCATTATTTGTTCAAAAAACAGTCACGGTAATCAGTGGTAAATGATTCCCAATCACTCTCAATGGACTTTCTGTCTACAGAGATACCAAATCTCTTTCAGAAATAATAAGACAAATCCAGTCACTGTCACCACAATCATCCACTGTCTTCAGAAGCATGTAGGTCCTCTACACTATATACATTTTGAGAAAGGCATGAGTTGCAGTGTCAACTTTCTCAAACCTTGGAGGAGTTTGGATGCATGATTTTGTCTTAATTTATAATGGGAATAACTCTCAAATTCCCAGGTCAAAAATATCAAAGTTATTTAGTTGTCACTGATTTTAGTGAAGCACATTTGCAAGCATGTTCCTTATTATATATAGTATATATATGAAATGTGTTGTTGTTACTGCACTTGAAAATTACCATCAGCAGTCAAGTAATACATCAGTCATTGTGCAGACACAAACCTGAATCCAAAAAGTTCATAACTGTGACTGTAGAAGAACAATAGTGATGAGTAGCACAGAGATGTCTGAAAATTAATGACAGACAAATAAGGACTGTCTGAATAGACAGCTTAATGTTAATAAGCTTGAGTTAGAATTTACAGTCCACTAACTCCTCCATACTACAAGGACCTTGATGTGAGGTGCTTTTAAACTAGAATAAGTTGCCTCACGCTGTTTCCTCACAGGGAGCTAATGCAGAGTAACCAGCATACTGTAAATTTGCATCCCAGTTTACCATGGAATAACTTCCCTGAGTAGATAAGTTCTAAAACAACATGTACAGGGAAATCAACAGCTAAGATTGAATAATTATGAAAAACTGTTCAACTTCTTGAAGTTTCTCATTCCTCTTATTTTTTTTTTTCTATTTTTTTTTCTTTTTTAATCTATATTTACAGCTCTTTCTGTGGGATAATGTCTGGTAACATATTTGTCATATGTTTTTCCCTCTTATTTCCTCTTAATTCCTCTTTTTCCTCTTTCCACGGCCAAATGCAATAATAATTAGGTGCCTCCAAGAAAAAAATAAAAACAGAAACAAAAACAAAAAAAAAAAACAGCTTTGTAATTTATATTAGAAGTGCTTTTTCCTCTTCATTTAATGTTGTGTCATCTAGTCAAGGGGTGGAAAAACTTTCACCTAACTTAAAAAAATTTGCAGGTGAAAAAAGGTTAAATAGGCAAGTACAATCAGTTCAAGTTTGTAAGCAGCTCACAAACTGAAACATACCTGCACAAAGTGACCACATTACTGAAAGAAAAAAAAGCACTAGAAGCAATATAACTCTTTGCATATATAATTTATAAGAAGGTAAAATATAACTCTAAACATGTCAGGAAGACAGATTGAAAGCTGGCTGTAGAGAAATTACATTTGTGAGCAATCAGAATTATTGTTACATTAAAATTATATTCCTTAAATGATCAGTGCAAATTTAAAGCCACAGCTGAACAATAATTGCTTTCATTTGTACCACTTCAGGGAAACATAAGCAGACCCACTAGAAAAGAGACCATTTAAATGTAAATCAGAATTTCCAATCACCTGAACAGTGGCACCTTTCTACTTTTTTGTTGTTGTTGTTGTTTAATTTTTTTCCAGGAGCAAGGTGTATGCAAAATCAAAAGAGCATTTGAAACGCTGGATTTCAAGAGAGTAAACTGGAACTCTAACTAGAGTTAAGGAAAAGATGGTACTTTAGAGTTCATATTTATTACAGTATGTGAAACCAAGGATGATAATCTGTTTCCTTGGACAAGAAATTTCAACAGCAGATATTCATATTAAAAATAATCTAAAAGAAAAAACAAATAGCGAGAATCAAAATAAACACTGGAAAACTCCATTGCAAAGTGAGAATACAAATCAATATCTTTATTTTAAACAAAAATTCTATATTGTGAAGGTAATAGCAGATGCCAGGGACAAGAGAAAAGACAGTTACGCAAAAATTGTTTTGTATTATGAAGATCATTGATTACAAAGAGCTTTAGCATTGGGGAAATGCAAGTGAGTGACTTACATTTTTGATAGGACAAAACAGATCTGAGAAGACAACACAAAGACACCAAGAGAGAAGGACATTTTATATTAATGTTACTCTTCCTGTAAAAACATTCCAAATTTCAAAGAACAAGGCAGGATGGGAGAAGATCCACTGAGAGTAAACAGCATGCAAAAACAAAGTAAGAGGTATGCAGAGCTTGGAGAAATCTTCAAAGAAAAAACTAACAAAGGGAGCATATTAACTCCCCTAAGGATTTACAAGTTTGTTACCATCGGGAAAATATAGGTAGATATTTCTGAAGGATCAATTTGGGCCAAAAATAAAGTTCAATAAAAGAAGCTGAAGTATATTCTCCTTCTTTTCTGACCTGCTGAACTACCCTGTCCACAAATATAAGGAAGTTAAGGAGGCTAGATGGATATCACTGATGATTTCCTTGGACCTGAAAGTTATTTGAGAGTCATAGAATCATAAATTTGCTTAGATTAGAAGGGACCCCAAACATCACCTAGTTCCAACCCCCTACCATGGGTAGGGCTGCCAACCACCAGGTAGGCTGCCTCAAGACCCATCTAACCTGGCCTTGCATGCCTCCAGGGTTGGGCCATCCACAGCTTCCCTGTACAGCCTGTCCCAGTGCCTCACCACATTCTGAATAAAAAAATTTCCTCCTAATCTAAATATCTGCTCTTTTAATTTTAAACCATTCACCCTTGTCCTATCACTGTTAGATCATGTAAAAAAGTCTGTCTTCTTTCTGATGTAAGTACTGCAGGCCACAATTAAATTAAGCCTTCTCTTTTTCAAGAAAAACAAGCTGAACACTCCAAAGTTTTCATCACAGGAGAGGTTCTCAAGCCCTTTGATTGCCTTCATGGCCCCCTTCTGGACCCACTCCAACATCTCCACATCCTTTCTGTACTGGAAGCCCCAGAACTGGACACAATGGTCCAGATGAGGCATCATAAAGGCTGAGTTGAGGAGGACAACCTCCCTCTCCCTGCCAACCTCCCTTCTGATGCAGCCCAACATACTTTTGGCTGTCTGGTGAGGCCGCACCTCAAGTACTGTGTTCAGTTTTGGGCCCCTCACTGCAAGAAAGACATTGAGGCCCTGGAACACATTCAGAGGAGGGCTACGAAGCTGGTGAGGGGTCTGGAGCACAGGTCAAATGAGGAGAGGCTGAGGGAGCTAGGATTGTTCAGCCTGGAGAAGAGGAGACTCAGGGGAGACCTTACTACTCTCTATAACTTCCTGAAGGGAGGTTGTAGTGAGTTTGGGGTTGGCCTTTTCTCTCATGTAGACAGTGATAGAACTAGAGAGAATGGTTCCAATTTGCGGCAGGGGAGATTCAGGCTGGACATTACTAAATATTACTTCTCGGAAAGGGTAGTCAGGCACTGGAATGCACTGCCCAGGGAGGTGGTGGAGTCACCGACAATGGGAGTGTTCAAAAAACGTTTGGATGTTGTGTTGGAGGATATGATTTAACTGGGAAGTATTGGTGATGGTTGGACTGGATGATCTTCTAGGTCTTTTCCAACCTTGATAATTCTGTGATTCTGTGATTCTGTCTGAGCTGCAAGTACACACTCTAGGCTTGCATCAAGATTTTTTGTCCACCATGACTCCTGAGTCCTTCTCCACAGGGTTGCTCTTAGTGAGTTCTTCTCCTAGTTGCACACTGTAGCATCATAGGACCTTAAAAGGGTTCAGATTGGAAAGGACCACAAGGGTCATCTAGTTCCATACCCCCTGTTATAGGCAGGGACACTTCCCACTAGACAAGATTTCTCAGAGCCCCATTGGGCTTCAATGCCTCCAGGGTTAGGGCATCCACAACCTCACTGAGCAACTTGTTCTGGTATCTCACCACCCCCACAGTAAAGAACTCTCCTTGGAAGTGTCAAAGCCAGGTTGAATGGGGCCCGGGACAACTCAATTTCTTCCTAGTTTAATGATTGGCAAACCTGTCTGTGGCCGGGGGTTGGAACTCAAAAATCTTTGAGGTCCCTTCCAATCCAAGCCATTCTATGATTCTACAAAATCAATCCACGCACCTAACAAAGCAGACTAGAAGTCAGCCAGGACCACTTCTCAAAGCAGACAATTATTAAGTCATGCCCATGTTCACTCCTCATTAATGGGAGTGGGAGCTCACAGAACACTTGTGTTCTCAGATGTCAGGTTTGACCCTTAGCTCAGAGACTGATAGGATCTGGATAAGGTGAGAAATAATAAAGGGAAAGACACACTGAAATTTCATTTGTACTAAACATAGCTGATTGAGCATCCACTGAAGAAAATAGCTAAAGGGCAAATTCACTGACCTTTAATTAGACCTTGAGGAGAGAGAGGAAAATTTGTTGGTTCCTGTGTATGTGCTGACTAGCAACTTTCGATAGGACCACCACAGTTGTAATGACATTTGACCATATTGCTCCACTTAGTAAGTGCAGAGAGAGATAAGAAAGGATTATTAAAAAAAAAATTTAAAAAAAAATAAGTCTCTTTCAGCCTTATAGAAGACATTAAAAAAATAATCAAAATCATTAATATAATAATCTACACATGATATAAATACAGGCAGAAAACAATTCTGTAACAACATTAAACACTTGAGGAAAGATGTAAATGCCCTGCAGTGAGTGGAGAAATCTCTAGGGAGAAGAGGTGAGTGTATTTAAGAGATATTGTTGAAAAAATGTTATGGTGTGTACACCTGTCAAGCCCCTAGTACAATAGGTATTCAAATCCTTTTTAGTATAAATTATGGCCATAATTTCAGCATTTACTTAACAAATGCTTTTTTAAAAGGTTTGGAAAGATCCTTGAGTTCAGCTTTACAAAGATAGAGAACTGCAGCTTGAAAAAGGTTTTGAGGAAGATATCTTTATGCTTACCACTATCAGAGAATGTACATATGTATGTATATAACCTGTATATTGTTAAGATTAGGTTTCCTTCAGTTTAATGAGACTAAATAAAACACTTGCACTCATCAATCAAAAAATCAAAGGAGGTCATCAGCAGAAACAAAATAAAGGGGTTCTGACCTAAAACAATCATGAGAAAGAAAGACTGACTGTTCTACTCCCTTTGCCTGTCTTTACAGAATTATAATTTACAGTTGAACACCAGCTAATATATCCTCTCGACCAGAGTGACTTTTATAGTGCTCTGAACATTTTTCATTTGTTCATACTTCACTAATAACTTATTTGACTCCAAGGGAACATAAGGTCAATGGAATTACCCCAGAACTTGAAATTCTGAATCTAGTCCCATCTTCCTCTCATCCAGGTTATAATAGCTTGGGATGACAACAGTCCTGATGAGTGAGTGCTATTGTTAATCTACTTAATGTTATTAAATGTTCTCTTCATTACTCTAGCCTGCACGATTTTTAAGTCAGCCTAATAGATACACCATATTTATTGTTTGCACAGCACTAAGTGTTAAGAATTAATAGGGATTTCATGATGAATAATTATTCAGCTTAACAGTATTTTCCCTGTAGGGTTCTTCTTATGAGTTAACCCATAAATAATAAAACAGGAACTGTAAACATTAATGTTGAAAGAAACTTCATTATTAGGGCTCTCAGAGAAATATTTTCCTGTTAACTCTAACAAAATGTCATGAAGTTTTCAACTTACTATAGAATCTTTCTTACTTAAACTTCATCAAATCCCTTAAGTTACATACTACCAGAATTAACTGTGCTGCAAATTCGGTGTTTAAGCCTCAACATCATAGTTAAAGAGTCCAAACCTGTCTTTCTAGTTCTACAGTCTTATTTTTTTCTTGATCTAGAAATGGTGAAAATATTTACAGATCTTCTTTCTACTGGACAGCTGAAATATCTTGTCCCAGTCATCTTACTCTGAAAACTAAGAAAATTGTGAAGAAAATTCCATACAGTATTATAATTTCAGTAAAAATGTGTGTAATTTTTTTCAATATAAGCTAGCTTATAACAAGGATTTACAATAACACTCACTGTCTCCTTTTAAATAATTATTTTTTAAGAAACTGATATTCTATGGCTCATGTACTCTGTTCAAAGACAGTAAATCAAATAAACAAAAGTCGTCAGCTGACAACCTAAAACTCTCAATTTCTAATTGTTAGCTCTAACTAATCCAATATTAGACTTTGCTTAACCAAAACATTTTATTTCAAGATGAAAAATAATGGAAAACCAGAACATCTTCTTAAAATGGTGTTTCTATGCAGTTAACCTATGCAATCACTGTACTACCGAAAGCTTAAGATGAATAAGCATGTGCATTCTACTATATCTTTTGTTATAATGTGGCTGTTATATAGCAAAACACAACCGTAGTATTCATTTTTAGACACTGTTATCAGGTAAAGCAGTTTGAGCAATTCTTTTGGTCTTTAGTCAAGCACTTGAGGATCATTGTTTCTTTCTTTTTTTAATTAATTAAAAAAAAAAAAAAAAAAGGTTAAAGGTACAGGAAAAGATATTATAGCAAACAGCTTGCTATAATAGATCCAGCAAAGATGTCAGTGTCAAAATATAACAACCAGTAATATTCACTATGGGAAAATATCCCATTAATGAACATAATTTCTGGTATATTCTTAGAAACCTTGATAACGATTTCAGAATATAAATTTGCTTTAGAACAGTATTTTACTTAACAAGGAATTTAGTTGAAAAATCATCAGACTGTTACCATATTATTTTTTAATACATTTTTCTCACTGAGAGTTACACTAAGTGTAACTTTTCCATGACGACTGTTGACGAGTTTCTACTGACACTACCCTGCCTCTTCTACATACATGCTCCAAACATTAGGAAGCCCAAAAACTGACGTAATAGATTTGGGCACAGTTTTATAAGCAAAGGCACCAGAAGAATCTAAAGTATCAAGTTTAAGTCAGATTTTAAAAGATACTTCTTTCATCTGCTGCTCTACCAGTAAAATGTGTTTCCAGCCACTTCAAAGAGCCTCCTCTCCTGTAGAATAAGATTCAAGTGATTCTGTTGTATCAAGAAAATTGAGTAGACCAGAAGATACTGTGACATAACAGACTCTACAGCGTGAAAACTTTAAAAGTGTAATACCATACATATACTGATGCATAGTTACATAGTGAGGGACTGTTAAGATGACCTCAAAAGAAGGAGTGAGAAAAAGAAACTGGTAACACAACATTACATCTAAATGATCAGGCTCTTGTCAAGGACAAGGAACCAAGCAAAGCTGTTTTTCAAAAGTACTTTACTGAAAAGAAGGTGAGAACTTCTTAATGTCAGACTAGGCACCCAAAAGAATGAATTCATGAAATTCATTAGAATTAAAAAATATCAGATGAGTGAGAAAGCATTTCTACTTCACAAATACAAAGCCCATTGGCGTCACCGATTTAGAAAACCGAATAAACATATCTATCCCTGCATTCCTATATGGTTTGCAATTTTTAAAAAAAATTTAATTTATTTTTATAACATTTTTATATATATTATTTTAATTTATGATGATTTTTGTTTTTAAAGCTAGCTCAATTCTTTTTATATTCTTATTGCCAGATATATTGGAGATAATGATGTGAAAATATGAAATGTTCTATTTCAGCTTGACTACCTCATGCAGAGCAGGAGTTGAAATATTTCTATTATTTCTTCTGTTCCTAGTCTAGAAACAGTAAAACTCCTGCTGGATGTTCTATTAGTGATAGGGGGGGAAAAAAAAATAAAAATATCAACATTGTTGAAAACAATTTGCACACGTCTGTGCTTTATTGTCAGTGTTCAACAATTCTAGATCCATAAAGTTTGTTTTTTGAACAAGTTTTGCTAAAAACATACAAATAATCATTTATTTTGGCTCATGCATGACAATTTTATACTAAATATAGACCGAAGACTTAGATCTTAGGTGTTCATAACATATGAATTTAATTGAGCAAAACATGACTTACTTGTATGAGTAATTTAACTAGCCTTGATAATGGTCATTTCTTGAGTAAATATAAATAATTATTAGCAAGGAGTTCATGGCTTTATTCATAATTTATCATCCACTTATTGATTTATATTTAACAATATGGTACAGCTAGCATGTGTCATTTTGCTATAATCCTGATATCAGTGTTATCACTATTAACAAACTTTTTGAATCTATTTCCATTTCTGACATTTATGTAGAAAATAAGTCCCGAGAGCAGCAGAGATGATGGGGTGCATTACAAAGACCATGTTCAGCATGATGAGGGAGGCAATCCTTACACTCTGCTCTGGTGAGGACACATCCGGTGTATCTTGTCCAGTTCTGGGCTTCTCAGTTCAAGATAGTGACCTCCTAGAGAGAGTCAAATGAAGGGTCACAAAGATGATTAGGGCACTGTAGCACCTCCCATTTGAGGAAAGGCTGAGGGATCTGGGACAGTACAGCCTGGAGAAATCTGAAAATAGATTTCATCTGTGCTTACAAATATTTAAAGAGAAGATGTCAAGAGGGTGTATTCAAGCTCAGTGGTGCCTAGCAAGAGGACAAGGGAGAGTGGGCACAAGCTGCAATACAGGAAGTTCCATCTGAACATGAGAAAAAATCTTTACTGTGAGGGTGACATGGCATTGGAACAAGCTGCCCAGGGAGGTTGTGGAGTCTCTGGAGATGTTTAAAACCCATCTGAATGCCTACTTGTTTATCACACTGTAGAGAATATGTTTTAGGATTTCCACTGTTTCCTTTCAATCCCTTCAACACTGTGCTTGATTCTGTGAAAGGTTTATCTGAATCTGAGTCCTGACAACCAAAAGAAGCAAAACATAAACTGTACAAATTAAAATATTAACATAATTTCCTTTGATTATTTACCTGAAAAGACCTATTTTACCCTCACTAAAATAGAAGCACTTTCAGAGTGATATTTTTTATATATATGTATTTCTTATCCTTTGCATTATTAGATATTACATAGTTTTAAAACATGTAGGAAAATCACAGCCAGAACATCCAAGAAAGGCTTATACTTTTACATTTTGACTTTCTGCAGAAAGCAGTGAATTTTATTATTTTTTTTTTTTCCAACCTGACTTTAGAAATTGTAGTTTCTGCAGAGTTTAAGAATTCTCTTTGGTATAAAAAGGAAGCAACGGGTTTTACTCCTGACCCTAAGGGATTTTCTGTGCAGAGAAGTGAATATGTGCTGAAACACATATGTCAGCGGCTTCAAATGCAGCTGAGAGGTTTGCTATAAAATGGGAGGGGCAGAAGGAGGTGGGGTAATTGGGAAGATCCCAGAAGGGCAAAGTCCTATTCACAGGTGGTTGAAATTCATCAGGACAAAAAAGCAAAATTGGTGTTCAGGTGACAAGAGAGACAGGAAAAGTCACATGCCAGCTCTAGGACGTGAACAGAGCAACTTGAAAGCACTCGCTGTCGGCTACCTGGAGAGTTCTTAGAGTCATGTTCATGGCTTGTTATCTATGGCAGAAAAGCTGGAAGGAGAAAAGAGAAAAGGCTTGAGCTTCAGGGTTAAAAAATTTATCCCTTTCTCCCTCAACTAGTATTGAATAGAAGAAGTGTGTTTTATAAGGGAAAGGAGACCTATCCAGCCCATGTTAACAGAAATATACACAGCAGATATACATGCATGTTTGCACAGAAACACATATATGCTTATAAAAATCACATATAAAAGCAAGTATACATATATGACATAATGTCTATATTTTTGTTGCTATAATAAGCATGAGTTTTAATGTATGTGAATATATATATATATTTCTTAAGACAGATCAACTGGTATATCTCTTATGGGTATTAGAACAATTTATCTTCATGCCTTCTGAGGAATCCACCTCTGTCAAAAACTCAAAATTTCTCCAACATTTGTTATTAAATTAACTGGGTGTCATGGTTTTGTAATTTTGTAATTTTGCTATCAGTATTCCACATCATAACATCATGTAAAGCATGGATACTTCTATTGAATGTGCAGTCCACAGAAGAAGACTACATATCCCAGAGAACAACACAGGTAGTGATAAGTCACAGGACCAGGACGCTATATAATCTTGTTCCCAGGTTGGAGTGTTCTTTTTCTTCTCTCGAACTTCTCGGAGAGTGGGAAGGGTTCCAGCCGTGTCGCCTAGAGTTCACAGTAGGCCTCTCGGTTTTCGGGGACTCTCTGTTTCGTTCAATTTGTTAGCCTCAATTATATTATATTGTGTTATCTTGTATTTCAATATCATATTTAGTAAAATAAGTTTTTCCTCCTTAGATTGCCGCTGTTTTTATCCCATTCCCCTTTTCCCCCTCCCTTCTGGGCCCCAGGGGGGCCCTACGGGGTGGCTTCCTTTGTCACGGGCATAGGTAAATCTAAGTAACCCGTGACACTGGGTATTATGATGTCTAGCATATGGTCATGATTCTGTGTATCATTTTATACAATTTTTTTTTGCTATGGTCATGCATATGATGATGAAGCTACTAGGGTTTCACACTGAGAGACAAATATATCATTGACTCTAAGGTCTATTTAGCCTATATAAAATATCAGGTTGAGGTAATAACTCACAAAACGTATTTAGAAGGAAAAGAATATATTAATGCTATTTAACTGCCATTGTAGTTTATGAATTCATGCTTATAGGTCACATTATGCTTCCTCAGTAGTGAGAGAATACCATAATTGTTACAGTGTTAGGGCAATTGCCATTGCAGTGCAGATTAATTTCAATTAGTATATTTTTTTTAACCAGAAGTTTTCCTGTGCTTTCTATTGATATTGTTGCAGACAGCATGGCCTAAAGACACCAGTGAGCTAAATTTTTCTTAAAGGAAAAATAGCTCATCTTAGGCAATCTAAGCAAATGCATTATTTCTGGACTCTAATCTTGCCTGGATTTGTTTAATGGGTAATTTCCTGAATAGAAATCTGATTTTTCTGTGTACAGATAACTCAAAGAAAGCAACCAAGGAGTTCATAGAACCTATTTCAGGACCTGAACCCACATGAATGTTATAGGGGCTTTTTCTACCTCTACCTAGCTCAACTGGGAGTGACTCAACAGGAAATTAGTTTAATTCTGCCTTTGGAGGGAGGGGTCAAAAAACACTGCAGTGTCTTCAGGAGATTATGATGGTGTTAAGATATCTGCAGGGAAGCTATGAGATGTCTCAGCAAAATCTGTTCCTTGTGAACAGACCTCTATCTAGTATAAGTATTACTGGGAAAGAGGAAATAGACCATATCTGCTGTTCTCTTGGACTGAAAGTGAACAGGGATGAAAATGAGACTGCTTTACTTAACCAAGCTTCCTCAGACTGTTTAAGAAAGAAATTTGTCCAGTGTTCTTGACCCTGCATATTTTCTTCTTTTTCTGACAATTTAGTAGTACTTCCCATCTTTTAAACCCATTCTTGAGAAGAAAAAAAAAAAAAAAAAGTACCCATTACTACTTGGTAACTGTGGTCTTTGATGCTGTATTTTACCATGTATGTATTACATTAACTGTCTTTTTCCTCATGTGGGGAATCTGAGAAAATTCAAGAAAAAAATCTTCAACTGTTACCTGTTGTTAAATATGCCTTTCGAGGTTGGAAGGACATCCATCATTTTCAGCTGAAATTCAAGTAAGGTGCTTAACAGCGTACTGTTCAATTCCACAGAGGGATTGCTCTGTTGTATGTAAGCAAAATGTGTTTGTATGAGTAAATTAATCAAGGCTTTCCATTTCTATCTGTTTAAATTTTCCTACACAAGTCATCTTCATTTACTACCTCCTAATTGCTAAGTTCTGATCTCATGTTTTGTAACCTTTTCTTTTGTCTCTTTATAACCCTAAATAATTTGCATATATCACCTTTCATTGACACCTCAGTATGACATCAGTAAATGGGGAGGAAGTAGACTACTGAGAACAGCAAAATATCCTAGTCATTCCATCTGTTATGTTTCAGAAAAAACACTGAGAACATTTGGGATTTTATGGCTTTGTCAGGATGTCTTTGGGTGGGGAGTTCTGAATGCAGCTCACAAGAAAACCAAACCATTTCTTAAATCAACAGGAAAGAAACTGAAATAGACTTGTAGACTTTGATGTCAGTTACTAGGAAACTTGCACAAAGACAAACAGCTGAAAATAAATAAATCTTGGTTTTACAAACCCTAAGGAACTGCAGATTCTTTCAGGCTTTTCCATGAATTTAACTCACTTTTAAAATTTCATGTAGAATATAAAGTATTTAGACACAAATAGCAGAATTCTTTGAGAAACTGGGAACCACAATTGATAAAAAGATCTAGAAATTTCTCTTCACCTTTTCCTACATCCATTTTGACTGTATGAAATTATGCACACTGTGATCAAAAGATCTACATACAGAACTATTTTCAAACAAGTACAAATGTCAAATGCAGTCCAAGTCAACTGGTAGCATCTAAAATTTTCCTCCTCAGGATAACAACAGAAACAGGAAAAACTAGAGAGACTGGTAAGGAATTATGTGATGTTCTTTCTTCCCATCATACAAAAGTTAGAGCCATATCTCAGGATTCTTAAAACTCAACTATTTCCAGGAAGGTTTTTACTGTTTGCTCTATGGAACTGCTTTGAAATGGAAAGTTCAGAAAGACTACATTAGAACACTTTTAATAGCCTAGAAATTTCAGTATGTGCTGCATGAAATGTAACACTTCATACTGTTCTATGTGACCTTGCAACAGTAAGTAACAACAGGGTAGCTAAACCACGTAGTTTAAGACCTAGAGAACTGCTTTGAAAATGCAGGAGAACTTTAGAGTTAAAGACATGATCCTCCAGTGCCACTTCTGAATTTCATTATGTATTGAGTTTGTCAAACTTTTAGCATTATTCTGAAAAATAGTCTTTGTCCTTGAATAACCATCATAAATTAACATTTTTAAGTCATTACCCTCCCACAATGCTGTGATCAAGAGTTTAAAAACTGAAATAATAGTGATTTTATTTATTCTTCTTGTACTAAGAAGTCACTAAGATTTAGTTGTATATTTTCAGAAATCATTTAATATTCATGTAAGTTTGCTTTTGCTGTTCTTATTTTGGCAGATTTTCGAACACAATAGGACTGCTGTCTGTAATATATTGCTTTGTATTCTTTCACCGCTTTGAACTGTGTAGTGCAGACACCTCAGACCTTGCAAAGCAACCCATCATTCTGAGGATTAGTTGAGGTTATATACATTTAATATCACAGCAACAGCTTGCTCCAATACCAAAGAGTAATCCAGAGTCAGCTTTCAGGGAACTGTTTAACATTAATTGAAAAATAATAATAATAATAAAACAAAACAGTATGCTAAGGCTTTCAATACACATCTGGACACCTACCAGTGTGACCTATTGGTAGGGTATTGGCAGGGAATTTAAACTCAGTCTCTTGAGGTTATTTCCAACCCCTGCATTTCTATGATTTTGTGATTCTGTGATTCTTTGTATCTTTTTATGTTTTGTTTTCCAATTAGTCAGTTATTTGTTCATTATATCAAAAAGGCCTTTAAAACTAAAATATGTTTTGCAAACATTAGTGCAAAAGCACCCTTCTGAAAGACAGTGGCTTGTTCAAAAATCTTAATTGATGACTATGTCTTGAAAATGAGTTGTAACGTAGTAGGTGATAGTACACTTCAGCAAAGGAACTGCTTAGGAAGGAAATAATCTTTCCTGCCTAATTTTGCAGGCAAAAATTTCTGAGGCAGAACATGCTGATGGACAGTCAGCTGAATATGAGCCAGCAGTGTGCCCAGGGGGCCAAGAAGGCCACTGGCATTCTGGCTTGTATCAAGAATGCTGTGGTGAGCAGGAGTAGGGAAGTCATCCTGCCTCTGTACTCGGCATTGGTGAGGCCTCACCTCGAGTTCTGTGTTCAGTTTTGGGCACCATAGTACAAAAAAGACATGGAGGTGCTGGAGCAGGTCCAGAGAAGGGCAACAAGGCTTGTGAAGAGCTTGGAAAATCAACCCTATGAGGAGAGGCTGACGTACCTGGGGCTGTTTAGTCTGGGGAAAAGGAGGCTGAGGCAAGACCTTATTGCTCTCTTCCAGTATCTGAAAGGTGTTTACAGTGAGAGCGGGGCAAATCTCTTCTCACTGGTGACAAGTGACAGGATGAGGGGAAATGGCCTCAAGTTGCGCCAAGGTAAGTTTAGCTTGGACATTAGGAAACACTTCTTTACAGAAAGGGTAGTAAAACACTGAAATAGGCTCCCCAGGGAGGTGCTTGAGTCACCATCCCTGGATGTGTTTAAGAGCCGTTTGGATGTGGTGCTCAAAGATACGATTTAGCAGAGGGTAATGAGAGTTAAGGTACTATGGTTAAGCTGTGGTTAAACTTGACGATCTTCGAGGTCTTTTCCAACCTGGGTAATGCTATGATTCTATGATTCAGTCTTGCCTAAAAACATTTAACAGATGAAGTAGAGTGCACATAAAAATAAGATTAGGGGAAAAGAATATATAAATCACAAAGCCTGTTAAACCCTTCAACTTATTCTGTCACTAACACACATGTCCTCCGGCCCACAACAGAAAATTTATTTATGTATTTTCCTGAGAAATCCTTGCCAGTCTAAGTTAAAGAGAATGAAATAAGTCAATCATTAAATACAAATGTGCTTGGAAGTGGAGAGCAAAAAGTGTAAAGAAGAGAAAGGGATTGCTGAGAAGAAAATGAATATGCAGAAAATAGCTGTTGCAGCTGAGCATAGAAATAAAATACAGTACTGCATAAGTGCTAAGAGTTATCAGTGACCATGATAAAGTCCCATGTGACTATCTTTTCTCTCTTACTTACTGTAAATTCTACTCAGAAGCAGTTTGGCTGAGAGGAGGACTAACTGTGTTAAGCTCTAGGTAATCATAACACTCTTCTATGGGGAAGACCAGAACTGGGCATTGTCCTGCAGGTATTGCTTCAAAAGTGCTGAAGAAAGATAAAGATTGCTCAGATCAATTTTCAGTGATCATATCAATTTTAAACCCATTAAAATTCAATAGTTTATATATGTCCACTTCTTAGAATTTTGGAACTGGCATAGACCAAAAATAATTTTGTTATTATTAACTTGTTATGCCAATTTATTAGCATTTTTTAAATTAAGTTTGGGCATATGAGCATCAAAAAATTTATGTTAAAACAGGACAACTACTATATCTTGCATTCATCCTATAATTAAAAACAAGGAGCAAACTGCAAACTCAAAATTATATTTTAAAATTGTTTAATTGTATTTTTACAGTACAAATTCATATTTTGATCTACCAATAAAATGTAGCTACTGTCATTACTAATTATTGGCATATCCAGCTGCAATTCAGTACTTAAATGTAGAGCTTATTTACTGTAAAAGAAGTTGGTAGGACAACAGGTCATCTAATAGATCAAAGAAGAACACTGTCAAGGTGATGGGTATAACTACACGGTTAAGGCTTTGTTGCATTTGACGTTTGAGTTTACGTGTCAGTATCTGATTTCTACTGGAAAGCTAATGTTGTTAATCCATACAAGTGAAAATACTGAGGAACATATGTTACTTTAAGATAGTAAAATGCATTTTTCTAAATACTGATTTATCCATGCTTGTTTAATATGTACGATTCAAGTGCTTTTTAGATACTTCTCAAATAAACACATTGTTATTTGCTATTTTATTTTCTATAATTGTTCATATATTAGTCATAGCAGTTATATTAAATATTTCTGATTTGTATTTTGATACCTTTATTAAAATATAATGAAATCAGTTATTAAGAAGGTATTTTTTCAGTAAATAGAAAAATTTGGGAAGAAAATGCAAATGGGTTATAAACATCAGATTTGTTTGAGAGACTAAAATGACTGGAATTAGTACAAGAAAGTTGGCTGTTTGGAGTCTACTGTGAGAATAAAATATTCAGTATGTCCATGCTCCATGCTACAACATATCAGAAAAAATGTATCTTCTCTCTCACATATGAATCTAACTCTAATACTCCACAAGAGAATTCCAGCTGAAAACGTCACTAGGATGTTTAAATCATGAAATATGCTAAACTAGATGCCTGAATTTTTGGTCTTGCTATAGTTTTAGCCCAATATTCTGAAAATGATATGCAAATAAAATGGAAACATAAGTTACCATCATAAATCACATTCATTGTCCTTTTATAATTTGCGTGCTTTGAGTGCCTGGAAGACATGCTGTATCTTGTGGCTAGTTTTACATGGTGCAGAATGAAAGGCAGTGATCTTTGAACAGGATCCAGCAGAAGGACTAATTGGACTAATTAACAAATTTTTGTAACATCCCACCTGAAATGAAGAATTTCCTTCAGTGAGAATTCTCAAGAATGTCAAATATTTATCTGGACAAAATCCTCTCTCAGCACTTCTGCGGCACAAATGTGGGTGCAATTTCTTTGCAGATATCTTCATTAGGAAAGAACCTACAAGAAGACAAATTACATGAATTTATTAGTACATGTATCCCTAAATTAACATTAAACTCTATGAAAGAGCAAAGCTCTGTGACCAAAACTTGCATAAATCTTATAGCTGAGAACTAAGGAAAGAAACGTTATCTCTGCTGCCTCAACTGACAGCAACACACTTAATTTCAGACATTAACAGATATCAGAAATTTCCTGATGATCTTTGCTTATTATTTATCACCAAGTTAAATATACAAATTTTGATCTGTATTTACTAAAATATGTGTTCTTTTGTTGCTACCCAAAAATAGGTGACACAGAAAAATCTAGCATTTTCTGTGTAATTTTCAGCTATACTCTATGATAGAGATGCGGCTTATGGATTCCAAAAATGTCATAACTGCTGGTTATTGAAAATGTTATAGCTGACTTGCTACACATGAACATTAGATCTACTTGAAATAATCATTGCAAATAAGTTACAAAAAGTGATAGCCACTTTTTTTCTAAATTCACAAAATATGATTTAATAATGAGCTAATTTTAACGTATTTGCTTGCAAGAGTACATACAGTATCTAAACTGTTAATGAGTGCTTTTTATATGGTGCATTAATAAATCACAAGCTAGCCTCTCTTGCTGTTGATTATATGGTACAAAGAAAAGCATTCACCAATATTTATATGATTAGGGTACACAAGTATACCGAAACAAAATGAAAAAGAATATGAGACAACTGGACTAAAGGGCATTTGATCTCAGAAAGACCATGGTTTATTGTTCTATCAATAAGTTCCAGTACTTGGACATTACTTCCATTACTTGGACATTAGCAATGAGATAGTTTTCCCACTGTAATTCATGATTTTAGAGATGCATATTATTTATATTGCTAACCAGGCTTTTGTATTACTCTTCTGAAGGAGGCCAACCTCTCTTGAAAGTGTCTGTTAGCCACTTGTCTTCTAGCTGTAATACTGATGTGTCTTTCCCCCTTGAGATCAGCACTGCTGATGCCAGAAACCTTAGCTGCAAGTCTCAAAGCATCATTAATGCAGTAAGAGCTGCAGATAATTACATTTAATGTCACAGGGAGCCACCATGAATGTCTGTCTTTTTTTCCATGTTGAAATTGCACAGTGCAACAAATGTATCCCAGTTTCTTTTTAAAATCTAAATGCACTGCAGAAAAGAGAGTTTGGGTGCCTGTTTTCTACCTATCCTAAATAAACTGTATAATTATTTCAATTTTGCACTAGACCTAAGTATAAAATCTTCAATAAGGCTCAATATTTCCATATTGTTTTCAAAAAGGAGAAAAAGGCCATATTCAATAACATGGGTAACTTGGAAGCAAAAAGTGACATCTAAGGAAGTCAATTCAGTGTATGAAAGGTAGCTCTGTGAAATTTGACTTTCTACCTTAGTTTTTACTTACCATGTATTTGTTTGTGTTTAATCAGTATTATCCACACAACTCTAAGGATCCAGACTTGCATATAAGAAGACATTTTATCTGCCTTTTGTACTTTGGACATAATGAAAACTTACAGAGTATACCATTCCTCTACCATTCCACAGTCAAATCCCATGTATCTAAAGTGACTCTCAATTGATTTCTTTTATCCTTTTTTTTGTTTTCTTCTTTGCTTTTTTTTTTTTTTCCCCCTACTATTCCCATCATGAAATTTCATGAAAAATAAACACAGTGAATATTAAAAACATTCTGGACTCATACATTTCCACTCCAGAAATGAATTATTTAAAGTCAGAACATGTGAGATATTATTTGTAAGCAACTGATACAATTCACTCAGGGGAAAAAAAAAAAAAAAAAAAAAAAAGGAAAACAAAACAAAACAAAAAAACCCCACCTTTTTGTTATTATCATCTGGCTGTTTATTTATTTGTTCATGAGAAGCAGAATGACAAAGATTTCAGTTATTATACACTTTCACTATGGAGATACTACAAGTATACACCAGAGAAAAATATAGAAACTTTTAATCTTTTGTTTTAGAAGTTCCCTGAGACATTAAGGTAGCCTTTCAAAGATTACAGGACATAAATGCTGCTGTTTCTGAAATGTCTTAACCTAGAAGCTCGATACAAAAAGTTGATGATGTCAGTGAGAGATACCAAGCTGAAATAAGTGTAATTATTACTATAAATGTCATACTTGTACCTGCAAAGGGCTCAGAATAAGGAGACCTAAAAGTAAATGGCTCTGACATGGGGAATGTGTAGCAGGTCAGAAAGGTGAAGGTGAGGCTCAACAATAAGTAAAATCTAAGTAACAAAAGAATTCACTCAAAAGTCATACAATTCATTATTTAGTTACTTGGAGCTAGTTAATCTAGTATGACCTAATCAAAGAAGAACAGCAGTGACTTAAATATTTCATCTGTACTGCAGCATTTCTGTCTTCATGTATAATTCTTGTTGACTTCCTTCACTAGACTTTATATTTTCCTATATAAATGACTGTCAAGAGATATTCAAAAAAGCTGACTATGATATATAAGAAGAAATTTTAAACATTTATGCCTTGCTATAGTTTAAATTTTATTCTGCAATATTTACTGATCGTATAAATATTAGTTAATTATTATTAATATTGCTGTAAATATCTGCTTATTCGTTGTATAATTACCATATTTCATTAGAGGTATTAAAATTTTTTTATCTGATTTTTGATCTTAGAAGTCATCTTTTTAAAAAATGTTTCGGTTTTTTTAAGATGAAACATATTTTTAGACACCAAATCGTGCTAAAAGTAATTTCTCCTATAAATTTATACTGAAACTACAACAGAAATAAAAGCACAATAACACTATGCCATAGAACAAATACTCAGCAACAAAACACTATTTTTCAACACAGTCACCACAAATACCTATGCATTTTCACCAGTGATATATAAGAGCCTACATCCTACAAAAATCTGCATGTCTGTCTGGAACTTGACTTGTCTTTCATGTCACTGTCGTTACTGCTACAATACATCACCCACTTTTGTAAGGCTCACATTCACTGTTTGGTCTCCAGAAACATTCAGTAAGAGTTGATGAATGCCAGTCAGTGCTATGTTTTCCACATAATGGAATTCAATAATACACCTTTGCTTCACATGCTTTTCCATGTCAGACACCATTTTGTCAGACTGACTCTGCTGTTATCAGTTATATGGCAACAAAAAGAAATGGAAGGTTCAGCTTTTACTGCCATGCCAACACTTATCTCTGATGTCATGGGCCAACATATTAAAACAGGAGGCATTACTTTCAGAGCAGCCTTTATATAAACATCATCTAAATGTCATGCAATCTTTAAGCCTGTTAGCTATTCAGTCATTTTTTTTTTCTTTTCCAGGTGAAGTGATTCAGCTACTCTATGTATTACAATGATTCTAAAACTATGGAATTCCCATTGCCTACAATTGCCTAAGAGTACATATTTGATTTGGATGTACATCTTTGGTTCGTTCCCTCCCTACAAAATATTAAATATAAGTCTTGAGACAAGAGGAAGTGGAAGAGATCTGTAACCACTTGTGTACCCTGTTCAGGTATCAAAATGAAACATATTCATTTCCTGAAATACCTAATTTACATAATAAAATTTATGTTTCTGGGAAGAAAAACAAACAAACAAACAAATAAAACTGGGAAAAAAAAAGAAAAAGAAAAAGAAAAAGAAAAAGAACAAGAAAAAGAACAAGAAAAAGAAAAAAGAAAAGAAAAAGAAAAAGAAAAAGAAAAAGAAAAAGAACAAGAAGAAGAAAAAGAAAAAGAAAAAGAAAAAGAACAAGAAAAAGAACAAGAAAAAGAAAAAGAAAAAGAAAAAGAAAAAGAAAAAGAAAAAGAAAAAGAAAAAGAAAAAGAAAAAGAAAAAGGAAAAAGAAAAAGAAAAAGAAAAAGAAAAAGAAAAAGAAAAAGAAAAAGAAAAAGAAAAAGGAAAAGGAAAAAGAAAAAGAAAAAGAAAAAGAAAAAGAAAAAGAAAAAGAAAAAGAAAAAGAAAAAGAAAAAGAAAAAGAAAAAGAAAAAGAAAAAGAAAAAGAAAAAGAAAGGAACAGCAAATCACACGAATCATTCAAAAAGTCTTTATGTATGGGTCACATTTCCAAAGAGGCTTCACAAAATATTTTGTACAATGTTTCAAATATCAGACGCTGTCTTTTAAGAAATGTAAGCAAGTTCAAGCTCTGTGGAAGGGCTACATAGATATTGTTCTCTACTGTAGAGAGAAATATGCTCAGCCAGCACTCATTTAGTGCTGAAGCTGGCCAGTACTGTGGGATACAAGAAAAAGGGCTTTTTAAAATAAGTCAGCAGCAATAAAAGGTGCCAAGATATCACTATTCTGTTACTTCTTTGGGGTGGTCTCTTCCAGTATAGGAGCTTTTCAAAAACAGATGTTCGGTGTTTTCAACAGCAGTGATGGTATCTGGGACCCCTGAAGCCCTGAACTGGAATTTTGCATCGTAATTACAAACTCCCTACCAGCCCCAACTGCTGTGGGATTTACTTCTCCAGCTGGATGCATACAAGCCCATGTGACCTGTTAAAATTCATTTCAAAGTACTCAAAGAGCAGGCCAATATCATCACAAGACACCTCTCAACCATTTTCCAGTGACCTAGGGATTTGGAGAAATTCATGTTAACTGGATGTTGGCAAAAGTTATTTCACTTTTCAAAAAAGGCAGTGAAGATCTTGGTAGTACAGATCTGCCAGTTTCACTTAAGTGCCAGGAAATATTGTGAAGAAAATATTTTATGAATTACTGAATTACCAACACACTTACAAGGAAAAATTTTTAACACTTCTATATCAATGTTACACATCAAGATAACCATATATATATGAATGATAGTTGATGTAATCATTTTTATTTCAGAAAAGCTCTTGATATTGTTCCCCAAGACAAAATATCCAACATACACCTAGACAAATACAATTCATTGGCTGACAGGTCAGGCTCAAGGAGTTTTAGTAAATGGGGTTACATCATGCTTCCAGTCTTGCCAGGGTAGTGGTCACAGCACAGAGCATGCTTGGTTTAGGAAGCTTTTGGTCAACATCCTCAGATATAGTTTAATTGAGGGTGTTGCTGTGTGGAGCCAGGAGGTAGAGACGATGCTTATGGGCCTTTTCCAAGGATATTCATTGATTCAGTGATTCTAAGTACAGAAAATAAATAAATAAATAGAAGTGCACTGTTTATCTTGCATGTGAAACCTCTGAGTCCTTTGAAAGCTCATTAGTTTACCAAGATAAAAACAGGCAAGGATGAAAGTTTTGACATTTTCTGCAGTCACAAATGTTTTAAGCAAGTGCGTTGCTTTGTTCAGCAATACTCAAGAAATCATATCAACAAAATCAAGTAAGGGATTAGCATCTGCCTAAGAGATTTTAGTGTTATCACCAAAAATACGCATAATGAAATTAGTTTATTAGTTCTATATTATGGTTCTGCCTATAAAGTGTAGTTTAGCAATGTAACTATTCTCACAGAAATACAATGGAAATACCTAGTAGTGAAAGCAAAATTTGTATTGTCCTTCACTTTTCTACATTGCTGGAGAAATATTCCAGAGTTCTCACATTGCGTTCTCTTGTTCACATAATATGGTTTTCACTAGATATTTTTCTCATACAGGTTTTCATTGGATATTTTTCTAACATCTTATGTTATTAGTTGGTGGGAACTCAGACTCTCGGGATATAGATGTGAGTTCATATCTACAGGTAGACACTGTGAAAAATTAAGAATGTTATGATTTTAGTCCCATTGTGCTTTGATCAGAAAAGGTTAAGGACGTAATGCAATAAATAGAATTTTAGGATATATCTTCCTGAAAATGTTTGAGTAAATATTATGAAAAAATGTACTTTTGAGCTTTACAAATTTTGAACTAGAATGTGCAGTAAATACGTTGTTCTGATAGATTAACATAAAAACATGCTGAAAAAGTAATTACAAGCTGTTAAAGTTGATTCATTTCATTCATTTTTTTAAAAAACAAGGAGTAGGTTTAAAAAAATTATCTTTCTATTTTATCTTAAATTTTTAAAAATTATTTTTAAAATTATTAATAAGATATTAATAGATAAGATAAAATTATTTTTTCTATCTTTATATTTTATCTGCCTCCAACTCCTTGCCCCATTACATTGCCACATTTCTGTTTTATTTTTCAAGATCAGATTTATTAGAATTAGTCCCTAAAAATACACAGGAAAAAGGTGATGAGTTGAGTCATGCAAGAGAGCCTATAAATAAATAAATAAATAAATAAATAAATAAATAAATAAATAAGGAAAAATTAAAATAATATGAAAGCTACTACTCTATAAAACATGTCAAATAGCTGTGCAAAGGCTCATGGAAATAACAAGCAGAAAACAAAGATGAAGAAAAGAGAAAGTGAAAGAATAATGAAATTAAGGAAGCGTGCAGTGAATTTACAGATTTCAATCAGGAGAGTAATTTTGAATTAGGTTCTGGAGTGAGTAGAAATCCAGTCAGAGAAATAATGGTTGAAGGTGAGAGTCTCAATTTCCATTAAAGGGACCTTCCAATGACTGCATGCACTGTTCAAGGGCTCTCATCCTGTTTGACCCTCAAAGCCTAATGACAGGCAATTGCTGTTGCTGTTGCTCTTGTCTGAGAGTAAAGACTGCCACTTCAGCTGGGGAGTCTGTATTGTCTACCTCAGTGCTGTCTGGTACCTCACCATGATGGAACTCCAGGAGGCAGAGGCAGAAATGCATACTTCAGATGGCAGGACATGCATAGAGCTTTTTCCTGTTGCAGGGTCAAGCGGCAGAATCTCAGATTAGAGATGTCACTGAAAGGCTACCAAGGCTAGTACAAATCATTTATTATCATCTGTTTCTGTTTGTTTTTTTTCATGCGGGAATGAATGGTAAAACGAGGAGCAGCCTGAGATATATCAGTAAGGACAACAGAGCCCAGCCCTGCAAGCAGCCAGAAGATGTTCCTGGGTGCCAGCAGTGTTCTCTTTGACCCTTCTGGTCAAGGGAAAGTATACGGAAAGGATGTCTTAAATTTGACAAATGAATGAATGGCTATATTCTAGATGATATGGACAAGAATTTGTCTATATAGATGTCACATTTTATGATTTTTTGTTGTCGGTATTCCACATCGCAACAGCATGCAGTGCACTGGGAGTAAAAGAGTTAATGCTCCGGGTCCATTTTCCCAGGGTGTGGGTCCATGACTTCCTCCACTCCATTAGTCATGGAACTGGACCAAAGTGGCCCATAAACTGTCGATGATAGACCATTAAACTGTTTGAGAAATCCAGTCTAGTGAGATTGTATGGAGTCCAAATATCAGAAAAGAGAATCTCTAGTTACAGGCTTGTCAAGATTGTGGTGAAAGCTTTAAACTAAAGCTGCCTTTTGAAACTAGTGTTGGAAGTGGCTTTCTGAGATGAGATAAATAGCAAAGTCAGTGAGAGAACACCTGAAAAGCATCACAAAATGAATGCCAGTCAATGAACCTATTTCATTAGGGGGCAACTTAAGTGCCTCCACAGAAATGGACATTGCTTGTGAGCAAGAGAAAACAGAATTCTTAGCTCATTCTAAAGGCTATGATATTGTGGCCTCACTGAGACAAGATGGTAAGTGTTGCACAACTGGAGTGCTAAAATCAGTCTCTCCCAGCTCTTCAGGATTGATAACCAGGGAAATGCACATCCTGCTGCACCTTAAGATGGTGAAGGCGATGGGGAGGATAGAGTTAAATTCTTCAAAGGAATTAAGGAGTTATCCTCCAAGAAGGTGACAAGGCCAGCTGCAGAGATGAACTGCCTTTATATCAGCACATACAGCTTCGGAAACAAACAGTAACTGCGATGAAGTTGCATCACTAAAACCTGGTGGGATGACTCCCATGACAGGAATGTGGCTATTGAAAGAAACAAGTTCAGAACAGATAGATGAGGAGGGAGGGAAGGAGACCTGGCCTTCTATATCATGAAGGAATAGTGTAAAGAGCTGTCCTTTAGGAATGGCCACAAGCAAGTCAAATGCCTGGTGAGAGTTAGAGACTGAGACAACAAAGGGTGATTTGTGGTAGGGTCTACTGCTGGCTGCCTGAACTAGCGGAGTCTGTTGATGATGTCTTCCTTCAGCTACAGGAGGTGTCGTAATCATCCCGCTGGGGAACTTCTGTTGGAGAACTAGAACAGTGAGATGTAGGCAGGCCAGGACATTCAGATTTTATCAAGGATAACTTCCTGATCCCTGTAATAGGCAACCCCAGAAGGCTGTCTAAGCAATACTGGATCTCTTTCTCAATAGCACTAATGAACTGATTGGTGACATCGGGACTGGAGGCTGCTACTGCTGAAGTGACCATGCAGTGTCAGAGTTCGAACTCTTCAGGCATATATATAGCAAAATCAGGAAGCTTAATTTTAGGAAAGTCAAATTCCAGTTCTTCAGTGATTTAGTCTACAAAACTCCCTAGGAATCTGTCCTCAAAGATAAGGGAGTGGAACAAAGCTGGCACATTTGTAAAGAAACTTTCCTTACTTACACTTATTTACACTTTTCCTTTCCCCAGGTGTGGGAAGTCAGAGAAAGAAGGCAAAAGACCAGCATGAATGAATGAGACCTACTGGTGAAATTGGATAGCATGAAGAAAACACACAGGCAGTGGCAGCAGGGACATATAACCTGAGAAGAGTACAAGGATGTATTACATTGTGTAGGGATGGGGTCAGGAAGGCCAAGGCTGAAAGTGGACTTGGCAAGAGGCACAAAGAAAGATTAGAAAGCCTGTAGGTACATCGGCTGAAAAAGGAAAGTCTGAGAAGACACACCCCACCTACTGAGCAATGCGGGCAGTCTTGTAACAAGAGACTAGGAGAACATCGAGATTTCAGTACTTTTTTGTCTCAGTCTCCAACTAGTGTCTGCTAGAGTCCACATAGATCTTGAGTGGATGGTTTGGAATGTGAGAACTGAGGGAGCATTGCACATCTTGCTGTGAGAAAATCTTATGTCTGTGACCAATTTATGAATCTAAACATCCATAAGTCTATGGGTCCTATGAGACCCATAGTTTTCTTCATAAAGAAAACAAAGGAGCTTCAAAGGAGTTACAAGCAGTAACTCAAACAAATTGAAAAAAAATATTTGCTGACTGTGTTGCTAACTACAGTACCCAGAGAGTTCTCCTTCACCACTCAGAATCAGAGATCACATGAAAAGTACTGGAGACTTCTGAGAATTTTAATTTATCTCTTTTCATTGTATCTTCTCCTCAGAAAGTCAGAACGCATGTGAGAGTAGCTAAAGCTACCAAGAGTTAGGACCTAAGAAATGCAGCTTCATGGCACTGTGTTCCAGCAATAAACAGTTTGTCACATACTGATAAAACCAGGGCATATAAAAAAGTTCGCAGGAGACACAAAGTTCTGTGTTGTGGTTGAAGTGCCTGAGGAACAGGATGCCATCTAGAGAGACAGATGAGGTCAAGCAATAGGCCCTGGTGAACCCCATGAGGTTCAACAAAATCAGGTGCTAAGTCTTGCTTCCAGATTGGGCAGCCTCCCCCCTTGCCCTCACAAGCTGGGGGACTTCAGTGTCCTGGTGGGTGGGAAGCTGGACATGAGCCAGTAATGTGCTCTTGCATCCCAAAATGCCAACTATATCCTGGGTGACAGCATAAGAAATGTGGCCAGAAGGGTGATGAAGTTGATCCTGCTTCTCTGCTCTGTGCTGCTGAGGCCTCACCTGGAATACTGCATCCACATGTGGAGTCCTCGGTGCAGGACAAATGTGAACATGTTAGAGCACAACAAGAGGAGAGCCACAAAAATGATCCAAGACATGAAATGCCACTCTGACAAGGACAGGATGAGAGAGCACAGGCTGTTCAGCCTGGAGAAGGGCAGGCTCTGGTGTAACCTGATGGAGGCCTTTGAGTATGTAAGAGAGGGCTTATAAGAAGGAAGGGGACAGAGTCTTTAACAGAGTCTTTAACAGAGTCTGTTATGATAGGAAAGAGGAAATGTTTTCAAACCAAAAGAGGGGAGATTTAGATTGGATATAATAAAGAACTTTTTTGCAGTAAGAATTATGAAACACTGAAACACGTTGCCCAGAGAGCTGGTGGATGACTGGTCAATGGAGACATTCAAAGTCAGTCTGGGTGAGGCTCTAAGGAGCCTGATGGAGCATACCTGTCCATTGCATGGGGCTTAGACTAGATGACCTTTAAAGGCTTTTTCTAATTCAAGTGTTTCTATAATTCTACAATTTTTTTACAAGCACCGGAGGTGGAATAACTCTCTGGATTAGGAATCATCCTTACTGCGTTGAGCTTAGTTATGAAGATGGAAAAGCCAAGTGTATCTGGGTAAGAGTCCAGGAAAATGTAAACAAATTATATGTTATGACTAAACTACCTTAGAGTACCCAGTCATGAAGAAGAAAATTAATTACTCTGTTGTCATCTAGAAAAGTGGTTAAAAACACTCTGATTTCTGGAGTGTTTAGAGATAATTTCCCGACAAAGGTGAACAAAGGTGGCATAGGAAATGACTAGGTAAGGTGTTCCACTTCATTTGTTGTTAACTGTGAAGGTTTTATGGATGATGTAGTGGCTGGAGGCTGTCTTAGTCACAGTGACCACAGAAAAATAGAATTCTTATTCCTCATGGAAGCAAGGAGAGCAATAAGCAGAACTGCTGATTTGAATTTTCAGAGGACACTGACAGAGTCCCTTGGGAACACTTCTAAGAGTAAATAGATCAGGGAGATTGGACCTTTCATTCTTCAAGAATGAAATCTTGCCCAAAAGATGAACATCTATGTACCAGAAAGTGAACAGAAAAATTGGGCAGAGATGGGGTAGGGAGTTGAACAGAAACTGACTGAACACAGAGCTCCTTCTGGAACTCAGAAAGAAAGGGAGAGTTAAGGACACGTGGAAGGTGTATACTAAAGAAGAGTACAGAGATGCTGGAAGGTTGTAAAGGGAGAAAACTGGGAGGGCCAAGGTCCAGTACAACTTCAGTAAAAGAACAAAACACTTCTTTTACATATATATGTATATATATGTAAAAGTATATATTTTTTTGTATATGTATATATACAAAAGAAAAGTAGAATCTTGATTCTTAATTAGATGCAGGGGGAAGCAGTAGAAAGAGATGAAGAGAAAGTCGAGGTACTCAGTTCTCTGTTACATTAACAAAAGTTGAGGATTATTTAGAAAACAGTATTATCTTTGAGTAAAAAACTAGTCAGATGAAAAGAATGAGCTCTTCAAATAATTTCTCCAAATTAGGAAATATTTCAGAATAAGATATACATATATGTATTTTAAAAGTTACAAATAATCAGAATATATAACTTGTAAAAGAGAAACAAAATTTAAATTGATTGTAACAGAAACAGGTGCAGGAAGAGAATTTGTATAGCAGAATCTCAAAGTAAGGCCTAAGAAGACCTGGCAGCTAAAGTTATACAAATGGGTAAAAAACATGCAAGGATATGCAAATTCTTCATGGTTAGCATAATTAAGTGTTGTGATAATTTAAGTGGGAACCTGATAGCAAAACTTAACTCAGAGATATGTCTTTCTAAATTATATGTTTTATACCCAGATGAAGTTATAGGCTTGATGTGGAGCACACTGGGTAAACTTCCCTAGCCCGTGTTATGCAGATGGCCAAATAGGATGACCATGATGGTCCCTTTAAGCTTTGCACTGTACAACTGTATGAAAATACAATCATTAATTTGTCTGTCATGCTGGGTTTATACCCTCAGTCTCTTCCTTATACCTGTCACTTGCTCCTAATTTATTTATTTATTTAGATTTTTTTTTCCATGGCTTTTTTTTTTTTTTTTTTTTTTTGAACTTCATTGTACAGAATGGTCATTAACTGTGATGCAAACGCCAATGTTTCCATGGAAACTCCTGTCCACTACAGAATATACTACAGCAATTTTTGAACCATTTGTCCATTTGATTAATTATGTCTTTGTGCTGAAGGCTGCTTGGCTTGATTGTCTCATCATGTATTAGAGAAGCTACTGCTCTAACAAATGGAGCTATTGTTTTGGGTCTATTCATCTTGGTACATCCCTGAGAGCTGATAGACATTTCAACAAAATGACTGTCCCTTAATGAGCTGCAGCTTGTCAGAATTGTTTAGGGCTTCATGCTAGGCACAGACCACTGTCATGACAGCTTCAGTTATTATGGCAATGAGTAGGATGTCTATAAAAGAGTCTATAGAAGCAAATGACCCTGGTTTTGATATTACATAGATTGTAATTATCAGCTATATATACACTATATGATAGATTCATAATAGATTCCAAAGCTTTGAGACAATTTTCTGATGAACTAGCTGCGTGTTCAGGCACAAAGAAAGAAGAAATAAAATACTTCCCCTAACCTTGCTAGTTGTTGTTAAGTAAAAACAGAAAACAAAACCCACAAAACAACCAGAAAGATTCTTACAGAAAATATCAGCTCATAATTGTTTGCAGTTTGGCTTTCCTTTTAAATCACAGATATTTCATCATTCTATGGTGAAGAAATTTTCAATATCTGTTATAATTTTTTTTAAACATTTATTTTGCATATTAATAGAACTGAAAATTTAAAAGAAATATTTAAAAAACTGGAGAAACTATGTATGGCGTATGAGAGAAATATATCGTTATTTTTCCATCAAATTACTACATAAATCAATACTCCAGCCCTTGCTCTGTCAGCTCCCATCAACATTTTTGTAATTTTAATGGGCATGTCTGTCAATGTGTTGTTTACATTAGTGAATATCCAGCTCGAAACATAAGCAGCTTTGGTGGCGTGAGATTGTTTCAGACACATACTGACTTATTTCTGGCAACAGGTTTCACATATTTTGGGTAATATTAGTGGAAATACCAGAAAACTATACTATTTTCTACAATAGCCTATAATTTCATCTAAAGGTATATGACTTCTCAAAGGAGAAAAAGGAAAGCCAGTCTGAGTTAACAGAACAAAAAATCTATTTCTAACTAGAATTATGAACATCAAGATTCATTTTCTACATGTTTTTAAAATGTAGATTTATGATTTCCATTCTTAGATGTTCCATTTAGTGAAAAAGCATGAAGAATCTGTGTATGTGACACTAGCTTTAAATATTTCTTAGTGCAGAATAAGTGATTAAGTTGTGCCCCTAATAATCACAGATGGAAGTCAGCACCCTGTAGCTACCAACAGCCACATTTAATCAGTTAATAACTGTGGATTAAACTTAATTCAGATTAATTTGTATTAGTATAGAATTTGTAACTCAATTGCTTTCATATTAATTTACATGTAGTCTAGACATGACATCATATTGACTCTTTGTTTGGACCAAACACTAATTATGAACCTTGTAGCTAATGGATGCAAAACTTCCAGTTTAAAAACAAAATAGGATTTCTGTCTACACTGTACTTACGACAGCTCAATATTACAATTTAGAGTTGCAGGCTTAGCATTGCCTGGGAATAGCACTTCTTCATTTGCACTTCAGCCTCCTTAAACAAAGCGTGTTGTTCTTAAATGAAGAATGTGGCTGTTGGAAAAGGAAGTTACTATCATCCATCAAAAATTGTTAGCCTCAAATTCTTCTGGGAAAAACCCAGTGAGGAAATAAAAAAGGTTAAAGTAAAGAAAAAAAAAAAAAAAAGGAGGAAAAAGTCCCGCTAACAATAATAACTGCTGTGGTGCAAATTGGACTGAACCACTGTCAAGGTTATTTTATCATTTATAATTGCAGTAATTCCAAGGGTCCTTTCACATGAACTTGAGCTCAGTTTTTATTTCTTCTGAAAGCATTTGATTCATTTATTTTCAAACCACACTTGCAAATATAAGAAAAACAGTTTAAAACACACTTGCATTACTTTCACTTTGAAATTAATGCATCCTATTTATTACTGCGGAAACTGCAACAGATGCAAAGAACTCTGGGCAAATTCTCAGCAACAAAATACCACTTATCAGTGTAGTAACCATCACTAGCTCTGCACTTTCACCATCAATGAACAAATGTATGCACGCTAAAGTCAAAAATATTTGCATGGTTTTCTCAAACTTAGTTTGCATTTGTTTGTCCTATTATTGTTGTCACTGAAGAAACACACGGCTCACTGCATCACTGTGCCAGCAGCTGCTGTTTGATCTCCAGAAACGTTCAGCAAGTATCAGCGAATGTCAGTGGGTGCCATTTTTCCACATGGAGGAATTCAGTGACACACCTTTTCTTCACATGCACTTCCATATCAGTTAACATTTTGTCAGACTGCCCCTCTGATGGCATCAGTCATCTGGCAACAAAATGTAATGGAATATTGGCAGGAACCTTCACCATCTATTGCTATACTGACAACATCCACCTCTGATGTCATGGGCCAACATAATGAAAAAGGAGATGGTACTTTCAGAGCATCTCTGGCCATATACATGGTTGCACATGCCCCAGGATTGCATATAAATATGGAAATATGTGTTTATATATTTTAAACATTGCTATTTACATATATTTACATACAAACAGTCTTGGAACATGTATGTGTGTGTACGTTACATATATATGCATATATATAATCATGCAGTCATATACTCATAGTATGTACACACATTTGTATTACACACACACATATAAATACATATACATATATGCATTACTTATGTTTTACAGACAATATACTTACATATTTATTTCTACATTTGTTATTAAAGGAATTTTATGAAAATAATTTTGAATAAATTATAAGAATTACATACCATCTTGAAAATTTTATCAACAATATTGATAACAGTAAAAAGAACATAGATATTTTATACTACTCAAAACATCTTTCTAAACTGATTTAAATTTTATGCTTCAAGCATATTTCTTCAAGCCAGTATTCCCCATATGGATTTAATAATTAAATAATTAAAAAATATTTAATTAAAATAAAATAAAATAAAATAAAATAAAATAAAATAAAATAATAAAATAAAATAAAATAAAAATTGAGTAATAACTTTCATGTTTATAAGTAACCGTGGTAAATGTTTCCCGCTGTAAGGACTGCTTCTCAGGTTCAGTTTTTTATCTGCTGGATAAATAATGCTCGACACGTCCTAATGTGGTGTATTAGTGTCACCTAGTGGCTAATCCTTCCCTGCGCCAAATAAAGTTCTTCCTCGGCTGCGTGTCACAGCAGATCGCCTCCCATACATGCAAAAGTCACTTGCAGCATATGCTACCACAGAAACTGAAATAAATCTTTTAGTAGTATGACAGTCCTGTTTGGATGTAGTACTACGGGAATAAAACTTCAAAATAGCTTCCAAAATTAACAGAGAAGTTTTGTGTCAATGTCACAGCAGATGATAGGCAGAGTTCTCACTTTACATATGTACAAACATAGTTTTGTATGTGCAGATTGGACACACATAAGTTGAGGAGTTCAACTTCTGGCAGAATAGCTTTAGAGCTGATGTATTTGACCTTTCAACAGAAAAAGACATTTTTAATTTATGACTTCATATTGCTGGCAGAGGTTCTAAAAATAAAAAGGGGATGTACATGAGATAGAAATAAACAGATGAGATTAAATTTCAACATGTAAGACTCATAGTTCTGGGAGCATATATTTGTAATTAAGTGCATTATATATATATATATATATGTTATACACATATTGTAAATTAAGAGTAAATTTATAACTGCTAATGAACCAGTTGTGAGATTAAAATCTGAGATCTATTAATAAAGAACTAGAAGGTTTTTTTTCTCTCTTGTATATGTAATTAAAAAGTTATTTTGACAAATTGATGTATGTGAAATAATATTAAATTTAAAATGATACTATTAGATTGGCTACTCAAGAATTAGAAGCATTATAATACAGATGAATGAAAATGTTTAAGAATCTTCTTTCTTTATATCAGAGATGAGCAAAGCAAATGTTAATTAAACTTCTAGAAATTCATAATTTCACGAATTCGTGGTTCATATAAAAGTTCTACAAAAAAAAAACCAAACTCAGAATACAAGAACTGAGAATCATTTTAATGAGTGTTTGTATGTATGATGGGAAAAAAAAAAAAAAAAAGTATGAGGAGAAACACATGCAAAACAAATAAACAAAAACCAAAGACAAATGCAGTTTTCTCAGGGAAATTAAGATCAACCAATTAAGACTGATTTTTTTGGCAGAGGGCTTTATAAAATTATTTTTAATCTAATATGCTTTTATCATTTGTTTAATAATAATAATAATAAAACTTTCAAACTTTATAAATGGTTTGATTCCACAGTTTTACAAACTAGATTTTACCTTCTTCTTCTTCTTCTTCTTCTTTTTCTTCTTCTTCTTCTTCTTCTTCTTCTTCTTCTTCTTCTTCTTCTTCTTCTTCTTCTTCTTCTTCTTCTTCTTCTTCTTCTTCTTCTATCTTCTTCTTCTTTCTTCTTCTTCTTTCATCTTCTTCTTTCTTCTTCTTCTTTCTTCTTCTTCTTCTTCTATATACATTATATATATATAATAAATTATATAATAATAATAATAATATCATCAATAATAATAATAATAATAATCCTTAAAACACCTAGGGAACAGAATAACCAAATAATACAATTAGAGTTGCCTGGAAGACTTGAACTGCATATCTAAATGTTCTGCAAACTAAAATTAAAAACAAAACAAAACAAAACAAAAATCACTTACTTCCCTTAATTTGAGAAGATCCTGAAATTCTTTTGAAGATGTTGTTTACAGCAAACATTGAATACTGATATTCAACTTTCCCTCCATAAAACAAGCACTCTAAAAACGTAACTCACTTGCTGTCTTTACTTTTTATATAGGTTATATTAAATTTGTCACTTTGCAATTGCCTACTCCTTGATAGTTGGTGATAGTTAAATAAAAATGTAATGGGTTAGACTAAAATAGATCCAATTACTTGAACAAATTTATAAATTAAAGGTTTGTGGTTAACTTTCAGATGTGTAGATGTGTACTGACATCATGACCTGAGGATGCACTTTGTTATGTTCTCATGTCTTCACAGGACTCTGAAATGAATTTATTCAAAAGCTTCCAATTGCTCTGTATTCTCCTTGACAACCATGGTTTCAGTGACTGGAGATCTTTGTCTCCAACAAATAATAATAATAAAAAAATAATAATAATAATTTAAAAAAAAACAACAAACACACACACACACACACACAAAAACCCACAAACATTACATTTGTTGTTTTTTTCTCCAAAAATATATTCCCAGTTTATTTGTTCTTCGGGCTTCAAGATTATTGAATTCACAGGAGTATAAAACACACATCGTATTGATACTGGACATGTTCTGATTCTTGATTTAATGTTTTCATTTCAAAGTGTGTCCAATCCAACATAATCCAGAATATTTTCAGGTGTATATTTCTAGTATGCACTCTCAGATTAGCACTAGTCTGTGTAAAATACTATTCTTTTGATCAGTATCTATAGTAATATCCACTCCTATGTGACCTACAATTAAGTTAAAGACTTGCTAGACTTCCTTCTCTTGTTCAGGGTCTTCAAAGGAGTATTTGATACCAGAGGTTACTCAGAAATTTAGGGGATATGGAATTTGCCTGACTAAGCAGTCTTGGTCTGAAACTCTGCTCCAAATTATTGGCCTGAAACTCTGCTCCAAATCAGCGTAAGAAGGAGCTTTCTCTTCCCACCACATCACTGCTTCTTTCCATCTTTCCTGAGAACAGTTTAGCCTTCATTTCTACCACATTTGAAAGGAATTTTTCCTGTTAATCTTCAGTTACAACTCCTACATGTGTGTTAAAAAATAAAGCTCAACATGTTTGTATTTATTTGAACATGTACACTTTTGTAGACATATACAGACACACAGAGACACATATATTTTTGCTATCCATTTTTCACAGCTGTATCTTAAGTAAAGCTTGTATACAAAGCTGTCCTCAAATTAAATTCTTCAATATGTGATTTATAACGTTTTCTGTCAAAGAACAAATTGAACAAATCTCTACTTCAACTAAATAAATGCAGTAAAACTTACTTCCCTAGTCCAAATTTTGTTTTGTTTTAGAAAGAACACATAGCCCTGGTAACATTTGTAAAACTTCTGAAATAGAGATAAATATGAATGATATATATACAACATGTATAAACCGTCATACAGCTTTCTTCTGATGAAATTGAGAGACAGCCTAAGTTGTGAATATTTTTCAAAATCCCTTTATCAATTTCTACTCTCATACTGCAAAAAAGTATTGTAGGGAGGCTAATCTGTATTTATGCGCCTGATTTTTTCCATTTCTAACCTTCCAATTTCCCACTTTCAAATTCGATATATGACCACTCTAATCAAATAAATCCTTAGAGATTTACACCTGATAGTAGATTCATACTTTGGCAGATTTTCAAATAAATCTACAGTGAATGAGAAGACTCAATGAACCATTCCTTTACTGTTCTGGGGAGGGAAAGAAAGACCACAGAGTCCGTGTTTGGAATTCATTTCCACTAGCGAGTGTAGCAACAGGGGAAAAGCCTTTAAATGCCCTTCAGCAGAAACTGGCAGGCAGGGGAAACAGTGGAGCCTTTTGCTCACATCTTTTGCTGTAAGATGTCTAACTATGTTATCTCTTTCCCATAGCTGTCTATGTCAACTTTGATCACTAACATTATCTTGGCAGAAAGATAATCTAACCTCGATCCTTGAAAGTTTGTACTTATGCAGTGCACATCTTCCTAAAGAAGTCTCAGTATACTAACCCATCTGTTTTCACTTCATTTAATGATGTACATTAATTGAATTAACTCTTCTTATGACAGAAATCTTAAGAACAGATCTAGAACCATTTGTTTTTCCTTGTGTTGGTGCACTATTTTTCCATATAATTTCTTGCAGCGGCATTTCTAAAGGGATATCATCCAATTCAAAAATGATTTTTATAGTATTTTACATTTGGGAGAATTATGCTACTGAGTTATTGATGGCTCTTCAAGAAGATTCTGGCAGTGCAAATGTTTATATTGACAGGATAGGTGTCTAAGTACAGACAACACTGACTCTGTTCACAGAGGTCAAAATGTGGTATCTTCTGGGATCCATTAATCTACAAATCAAAGAAGCAGACTTCTGTAGGACTGTATGTTAAATTACCTTTTTTTTTTTTTTTTTTTTTTTTTTTTTTTTTTTTTAATATATAAGTCTAAACATTGTGCTTTCCATGTCACCAGAGCAAATGGTACTGATATGACTGACCCTATAAAAATAAAAGGAATCAGCTCTTTGAAAAGGTAGATAAGACGAGATAGGTGTGCCCCGGTGGCGCAGTGGTAGGAATGCCACCTTGCAACACTGGGGCCCGGAGTTCGAATCCCCCCTGTGGCGCAAGTGGTAGAAGTGCTGCTCTGCTACACAGAGGCTCGAATCCCAGGGGTTGGACTCGATGATCTCTAAGGTCCCTTCCAACCCGCACAAGACTATGATACTATGATACTATGATAGGTAGATAAGACAAGGGAAAATGATTTTAAGTTGAAGGTGGGAAGATTTAGGTTAGATGTCTGGAGGAATTTCTTTAAAGAGAGAATGCTGAGGTGCTGGAACAGGCTGCAGAAAGAGGTTGTGGATGCCCCATCCCTGGAGGTGTTGAAGGCCAGGTTGGATAGTCTAGTATTAAATGTGGAGACTGGTGGCCCTGCCTGTGGTGGCAGGACTGGAGCTTGATAATCCTTGAGGTCCCTTCCAACCCAGGTCATTCTGTGATTCTGTATTCTGTCTAATGTTTTCTATATCGCATTTCATATACCTCTGTATATGATAGATAGAATAGACTTCAGCTATTCAGGTTGAAATTGTCTATGCTGACTATCTACCTTAGACTGAATTTGTCTTAATATCAGTGAAACCAGATCAGCTATTTATCAAAATGAAGAGATTTGCTGACAAATAGAAGCAGACCTGTGCTTTGGGAAAGGACTGAGTTTTCTCTCAGAAGGTCACAGGATTATACCAATGTTTATATCTGTTAATCATATTCAACTACAATAAAATTTGGCATCTAACACCAAGTTCCATTTTCCTCAATAGAGAAATGGTTGTGAAGTCACCTGTGTTATGACAACATCCCTGCAGTTCCCTTTTAAGGGAAGACCAGTACTGAGTAATTGAAACAGAAAATTAGGGGAAAAAAATGCCAGTCTGACCAAAGACTTGTCCATCAAATCCATGCTGCCACTTTCCAGGGTACAATTTTACTTTGATGGATAACATTTTGAGAAAATGAAAAGTTCTTGTATTTTCTCTGTAGAAATCATGACCCATGAAATGACAAAATTCATAGAGACTTCAAAAATATGTTGCCTGGTATCAATGTGCCAGTGTAGTACAACGCTGAACAAAGACCACTTACAAGATGAAGAAATGAAAATGAAATTCTACTATCAAAAAAAAAAAAAAAAAAAAAAAAAGAGAGTTGGGGGAGGGGGAAAGGAGTAGCAAGAAAAACAAAATCAATCCAGCCATATGGAAGTTGTCAAGGTAGTAAAAATCTTGATTAAGTAAAATCCTGCTACCCTGAGTTTATACAAAACAAACCTGACAACACAGCAGAGGGAACACACTCTAGAAGTATGGAAACAGCAATTCTTTCTTTTTTTTTTTTTTTTTTCATTATAAATGTGATTGAATTTTTCTGCAGTTGATTTTTTTAAGTAAAAATAATTTTTATAATAATAAGATTAGTAGAGAATCTGATATTTAAATCTGGAATTATACAAAAATTGTCAATCAGCAGAAGAAAGTAATTGTAAATGTGAAGCAAGTCTCTCAGTCTACAGAGGATGTCCCTTGAGAAATGGTAAATATTACACAAGGAAATAGAAAAGGTTGTTCAATGCAGTTGTTGTTCAGAGCAGTCCTGAAATGTATGGCACAGAGAAGTTGTGGATGCACTTTCCTGGAAATGTATATAAAAATAAATGGACTATAATATAAATGGACTAGTGAAAGGTGTCTATGTCCATGTCAGGAGAATTAGAATGAGATGATCTTTAAAATCATTTACCATCCAAAAAGTTCTTTGACTTTATGACATAGATTTAGTTTTGAACCAAGTGACTCAGAAACTCCTTCCAACTCTAAGCTCTGTAAGCTGTGACAATTGTAAAAAGTAGTAGCACTTGTGGAATTCATACCATAAGGAATAAATTACTGTATGAAGGCTGTCACACATAATATTTTACAATTTCTTGTGTTCTTACTACAAAAAATAAATAAATACAAATCTTTTATAAAACTGCAAGCAAAAGCATATAACCCTTTGATATAATAGAAATTCTGTCTACCAATCTGACTTTTTTATGTTTGTCTTTGATGATGAGTGTGTTTCTTAAAGACCACTGGAATTATTAAAATTCAGCAAAAGATTGACTGGAATTGACTAAAATTCAGAGGCAACAACATAGCTCACATATCTACAGTTTTCCTTCTCTGTGATCTGCTCCATCTCACTCTCTCCTACAGAAAGTATCTCAGAGCTTTAAAAACCATTTCCTTTTATGTTTACAGATGTTTACAGGATAATGTTCACACAAGAAGGAACAGGGATTGCATAAAGGGACTATATGTGAAAGTCTTAGAAGTTATACTGAATTCATGCCTGATCTTGACACTATTGTTACAACTGCTGGCCACACATTCTTACTTCATAATAGTATACCTTTTCATTCTCTCTTTGATTTATTTTCCCTGATATGTTAAGAATTAGAAGCTGTGTAGCTTCTGACACCAGCATATACTCTCAGATTTAATAAATTGGACTGAAGTAGAGGAGAAGGATGCTGGGGGTCCTAGTGGATGAAAAACTGAACATGAGCCAGCAGTGTGCTCTTGTAGTTCAGAAGGCCAATGGTATCCCTGGCTCCATCAGAAAAGGGGAGGCCAGCAAGGACAGGGATATGATTGTCCCTCTCTACTCTGCCCTCATGAGGCCCATCTTTAGTACTGCGTCCAGGTCTGGGGCCCCCAACGCAGTAAAGACAGGGAGCTGTTGGAGAGGGTCCAGGGGAGAGGAGTCACAAAGAGGGTCAGAGGGCTGGAGCACCTCCCCTATAAGACAGGCTGAAAGAACTGG
Organism: Coturnix japonica; assembly: GCF_054131305.1. Classification (NCBI taxonomy): domain Eukaryota; kingdom Metazoa; phylum Chordata; class Aves; order Galliformes; family Phasianidae; genus Coturnix; species Coturnix japonica. The sequence goes on from NC_140702.1 coordinate 39,823,422, forward strand.
GCCTGTTCAGCCTGCAGAAGAGAAGGATGTGAGGAGACCTCATTGCAGCCTCCCAGGACTTAAAAGGAGACAGCAGGGGAATCAACTCTTTACTTGGGCAAGATACTCATAGGACAAGGGGGAATGGCTTTAAGCTCAAAGAGGGAAGGTTTAGGTTAGCTGTCAGGGGAAAGTTCTTCACAGAAAGTGGTGAGGTGATGGATCAGGCTGACCAGAGAGGTTTTGGATGCCCCATCCCTGGAGGTGTTCAAGACTGGATTGGATGGAGGCCTGGGCAACCTGATCTGGTACCAGACCTGGAGGTTGGTGGCCATGCATGTGGCAGGATGGTTGAAACTTGATAATCCTTCCAACCCAATCCATTCTATTATTCTATTTTTCTATGATTCTATGACTCCATGAGGTAACAATATTTATAATGCTTTTTCAGCTGTTTGTAAAATGATTATCCATTTCTCTTTTATCATAAACATACATTGATAGAAAGTTAAATTGAATCATAGAATCATAAAATCATAGAATGGTTTAGATAGGAAGGAACCTCTAAGAGAGTTCATTTCCAGTGCCCCTCTTACAGAGAGTTGCCAATCACTTGATCAGGTACTAGATAAGATTGCCCAGGGCCCCATCTAACCTTACACATTGCACCTCCAGGAACAGGGCATTCAATGTTTCTCTGGGCAGCCTCTTCTATCACCTCATCATTTTCTCAGTGAAAAAAATTCACACTTACATTTAACTTGAGTCTCTCCTCTTTTAGTTTAAAAACATTCATGCTTCTCCAATTATCTGTATAAAAATTTCATTTCCTTCCAGCCTGCAAGATTTCCTTAAATATGGGAAGGCTATAGTGAGGCTTCCCAGCCATCTCTTCTCCAAACTGAACAAATTCAGCTCCTTCAGCCTGATTTATAGAATATAGGCTCCAGTCATCTGATCTTCTTTATGGACCTTCTCAGGACCTACTTCAGAAATTCTAAGTCTTTCTTGTCCTGGAAAGTCCAGACCTGGACACAATATTCCAAATCGGGTCTCACGGGGGTAGAGAGAAAATCAACTCTTACCCTGTTGGACACTACACCTTTCATGCAGTCCAGGATACTTTTGGCCGTCCGGGGTGCAAGTGCACATTACTTGTTCATGTTAAGTGTTTCATCTACCAGAACCTCCAAGACCTTCTCAGTAGAGCTGCTCTCAAGAAGTTCTTCTCCCAGTCTGTACATACGTCTGGGATAGCCCTGACCTAAGTGCAACAGATTGCACTTGGCCTCATTAGAAGTTTAAGAATCCCCAGTTCACATGGGCCCATCTTTAGAGCTTGTCCGGGTCCCTCTGGATGGTATATCTTCCTTTTCCTGTGTCAGATGTGCTACGTGGCTTGATGTCTTCTGCAGACTTGCTGCAAACTGGATTACATCAACTCTGTCTTTGATCAGGATTTTAAGGAGTACCCATCCCAAGATGGATCCCTGAAGAATGGCACTCATCATTGGCCTTCACTTGGACACGGAGCCATCAACATCAACTCTCTGCCTGCAATCTTCCAACCTTCTCCTTATCCATCAAATAGCCTCCCCTTCAAATCCATATCTCTCCAATTTAGATAGAAGGCTGTCTTGAAAGTCTATATCAAAGGTCTTGCAGAAGTGCCAGGCATTTGACTTCAGTTGACCTTCCTTTGTCTCCTGATGCTGTCATTCTATCATGGAAGGCCACCCCTGGACTGATGAGGCATGATCTGCCATTGGTGAAGTAATTCTGGATGTTCATCATCTTGCCATGCCTTCAACTGTCTTCCAGGAGGATCTGTTCCATTATCTTCCAAGATCAGAGGTGAGGACTGTGGGTCTATTGTATCCTGGGTTTTCCTTTGTCCCTTTTTTAAATATTGGAGTGATGTTTCCCATTTTTTTTTGTTTTTCTATAAGGGGGGGACAGAAAGCTGTTGCACTCTCAGAGTGGCATCTTTGATGAGTTGCCAGCTGTGCTCTTGTTCTTTGCACCTAAGGAGAGCTTCCCAGGGGATCTCATTCAGTGACTCCTTAAACAGCTTTAAGTTTGTTCCTCTGAAGCTCAGGGCAATGACTTTGCTCTTTGCTAGGCAAGTCCTCCTTACGATCACAAACTCTAAAAAAGACGTTGTTAATCAAGACCAGACTGATTCCAGTCTTAACCTCTTTACTTATATCTTCTGCATTGGTGAGCACCAGGTACAGAAACATTTCTCTGGTTGGTTTGTCTGATTCCTGGACCAGAAAGTTATCTCCTAGATTTCTTGCAGCCCGCTGCATTGCTTTCCCAGCAGATATATGAATGGTTGAAATCCCCCATCAAGGTGAGAGCCTGCAAGTGTGACCCCTTCCAGCAAACTGAAGCAAGAAGGCCTCATCCACAAGCTCCCCATCATCAGGACGCCCCTAATAGGCCCCAGGCCATCAGATGTTCTTTATTAGTCCGATCCCTGATTTTCACCAGCAAGCTCTCTCAGGCTGTTTCTCAGAGGCAGCTCTTCATACCCTTTCCACCTCTTAACATAAATATTGAATTCCTTGCCCCTCTTCTTCTACCTTTTATGAGAATCTGTTAGCCTTGATCATTATGCTGCAGTCATGTGAACCATCCCATCACTCCTCTGTGATCACAGTTAGGTCATAGTGTAGATAAATAATTATATTTAAAATGTGCCTTGCAGTCAGAAGTTCTTTTAACAGTAGAATAATTTTTTAAATGGTAATAATTTATCTCACAGTCTCACACAGTCTTGTGAGGGTTGGAATAATTTATCTAACCTGATCATGGGTATATATCTGAAATCTGTATACCTGTGCTACAGGAAGAATTAGAAAAAGAGATTATTCTACTTCTCTCTGAGGAAAAATTGTAAGTATGTTCATGGTTGTCTCTGTTACAGTAGCCACCAGTAAATGCAGTACTACTAGAATGGAGAAAATTATAAGCACGTTTAAAATGTAATTTTAATTGTATAATCTACACTTTGAATGCATCAAACTGTCTGAGTGGAAATAAAGTGAAATTACCTCTCTAGTAGTGACAGAGAATTTGACAAAGTAAGCAATTATGTTACTATTACTTAGAGGAAAGGAAATGGTTTTGGAAATAATTGTCAGAATAATTTTAACTACTATCCATAATTTCTTCTTCTTTTTTTTTTCTTTTTTTTCTTTTTTTTTTCTTTTCAGTATTTGCTATTGATGGAAGATCGGAAGAAATAAAAATTAAGTTACTTAACTTAAAAATTAAGTTACTTAAGTCACTAGGCTGAATTTTCTGGGCAGTGTCTTGAATATACATATTCCCAATTTCAGAAATATATTTTTAAATTGGCAAAGATCCCAAAATATGTAAACACTTTTAGCTTTGAGCTGACAGATTTATAGCCTGGCTCATTTGCCAGACATCTAGAGGAAAGGGGAGATAAGGTCATCTTTATTCATTATAGGAATGTAATAGCCCATCTTTTTCTGATAGCAGACCCAGTACTTATTAGAGAAAGATATGATATATTTTGACCAGAACTCTGCTTTTAACATGTTATATCAATGGGTGAATATTTTCAAATTACAGAAACAGTTTATATGTAACTTTTCTAATTTACAATATTAAAGAGGAAAATGAAGATACCAAATAGAATCTAATCCATCTATTCCCTATAATTCCGCCTTAAGAAGCATCCATTTGGTAATCCTAAATATGTTTTGACCATTTCCTTTTGTACTGCTTGGGGGAAAAAAGTGCCATCTGAATGTAACCCCTCTTTCTGCTGAATGTTACTTCCTAACATGTCTCTGTATTTAAATAGGTTTTCTTCATCATTTTCTTTGTAATTATTGTGACCAGCCTTTGTTTGAATTCCAGTTATAAGCTCTGAGCAGTCAGGAAGTTTCAAATTGAGTGGTCACGCTTTTTCCTTATGGATAGAGTAATCCTCAAAGAATAAATCAGTGTTATTTGAAAAGTTGCCCAACAATGGCAGAATCAAAATCATGCTCAAAGTTAAGTGAATGTTTGAGGAATGCTTGAGTTTTGGCCACCCACAGCATGGAGATGGTATTATACAATTTTTTTTATGTATATAAAAGTACTATTTTTCCACTTGAAACAACCAAAAAAAGATACAAACAACAGCAATCAAGAGAAAATAATCAATTAAAATTCATGTATATCATCAGCCTTCTACAGCCATGAGTGGGCATCAAATTCACAGTGCTGTAAACATAGTTTCTGAAGCTCTATTTATTCAAATAAGGCTATTTAAGTATTTACACTGCACCAAACAAATAAACAAACAAAAAGTCCTCCATTTTTAATTGTTTATTTCTAAGGTGTTTTTGTTTGTTTCTGAGATAGCCATAAAGTCTAGAAAATAAGATACCCAAGAAAACATGATTTGTAATGTGAGTGTAACATTTGTATGTAATGCTGACAACTTCTTGAAAGTATCAGAGAACTTTTATCTTTAATGAGTACTTGTAAAATGCTCCATCAAAGCTTAACAGATAAACAAACAAACAATTTTGAGCTCTGAAATTAACAACACAATTAACTTGTCTTTTATTTCTCTTCATTCCACATATGCTTATTTTGATCACTCTTCTATACTAAATGACCTCTAATCTCATATTTACAGACACAGACCAAAAAGCTGAAGAGACTGATTAGAAATTGAAGTACAAGAGCTGATAACACGCAGGGTGAAACTTTTTGGGAAGTTCTTTTCTTTTTTCTTTTTTTTTTTTTTGTTTCTTTTGTTTTGTTTTTTTACTGTCTTTACTCATTAATGGAAAATAGTTTGTATTTTTCTGCCTGTCTGTTTCTTCTGTTCTCTGGTTCTCTCACTGTCTGCATTTCTACTGCTATGATTCATGACTGCGCCATTCCCCTGCCCTCTTATGGCTTTGCTCTTTACTTCGTCATTATACACACACAAATATCCCCATAGTCTATGTTAGGATTGATGTCAAAAATTGTCAGGATATCCCTCATGATAATCAGGTAGCAAGCCCTTCACTTCAAATATAACTTCATACTGAAAAACATAATCAAAATATCCTTCAACTATAATTATGAGCCACCAGTGAGCAAGAAATCTTCAACTTTCACTCTATAGTAGTGCCGTATGATAACTCTCTATCCATTTACCAGGTTACCCAAGTGTGAAATGTCAAGCTTTTTTATCCCTCTCTGCTTACATCACTCACTAATCTTTATATAAACCCGTGCTTTAATTTATGAGATATCCTTTTTATTTTTTTATCATCTTCACTATATGTCCCAATCTCCCTCTTGTTTCTCTTGTTGTATATACCAGAAAGTACTCGTGGTAGTAGAAGTGTATCCTGGATGTTTTACCTACCACCATTTCGCTTAGAAACCGTTTGCCTGAACATTAAGATTTTTCTAAAAAGCCCACATTGTCAATGCATCTGTATGTATATTTGTATATATAGCAGAAATGCCAAGTGGAAGATACTGGAAAAATGAGAATACATGGTGTGGAATAAGAAAGAATAAGTGAGGAATAAAACAGCCACAAAACAATCAGATTAATTTGCTTTTGTTTATGGGGTCAAACAAGTATTTTACTGTCAAGCATAAGTGGCATTCAGCTTTCTTTCAAGGACTGTGTATTCGCAGGCAAGAAGGATTGTGGTCTGAACATGTGGGAGAATGCATATACACTGCAACATTTTTTTTTTTAAACAAAATATGTCAGTATTTCATGTAGTTTAACTTGCCATTTGAAACTAAATGTAGTTCTGAAGTAGAAAGTTCTGCATATAATGATGGAAATGCCTTAGTGGAATGAAACCCCTTCTGATACTAAGATGTTCTATTGAATTGAACATTTGTCTTTTCATTCTAATGCAGCTGTCTTCTAGAAACTTCACTAAATCATCCTCATGAAATGAATGATAAAAGCTTTGCCAAGGTTAATTATTCCAGTTACACAAAACCAGGTTTTCCTTTTCCCTTATATGATCCTGGTGCTATGAAACAAAAATGTATGTGATGAAATTACACATTGCTTGTGTGATGGGTAGAATGCTGGAACATATATCAGATGTATTATGGACTATGGCTCTCAAGATGTTTCATTATGGATGACATGTTCACTCCAGCAATATAAAGAGAAAACATTCTTTTGGCTTTGAATGAAAATAACAAAGAACATGTGCAAACACTGCTTAAGAAACTTTAAAATTACTAGTTATGCCTTCTCTGTCTAAGCAGTTGAGTTTTTTTGTGTGTGTCAGAAAATATGTAAACAGAAAGACAATTTTTACCTGCACACTTTCTGAATTGTATATAATATTCTATAAAATGCATAACATGGTGATGAGTTTTAATCTGATTTTATAAGAATTAAGAAGTTACAATACTTATTAGATTCTGGAATTTCTGTAAGCCATCCATTTCCATTTCCATATATTATGTTAATAAATGTTTTTAAATGGCAGTATTTTCAATGTTTATGTTTTTCTTAAAGTAAAAGTGAGGCAATAACACATATTCTTTATGGTGAATTCCTTTTTTGCAAAAGTAGACTTTTGGTAGTGGTAGTAATTCACATAAACCTACTAAGTGATCATGTGAAAATTAAATTTCCCAGCAAAGTAGGAAGAATTATGTACTAGGACTCAGTAATTTTGATTCTTCCTTAGTTTTACTGAAATGTTAAAACCTTTCAGACAGATATTTGAATATTTTGCATTTTTGTTATTACAGTTACTAGGATTAATACATATTTACAAATATTTTAAATTAAATGTTGTTACATTTAACTTAATTTAATGCCAAAAACTCAACTGGATGTCAGCTTTTACATAAACATATGAGTTAACTTTTAATTTTCAATCTAATTTTTAGAAATCTGGTAAAGTTACATGCTCCAAGGCAGAATACTTTTTTTTTTCTTTTTTCTTTTTTGCCAGGTTTCAGCCTGCAGCAGATTCTTGTGGCAGATTCCTGAAAACAGAATTTTCCAAGAGAAACGCTGACACAACCTTCGCTTCTGTATTGTAGTGTGAACTCACCACTGTAATAATTAAGCAATTAGGCATGACAGAGAGTGTGCATTTCCTGAGATAATCACACCCCTGGGGTATTACAAGTCATGATCCAGAGATAAGTGTTTTTAATCCCCCCAGGGTCTGATTATCTTATGATAACCACACCCCCTGGAGGAGATTTATAAGCCACATAAAAATCTTCAGTGTGAAGTAAAAAGTGCTTGTGTTGCAGGAGTGGGAAAAAGTCAAGATACAGACAATGCTTTGTGCCTTTCACAAATTAATGAAGAACTGCAATGTACAATACCAATTCATAGAGTTATCCATCAATCCAAAACATTTTACTGGGGAGTATGTCTATGTAAATTACTATTGTATTTCTCCAACCTCAAATACAGCAAATACTGATTTGAAACTTTTGAGACTCTTAAAACTAAAAATGCAATCTCCACTTGACTTCTTTACCTTCAGGTTATAACAAGAAAGGTCTTCCCAAATGCTGTTTCCAATTCTATCATTAAATCCTTGCACTGCACAAGATAGCAAATTAACTACCAACTCTGACTTACTCTGAAACTCTCTGATACTCAGGAGCTCTACTGAACTGCAAAAATAAATACATTCATTCTCATGAGTGTACTTAGAGCAAAAATGAATAATATAGTTATTTGAATTCCTACAGTTGTTAGATCTTAAAATAGCTTCACCTATTAATCATCTAATCTTCTCTTTCCCACAGTAGGACTGTAAAACAAAAAAAAATTGTTTATCCTTCTGTTGTGAAGAGACCAAAGGAAGAAAATTCTTGGTGTTGTCATCTTTCCAGTTTTCTGCCCTGAAATACCATCCAATATTCTCATACACCCATGTTTAGCAAAATAAATTAAGACTTTATGGAAACGACCTCTGTAAAGATTTGTAAGAGCAACCATTCTTATGCTGCCTGAATGCATATTCAGCTTACAATCACTCTGAATATGATGCATAGCTATACAGTGTGTTTAGCACTGATATTTCTGTCTGCAAAGCTACTACATTCATTACACTACTACTCAGGAAAATATTATATATGTCTGTACCACCAACATATCAAGACAGTCAGAACTCTATACACTCGAAAAGAACTAACAAAGTCATCCTTAAAAGAGGAATATTTTTCATTTCCATTACTTAGCACTAAGGTAATGATACTTCAAATAATAGAAGCAAAGAAATTAAAACGTTCTAGGTGTGAGACAGCTTCAGATGTGTTTTATTGGTTTGTCACTGTAATTTAGTAAGCACAAGGCTCCTTTAAGAAGATTATTACAGCTGTACTTATTTTCAGAGATTGTTTCCAGGAATTCCACACTGACATGGAAACAAACTAAGAAAGATCATGTTACAGCTTCCAAGATTAGAATAGACAATCTATTAAACTACATAAATGATAGTGTCCTAGATTACACCATTAAACAGTTAATAGTATATCTTAAGGCCAACAATTACATATTTTTCTTCATATACTCATTGTGTAAATATGAAAAAATATTTTACAAAATAACAAAGAAGGGAATTAAGAATTACTGTTCTCAATTTTTTTCAGAGTAGAGAACTAAAAAGTGAAGAGAAGTGAGCATCTTCTTTTCCCAAGTCATATCATATTTCAATTCATCATTCTGCAGACTTTTGCTACCACTCTACTGTGTTCTTTATCGTCAAAACTCTGTATTTACACATTTTGAGCTAAACTGTAAGATACAATAGAAAACAGATGATAATGAATAGTTCCAAAAAATCTATAATAAAATCTGTAATAAAGTCTTTTGTTTTCTTTTTAAATGACATTAAAAGCCCATGAACTTTAATTACTAGGGGAATAAAAAATTATTTGTAGAACGGGTACAGGCATAGTACCTGGGGGTTTGTAACTTTGCACTATTTCTGTGTAGCTACCTCATGTACTTTATAACAGCCTCAATCTGGACACTGGAATGGAGGACAACTACCTTTCCCAAAAATGCAGGAGAATTTCTAGTTACCACACACCTCCACAGGGAAAGCATTCATTTTGTACTTACTCAATGATGTTATTATTTGTTGACTGATTGATAACTGTATTTTAATGGTGATCATAGACAGTTTTATTAGTTATGTTTAAACTCCATCATTAGACCACAAGTCATGCCGTAGTTTCCTTTCTATAGTCTTGTAAAGCACTGAACTGCTCTGAACCGTTTACTGTTAAACAGAAAAGCAACAACTAGAGTGGTCGCAAAATGAAACTCCTGATCAAATGTTACTGTTAGTATTTAAAAGGCAATGTCAACTAGTTGAGTTAGTGGTCACATATGCCACCTTCTATAGCAAAACAGCCAAGCTTCAGTAGAAAGGAAGAGATATGTGATTAAATTAGTTAAATAGAAAGACCTAGTAGAGTTTTTAAGTGATGAGAATAATGATAATGGAAAGATTTGAGTATTTTTAACAGAAAGTTTTTGTTTTCTTTCTGGAGTTTATAGGGTACACAAAAACAACAACAGCAACAAAACAAAACAAACAAACAAAAAATGCAATCCTTAGTCAGCATATCTATAAACAGAGCTGTGTAGCACCCAGTTTTTTTACAGTTCCCAGTGAAAGTGGCTTTCATTCTGTGAAGATCCGTACCTTTATCTTGTTTGTTCATTTCCTCAGATATTTCTAGTCAGACTTCAGATGTAAATTCACACTATCTAAATCTTAATCCAACTCTGAAATAAATTCTTATTAAAACTGTTCATATTTGTGTGCTTAGCTGCAACTTCTGGGGTAGCCCTTCAACATTTCCTAACACAACTCATGCTCATACCTTTTTCTTGTGCCTCCCCTATGCAATGTAGTGATGATTCTGTCTTATTTTAATAAGTAGTATGTAGGAAAAGTAAAGTTTCATTTGGTTCTATTGTCTTTTTAATCAAAACTTAATAAGAAACTTCGTGCGTAAAACTACAAGATGTATTTATTTATTTGGATATCAGGGTGATGGGGAAGGTGGGAGGAAGAAAAAAGATAGGAAGAGGCAAGAATTGCATAAAGCTGGGATAGTCAGCAACAGGATCCAGCAGTAGTTCCATTGCAAGATGTTCTGATGGTCTGAGGAAAAAGCACATGGGAAGAGGAGCAGCAGTGTGGCCAGCCTTGGGCAGCAAGCAGGAAAACGCCACAGGGTAAGTCCAGGAGGAGGTAGCAGGACTCGGGTAGCTGGCCCAAGAGAATCTGTCAGCAAGCAGGACATATGTAGTGAGGGATCTGATGGCAGACACCTAAAGGGGAGAGCAGAAGCAGAGTGGCTGGCCTTAAGCAGCAAGCAGGTAGAGCGCAGAGCAAGTCCAAAAGGGAGATACATGTTGTGAGGCTTCTCATATCAGAAACCATTCTCTTCTACGTGATGCAGGTTTCAGTTCTTGAGGAAACTGTCGTCAGAAAACTCCTTGTTCTTCTTCAATATGCAGGCATCAACCCTTGACCAGGACTTGTTTGGACTTGTTCCTCCACAAGCTTTCAGACAATGTTATAAAAGAATAATCTCTTACATCCTCATATTTTAATGCACTAGTGATGGACTTCATAAGAAGACATCAGCCAAGCTTCATGAAACTTGCAATTAAGAGAAGCTGAACTGTTGGAAAATAGCATGCTGTTTAATCTCCCTTCTAAAGTGTGGCTACAGTTTTTAAAAAGAGAGATTTTTTCATTTTTTACATTTAAAGCCTGTTTAATGTTTCCATTATTCATTAAATATTAATTTTATAATTATCAATTGGAATAGTTTTAGCAATTTCAATAAATAGTTTGTTTTTTTTTAAAGCTCCACTATGTTTTAAGTCTACAGGGAAGAAAGTCAACATTTTTAGTGCTTTTCTGGAAAGGTTACCAAAATATAAGTGTCTGTTACACCATCAAGTATATCAATTTATGTTTTGAAATGCCCTAAACACTGACATAAAGAACTGTCAAAATATTTATATTTATTGTTTGCTGGCACTTCACTAAACACAGACATATTCTTCAAACTAAATATCACAAATATCACAAATGGGAGTGCTGATCCACTTGGGTGTCTTTCTACAGAAAGAACTGCCAGCTGATTATGTCTCATAGAATATTCTCATTTGTGAAAGTGGGCAGTGCTGCAAAAGTAGACAATCTTCTAGCACTGTATTAAACATTTTGTAGTTGTCTAGAGAAATGACCAGAATTTCTACTTTCCACAAATTTCTTGCACTGCTGCCATTGTTGTTTTCATTATTGGCACAGGGACAAAAATCTGATTTAATACGATATCTAAAGAAGCTTAAGTCAAACACAATGGCAGTACTACTTAATTCTCTCTTTGATAAGACGGCCATTCTGATTTTGGAACAATAGTCACTGATTGAGATTTTAAGGATGAGTTTGGTTTGATTTTTACATTCTCTTTCTAAACTGTCATGGCTGAATGGAGATGTAAACTTTAGGCTTACATGTCTGTCCTCTATGATACATCATAATTTAACAATCCTCAAGTTATCTTCAAATGAGTCATTTCTCTGCAAGAGGTGCTTGACTTTCTGGGCAAGATTGCTCAGGGCTCTTTAGACTGGTTCCTTCCAGTACTGGATATAGGTCATGTAACACTGCATTGTGCTGCAGAAACATTGCTCTGTGGCCTTCCCTTCAGTGTGATGAGATTTGCCTGTTCAAGAAGATTTATTCTCATGCTTACATTCACTGTCATTAATATTAGTTATGGTATGTCTACAGTGAACAACTTTGACACCAGAGCGGACATAGCTTCCTTATGAGAAAAACACATATTGCTCATCTCTCTGAAGAAATGTGTCCCTCACTAGCTCTGTATTGTGGCTGTATCTACCTAGCTCTACTCTACAAAGTGTAAATAACCTCACTGAAGCTAATTAAATTATGGACATCACCTTAATTTGTATAGAACTCACCGGAAGGAACTCACACTGCCAGAGTATCCAAGTGTCTTCTAAAGTAAAGCGGAAGATCTTCTCCTTGCTGATATCTCTCCTATAGCAAAATCAGGAAGAAAATCCTGATCCTGCTGAAATCTTCTGAACTTCCAAAGACTGGAAGTTTGTCTGTATTTCAAAATGAAATGCACGTTTAATTTAGTGCTGGTTATTTCAGAAGTGGTAACAAAAAAAAAAAAAAATCATAAAAAAATCATAAAAATATATGAGATATTATATACTGTGTAATGTACATAATTATTTAAAGAACAGTAATAGTTTTCCAGGTAGACTTTGCTTTTACTTTTCCTTGGCAATTATTTTGACCATTTTCTTATTTTTGGTTCTTTTCCCTTTATTTTGCTCTATCTTTCTTCACATCACATCTTGTCCACTTGGATTCCAAGCCATTGCTTTGCATTAAGCTCTGTCATATCACTTTGTTGAATTAAATCTTGTTGTCATGTACAGAAAAATCAATGTCTTTCCAGTCTAAATTCTCATAAATTCACATCTACTGCCAAATCTGTCAAAGATCAGTATTAGCTTTCAGATTTCTTTCAGTAACTTCTTGTTAATTAACCATCAGGAAAGGCATAGAAAGAATTAAAAAGACAATATGTACCTGTCATATCACACAGAGGTTTTTTAAACTCCTTTTCTTGGAGCTTTTCAATTTACCTGCACCGATTTACACCAAGCTTTTATTGGGTTGGCAGGATTATTGGATCTAAGATTGAGAAAATGAAATGGGAATTCAGAACTAGTAGAATCAATAATGACAAGGCTAATATATCGGGGGAACAAGTGGGGAAAAGAAATTAGCTTTCTGAGCCATATCACTGCAATACCACATGTAGGTGTGATCTGCAGACCTAAACATTAATTATAATCATCTAAACATAGTGCAGTTAGGCTTTAAGAGTTATGACACTTCCTTTTTCAAGAATTACAGAACAAAAAAGTGAGAGCAGGAGAGAGAGAGAGAGACATTCACAGTGAAGTGACCTAAAGTATTCCTCCAATGCTCAGTTCTTCAGGTGGTGGTTGAGGAAGAGATCTGAGCAATAATTATAGTCCAGTGTTATGGTTTACTTCCTGGGGCTCAGAGGACACCCAGTGTCATCTGACAAGGCTTCAAAAGACAAGTAGAAATTTTAAAACAGAATGACAGAAAGCTCTTTGTGATTACAGTCGAATATGCTAAAAAGTCATGATCTCAGTTGTGATAAGGATGAAATGATTGTATTTCGGGCCAAACTTTCTAATGGTAAGACACTGGCAAGAGTTTGCCTGAGGAAGCTAGTGTTTCAACAGAAACTCTATCATAGGGAATAGCACACAAATACCTTTCAAGACTGTACTAAGCATAATTAATTCAGTATTGGACAGAGTGAAAAAATTATTCCTCTCAGTTCCTACATCCAGTCCTATTTTGTAGAACAAGCAACATGAGGTTTACTTGCCTGAGTACCTTCCTCCTCTCAGTGAGCCTTCAGGCAAACTTTATCATGTTTACTGCTGAGTTTCTTTTAGTTGCAGTGGGAGGCTGTGCTCAAAAGGGCTTCCCAGAGCAAGCAAAGCATTGTCTCTTTTTGCAGATGACCAGACCTTTAATCTCTTTTATCAGCTAAATTTGTGAATTGGATTTCTTAGTTTGTTATTTTCTTTTTCCTTTATGAAGAATCACAGAATCATGACAAAATTGTAGAATGTACTAAATTGGAAGGCAGCTCACAGATCAGCAAGATCCAGCTCCCAGGTACTCATCCAGCATCACTTTGAACACCTCCAGGGATGGAGTATCCACAACTTCTCTGGGCATCCAGCTCAGTCACTTCATCACTTTCTCAGTGAAAAACTTCCCACTGACATCTAGCCTAAATCTCTCATCTTTTGGTTAAAATCAATTCCCTTTTTTCTTTTACTGTTTAAAAATGCAAAAACTTGTTCTCCCACCTGTTTTTAAGCTCCCTTTAACTATTGGAAAGCCACAAAGAGGTCCTCCTGGAACCTCCTCTTCTCAAGGCTGGAATCCAGATCCCTCAGTCTTGTTTTAATAGCATAGAGGCTCCAGCCCTCTAGACATCTTTGTGGACATCCACTGGACTACTCCAAAAGCTTTCTTGTCCTGGAAATCCTAGACATAGACACGTGGGGCCTCACAAGGGCAGAGAGAAAATCAACTCTCTCACCCTGTTGGACAATACACCTTTCATGCAGTCCAGGATATTTTTGGCCTTCCGGGGTGCAAGTGCACACTACTTGTTCATGTTAAGTGTTTCATCTACCAGAACCTCCAAGACCTTCTCAGTAGAGCTGCTCTCAAGAAGTTCTTCTCCCAGTCTGTACATATGTCCGGGATAGCCCTGACCTAAGTGCAACAGATTGCACTTGGCCTCATTAGAAGTTTAAGAATCCTCAGTTCAAATGAGTCCATCTTTAGAGCTTGTCTGGGTCCCTCTGGATGGTATATCTTCATTTTCCTATGTCAGCTGTGCTACATGGCTTGATGTCTTCTGCAGACTTGCTGCAAACTGGATTACATCAACTCTGTCTTTGATCAGGATTTTAAGGAGTACCCATCCCAAGATGGATCCCTGAAGAATGGCACTCATCATTGGCCTTCACTTGGACATGGAGCCAACTCTCTGCCTGCAATCTTCCAACTTTCTCCTTATCCATCAAATAGCCTCCCCTTCAAATCCATATCTCTCCAATTTAGAATGGAGGCTGTCTTGAAAGTCTATGTCAAAGGTCTTGCAGAAGTACATATGACATCACTGACCTTCCTTTGTCTCCTGATGCTGTCATTCTATCACGGAAGGCCACCACTGGACTGATGAGGCATGATTTGCCCTCGGAGAACTCATGCTGTCTCTCTCAGAGTTCCTCCTTATCTCATATGTGTCTTCACTTGTCTTCCAAGAGGATCCAAGAGAACCCCTGCCAGTGAGCTTTCAATTTACTGTGTTCCCCTCTGCTTAGTGATGAATTTTATAACTTTCCCTTGAATTAAATTTAGCATTATCTCCATCTTTTTTTTTTCTCTGCGATTGTAAATAAAATGTGGAATCAACACATTTGAGCATGGAATTTCAGTGTTTATTTCCTTAGTTGTATTCTACTTGTATCATTTCAATGATTTTACATCCACAGCCTTTGTTATTTTAAAGTAATTTAAGCACATTGTAATATGTCTTGTTTTTCTTTTTCAATAACTTCTACATTCTTTTCCTTAGAGTGGAAAGGTGAAAAGGAAATGTGGATATTCATAGTATAATAGTAGTGGACTACTGATACAGCAGTGTCTGATCTACTCTGTCTCTTCAGATGTCTCTCCCTTTTCCTTTGTGAGGAGGAAGAAAGAAGAGATAAAATAAATCCTTAATGTATATTGAAATTGATGAAAGGCATAAATGAATCTGAGAACTTTCGCACTCCAACATTCCTCCTCCCATCTCCATTTTGAGTGTGCACTCAATAATGGAGACAATTCATAAAGACAGTGTAAATACAAAACCAAAATAGAGATTATTTCTGACTGAAACTGTTGCGTTACCATTACTGGACAGAATAGCAATATGCAGTCTAGAGTTTCAGCTATGATGATATGAGCCAAGAATGAATCATTATCCTTCACTGACTTATATTGGTTTAATCTAGCCTTGTAATTGTGTTTTAATACAGTTTTTATTATGAAATAAGGAAGAAAAAGCAGAAGGTCATGATAAACTAAGTCAATGAGTATGCTCATTCCTGTAAGTTGAGACATGTTAGGTGTTATAGATTACTTACATGAGCATAGAGGGAAAAGGCAACACTGAAAATTGAGCTGCATGTTTTGTGTTCCAACATGATCAAAAAGAACTCATCCCTTCAATGAAGCTTTCTGGCTTCAGTTCAAATGACTGGCGAACACTAAAAAATTCTTTGGATCTGATTATCTTATACCATATACAAGAGAGACAATGATTGTAAAATGCACTTCTAAAAATTTGTGTTGTTAAATTGCATGTAATACTTGTGAGCTTTTTAGTCCCATTTACTTATAATTAGCACCAAAGTTGTGAAGCCATAGTCCTTGAGAGAATTAAATAGAAGCCTTCCTCCTATTCATTAATGGAATACTCTGTCTGAATATACTGTCTTCTGTGCATTATCACCTGATTCATATTAGAACATCTCTTTCACTTAACTGTCTATCTTGGTTGCTTAGACAAATATTAGTATAATGCTTACATTAACAAATACTAAGCTATAGCCTGGGGGAATTTATATCTTGAACTTTACTTCATTTTCAGGTCAGTCCTACATACATCCTTCACTTCTGTCCTCACTTACTTAATGATTCCCTGAGATTATAATTTTTTTTACCTTATCATCAGAGTGCATAGTTTTCTTTTTGTCACAAAATAATTCTGTGTAGAAAATTAAATGTAGTGGAAAAACCTAAGTCTGTCTCTAAGTACTACCTTACTAAAGGTAAAAGTACTACCTTACTAAACCTAAGTACTTAAGCCTAAGAAGTAAACAAGAACTCCCATTTCAGTTCTGTGAGAGTGAGAAACCACCATAAGTTTGTCTACTGAAATTTTCTCAGAGTCTGAAAGTACAGCCTTTACACATATTACCCTGGTCCGTTTTATACACAGATTTTTTTTAAAATGGTATATCAGTAACTTCCTGTTATACACATACATGGGCCCCAGTTCTTAGATGTGCTTACACACTAGATATTTCTTACACTTCCTTAGTTCTTATTTCATACCTCCCTGAAAAACAGTAACAGCTAAGTCTTCCTTGGCATATTTACCTTCCATTACCCTTTCTCAGGTGCTCACAAAGGGGAAC
Source organism: Coturnix japonica (assembly GCF_054131305.1). Taxonomy (NCBI): domain Eukaryota; kingdom Metazoa; phylum Chordata; class Aves; order Galliformes; family Phasianidae; genus Coturnix; species Coturnix japonica. The sequence continues at coordinate 39,840,286 of NC_140702.1, forward strand.
ATATGGGATTTACAATAGCTCAGAGTTCATATAATATCCAGCCAGGGAATGGGAATGCCTCTGTAGGAACTGCATCTGGCTTGTGATGTTTTTGCACAAAACTGGACAGAAATGACAGTAACCTACTGCATGATCAATTTATTTAAACTGCAAATTCATGGATCTGACAGGTAAAATCATAATAAAACTGAATAAATAGTAAATCACAATTCCAGAAGAGTTTCATGCAACTTTTCTTAGAAACTGTAGTTTCTGTCTAGACGTGGTAAAATAATAGCTAGCATAATTATTTAAAAATGAATCTTGAGATGGAAGGTGTAGAAGCAGATATCTAGTGAGTTAAGATGATGAATGGAGGTATGATATTTTTGAAAGCAGAATAGACAGAAAGAAAGACAAAATTAAATCAAGTTTATGAAGAGGAAACAGAAGAGTGAATAAGATAAAAGGGGTAGAAAAAAAATAAAGAAAAATTCAGGACAGAAATGTATGAAAAGATCTTATCAATTATCTTTATTTGATATGACTGCTTAAAACAAACAAACAAACAAACAAAAAGACTCCAAAAATAGGGGGGAGGGGACAAAATGTGATGAAAAAGACAATGAGGGATTTGTTAATTGTGTTTTGGCAGTATGGATTGAAGAACAGATGGGAAAGCCTGAATATAAATCATTAAAATCAGAGGAAAGCAAAGAAAGATATGTGTTAACAGAACAACTGGTCATAACCTGCAGACTGACATTCTGAACTTTTGAGTAGAGCAGACAGGGAAATGACCCTCGTACTGTGCATCAAGGACATGAAAGAACCATTCTGGTGAACATTTTCGTTTTGTGAAATTTTCCCAGTGACACACAGCTCTGACATTACTTCTGTTGATGAAGTTAAAGAGGTTGATTACTTGACAGTATTTAAAGAAGAAAATTTTCCAACAGAAAATTACAAAGAATATATTTGGAAGAATCTACATTCTAACTAAATTACAGCATGCCTTATTTAGATTTTCTGTTGTTCATTTAAAAGCCTACTCTTTTCTGTACCTGAGGTAGATCAGAAAACATCCCCTTTCTACAAATTTAATTAGAATGAGAAATATCGGGTGAATGAGAAATTATGGGGAAAATATGGAAGATTCTAACCCAGAAGAAATAGTCTGAGATGAGTTTGCAGCTGATCTTTTTCCCAAACTTCTATACGTTTTAACAATCTCAGCTGAATTATGCAGATGAATATTGAAATGATTAGAAATTGATATATATTCTCACAGGTTTAGAAAAAAATGGCTTCAAGAAAGTGTAAATATGCTTTATGTAAGTCTGAGACTATAAATGTACTTAAGATAGGATGATGAATTTTATTTGGGAAAACTGCTTATTCAGCTGCCTTCACAGATTACTCACAGAATAATTTCGAGAGCCTCACCTGTTCTCCACAGCCTCCCTTCAAAAGTGCTCTCCATCACACTCTGGAAGGCAAGTGGTTCAGGCGTGCATTATATTGCAAATGTTCACATTTGCAATACGTCCTTTTCTTTGAGAGAGTACTCTGTATTCTTCAGGCGGCCTCAAAAAGAAGAATCCACAGTGAATATGATCCGTTTTCTGTCCTTCTCAAATTCAATTGTAATATTTTTACATAATTTTAAAGTATTAAAAAGTATTTTATTCTGTTTTACTATGTAATTAAAGTTTCTGAAACACATTTATATCCAAATATTAAAATACATTTGATATTTTTTCCTCTTACCTCTTACTTCTGTCTTTATTTTTCTAGTCAGTGGGAAGGCAGTTGCATTGTTTGTGTTGTAAGCCATTTTATCTTATGTTGTGTTAATGTAAAATAATTAGAATAGTTATTTGATGCCCTACTTTCCTAGGAACAAGCTGTGAAGATTAAAGAGGTTACATGAACAAATGTAAGTTGAATTTCTAAAATCTTCAAAATTAATATTTTTCTAACACAAAGAAAGTACAGATACACATACTTTTCCATACTCTGGAAGAGTGGAACTGGATAGCTCAGCTCCTGAAATAAAAGCTAAGAATCCTGATATAATTTTCATTAGGGAACCATTGTCAATGAAATGTGTTGCCTTTTCACATAAGCTCAAATTATTAAGACAAATGTTTATTCACTTGCCAGAGATTTAGTATGAATCTGGATCTATAACCAACTAGTTATGCCCTCTTAAATCTTCTTAATAGGAAAAAATGCACTAGGGAGGAAAAAAAAAAAAAAAAGTGTCCATGGAGTAAGCACATTGATTAACAGATAAGTGTTAGTTTGTGATTAGAAAACAATTTTTTATAGTTTGAACACTGAATCACTGGATTTTGGGAAGGACAGAAGAAGAAGATGAATGAAGGCATGAGGCTGAAAGTTATTAGGGAGGGATTTCAGTATCAAAGCTGCACAACATGAAGTGAAAAAATGTGCAGTGAGTGGTGTGTTTCAGACACTAATATTTTAAGAGTACTGTAAAGAGCAATTTTAAGAGTACTGTAAAGAGCAATTTTAAGAGTAATGTAAAGGCAATACTTTAAGAGTAATGTAAAGGCAAATAATCTAAAGATAGATTAGTTTAGCCATTTAATCATTGTTTAGAGACTTAGAAAGATGTTGTTTTAAATCTGTTTTGGCCAGTGTTCCCAATTTAAACAATATGATCATTGCCAGGGTAGCCGTTAGGCTGGTTGTACTGTGTTATTATAGTGAAATACTGCAAGTACCGCTCTACGAAGATTTTTGTGTGTCACACTTCATAGTCCCAAAAATAAGGTGTAAAATTCTGAGAATCAAAATACTTCATAGAATCATAAACTATCCCCATATGGAAGAGACACAAAAGAATCATTAAAAAAAAAAAAAAAAAAAGCACTGTGAATCTACTGAAACAAAAGTAAACATATTTGTTGTCCCAGAAGACATAAAGTAGTAAAACTGTCAGTAAGATAGAATTTTGGTCTGGATCTCTTCTATCTGAACAAATTGAGTACATGCTTTCTGATTTAAAAAAAATAAATAAATAAGTAAAAAGGAAAAAATAAAAACTGAAAACTGATTATTGTGCTCCTGTTACAATTACATATAATCTGTAATTGATAAAAGGCTAACATGCTTTCATTTTTCTCCTAGTCATGCTAAAATAACGTCTGTCACATTTAGTACCAAATTTGTACAAGCAGGAGTCAGAATTTGAAATGTTTTCTGCAATTACACAAAATGACGGAGATCATGCAAAATTTCACTCACATTTCTGTCTCCAGAATTCATTAATCATAATACTGAGAGGCCCCAGAAGATTGGAGGCTTACCAGTATAACTCCCATCTGCAGTCACAGAATCATAGAATCATAGAATCACAAGGTTGGAAAGGACCTACAAAATCATCTAGTCAAACCGTCCTCCCATTACCATTGCTACAACAAACCACTAAACCATTTCTCATAGCTCCTTAACCAGATGCCTCTTGAACACTGCCAGGAATGGCAACTCCACCATCACCTTGGGCAGGCCATTCCAGCACCTGACTACTCTCTGAGAGAAAAAGTTCTTTCTTATGTCTAGTCCAAACCTCTTCTGGTACAACTTGCTGCCATTTCATAAATTCATGGGACCCAATGGGGTGCATCCAAGGGTGCTGAGAGAGCTGGCAGAGGTGATTGCTGAACCACCAATCTATCATCTTTGAGAGGTCTTGAAGAATGGGGGAGGTGCCTAAAGACTGGAGGATGGCTGATGATGCCACTCCAGTCTTCCAAAAGGGAAAATAGGAAGAACCAGCTAATTACAGGCCAGTCAGCCTCTGTCCCTGGAAAGGTGATAGAAAAGCTTATGCTGGACGCCATCTCCACACAATTGGAAGAAGGTTATCAGTAGTCAGCATGGGTTCGCCATTCCAACATTCATTCAAGCTGGGGAAAAAAAAAAAAAAAAAGAAAAAGAAAAAAAAGGAAAATATACTAAACGTATACTAAACCTTTCCTCACATTTCCACATCAGACACTTTAGTATGGAAATAAAATTTCAATAATAACTGGGAAAATTTTATGAACAGAACATCAAAAAGAGATGTCTTCAGGAAACATCAGAGGAGAAAACTTCAGCCCATGTTTAAAATAACCTTTTATTAACAAATTTTAAAAGCATGAGGCATCATCTGCAACTACATACATTTTTAAATAAAATGAATAGTGTCTTTCATAACTGCAAGGAGGATGCAGAAGTTAAAACGGTTCACAGAAACAAAATCATGTGAATGTCATCATTAGCAAATAAGAGCTTATCATATGATTCAGTTGATTTTTAAGAACAAAGAGTAATTATTTATGACCTATATGGGAACATCTGTGTTTTTGACCACACTTCTAAACTGAAAATAAAATAAAATAAAATAAAATAAAATAAAATAAAATAAAATAAAATAAAATAAAATAAAATAAAGAATAAAATAAATAAATCAGTTAGAATGGTAGGAAAATTTTATGATATCTGCACACTGGCAAAAGCTCATAGGAATATATATGTAGATATACACACACGTATATATACATATTTTAATGTCAGTGTGCTCTTATTTTTTGACCTGCAAAAGGTTCAGAAAGGCAACAGGCCAGTTTTCTTGGAATGTTTCTTGTCCTGAGGACATGGAACCACTGAGCACAGGACAAAGCTGCTGGCTTCTTTCTCCTTTGTTTATAAAAATAATCATCAGTTTTTCCAACCAAATTGGTCTTGGATGTTTTCTTATTTCACACAACTTTAGGGGAAAAACTGTCTTGAGTCTTGAAATATCTTATTGTAAGCAGATTCCAAGAGGAGTTAACCTGAATTAGACAACTGAAAATTAAATATCTGTATGATCTGCAGTTCTGTGGTTTGGAGCATAACATTTTTTTCTATTACAAAAAGTTCATAAATCTGAATTGTATTGATGTTTGATGATGATGAATAAGTGTTTTTGTTATCAGAAAATAAGACAAAACAAAAACCCTTTGTGAGTAAAATGACTGCATTTCTATCTTCTGGATATTTTGGCTTTGCTATAGAAAGTGATAGCTCTTTCTCGTCCACAATTCTTTACTTTCTGGGTTACAACAACATGGGAACACACTGATTCAATTTTGTTTCTGTTTTAATGGTTTATACTATGTAATATTATGTAAGACTCCTTTCTTGCCTAAAGCCCTTCTAACTGGAAGTAAGACCTTTGTGGAAAGATCTGGGAGCAAAACTAGGAGAAATATATTTTTGTTTCTGTAGTAGAATTAAAAAAAGAAAAAATAGAATGACATAAAGAAATGCAAAGTTCAGAGAATGTAGGAAATAAAGAGACTGGACATTAAATTACTGAATAGTGAGTGAACAACACTGACTGTTCTCCTGCAAACATAAACATATAAAACTGATACTGGAAAGGACCTGTAGGTACTAGTGGCTGGTAAAGTGTCCTGCTCTGAAGTTCATTTCAGCAGTATCACTCAAGATTTGTTCTCTTTTTTGGAACCAAAAAATGAGTGCCGTGACTCAAATTTCAATGTAATTCAAAGAGAATTACTTCCTAATCAATACAAACAGATGAGAATGAAAAAAATGAAAGGTCTGCTTAACTCTTACTAGCCATATTATGCAGATAAGATCTATCTGGCCCAGAGTTGGCTCTTCTTTTGGAAGACAGAAAAAACTTGGCATTTCTGGAGCTATGAATGCCCTCATCCCTCTCAAGATCTTTGATCTATAATTATATTCCGGAATTAATTTCTTAATTGTATGAGAAAAAGAAATATTTACCTGTTTTTGTAAGGAATGAGAATTTTTTTTACGCCAGAGCATATATCATTTGTATTCTATCTGGAGATAAACTTTCATTAGTTCGTTCCTGTTTGTTTCTCATTACAACATATTTTGTACTCAATGTCTACACATAATAAAATAATAAAAAGTAGAGAAATGGGAGCTCCAACAGTTGAAGATATCTTTTCTACAGAACTATCTTGTATGTTCCGACTAGGCACTTCTACTTCCTGTATGATTAAAACTCTGAGGAAAACAAAAGGAACCAGAACCTCTACAAAGTAAACAAAATATTTGCAGCACTTTGACAAGCATACGGTGAGTTTAGAACATGTGAGGAAAGAAATGTTAGCTGCTGATAGTTGAACTATATGATCTTGAAGGTCTGTTCCAGATTTGGTGAGTTTATGATGTTATGCTTCCTAATGTTTAACTTTTTTATATTTTGGGAGCTCAAGGCAGAAAATGAGCATGTTCTTTGACACTCAGACACTGAGTAACACCAAGCAAATTTTTCACTGTATATCTCATAAATGTACAAAACAACTTGAACTTTATTAAGCATAGAAGACTAATTGGCAGCAGCCTTTGAAAGAGGAAGTATGCAGCGAAAGTCATTCTGTGCCAGAACACAGATGAATAATTACCTTCATATTCTGCCTTCAAAGGTAAAAACTCAATTCATACTGTTGATAACAAGCTGATTCCTAAAAGTAAAGGTACAGCGTGGTGTCACATCTTATTGTGAACACTAACTGTAGTCATAAAATATATGCTATTTATTTGGTCTTCTCTCTACCAAGAAAAATAATTTTTCTTTATCTTTCATTTATCTCTTTATTCTATTTGTTTTGTGGGTTTTTTTTTTTTTTCGTTGCTTGGTTTTATTTGATTTATTCATTGTTCTTTGTGAAAATTAAGTTTTCACAAAAGCATATCTTACTAATAATCTTTATCCATCTGGAAAATTTCCATTTTTTTACATGTTTGCAATTACTTAGAAATGGCAAAGAATGAGATAAGTTAATGCTGTCATTGTAATTATGAATATTGACACTGATACATCATATTCACCTGGGATGAACCCTTAGATAATTCTCTTTCTGCAATGATGAATTGTATAGCCCCACTGTCATTTATAACAGAACCAATTAATTCTTGCCTTTTCAGGCTTAGTAGCAACAGAAAACTCTAGCTAGAATACACATTTTATGTTTGTGGCTGAGTTGGAAAGGGAAGTCAGATGAAGACAGAACATCGATTTTTTCAAGGTACAGTCAAGGACTATATGAAATAGAAATGCTACTGATACCTTCAAAATGATAAAACTGATAAAAACGTATAATAATGTTATGTTTAAAAACACAAAATAATTTTGCCCTAAAACTTGAAAATGTCTTCAGATTCTTTTTCATTTATTTATTATTGGTTTTTGTTTGTTTTTTGTTTGTTTTTTGGTTTTGGGGTGGTTTTTTTTTTTTGTTTTTGTTGTTGTTGTTTTTGTTTTTTGCTGTTAATGATGTTATATATTCAATGGGTAGGAAAACAAATATTTCTCTATATCATTTACAGCTGCAGAAGAAACATATAAAAATAGGAAGGTCATGGTCATGATAAAATGGTGGGTAGTAATAGTAGTCACAAGTGATCTAAGACATAAGTCTTAACCTTCGCTCTCAAAAGGGAAAAGTTAAATTTTTCATGGAATCACAAAACTGTAGGAGTTGGAAGGGAGATCACTGAGATCACTGAGTCAAATCCCCCTGCTAAAACAGGTTTTCTAGAACAAGTCACACAGGAAGGAATCCAGATGGGTCTTACTATCTCCAGAGAAGGAGATTCCACAACCTCAGTGGGCAGCCTGTTTCAGTGTTCTATCACTCTCACAGTAAAGAAGTTCTTCCTTGTATTCTATGAAACTTCCTGTGTTCACAGTTCTGCCTGTTGCCCCTTGTTCTCTTGCTGCACTCCACTAAAAAGAGTCTTCCCCCATTGACTTGACCCCTGCACTTATTTATTAATAGCTATAAGTTATTATATATGTCAGCCTTACTTACTTCAAGACTGAAGAGTCCAAGATCTTGTAGCCTTTCCTTGTATGGGAGATGCTTCATGGAATGAATCATCTTTGCCACCCTCTACTGAACTCTTACTAAGAACCCCTGTCTTTTTTGAACCGGGGAACCCAGAACTGGACACAGTACTCCAGTTGTGGTCTCACCAGTGCACAGTAGAGGAAGGGGATTACCTCCTTTGACCTGTTAGCCACACTCACTTTAATGGAACCCAGGATACCATACATCTTCTTTGCTACAAGGGTATGTTGCTGGCTCATGGTGAACCTCTTGTCCATTAGGATATCCCGGTCCTTTCCCACAGAACTCCAGTCCAGCAGATCATCCTCTAACTTGTACTGATGTGTGTGGTTATTCCTCCCTAGGTGCAAGATTCTACACTTGCCCTTTTTGAACCTCACCAGTTCCAACCTACCCAAGTTTCCAGCCCATCTAGGTCATGTTGAATGGCAGCACAGCCTTCTGGTGTGTCAGCTACTCCTCCCAGCTTTGCATCTTCAGTAAATCTGCTGAGGGTGCAGTCAATCAGGTACCTAATTAAGATATAGAACAAGATCAGACCCAGCACTGATCTCTGGGGAACACCACTAGTTACAGGCCTAAGTCTAAGATACAGGGTTTATGATAACCATATCAAAGGTGGGAGAAAGGCATATGGGTGTGGTGGTTTAAGGTTGCCTTTTTGCCACTGAAAAAGAAAATTTTTGCAAACATGCTTGCCACATACCTCTATTTCTAGTCTGTTTATAGTTTTCCATTAGCTCATCAGCAGATTTTCTATCTCCACTGAATTTATTTTCCAACTGATTTGGAACATTTTAGATCTGTGTATTGTTTTTGGTGAAGTTTTTCTTGAAACATACAGTTTGTTTCTTAACCAGATGCAAACAAGCAGTTCTAAAAACTGAGAATTTTTATATCAGTAATTAAGTGGATTCAAGTTTAGATTTGATTCATTTGTAAGTTATTCTATCATTGTGATTTACATTTTTACTTTTTTATTATAATTGTATGGTTGGCTACTCCTGGATATGCTAACTGGAAACTATTCAGCACAACAAATGTTTTTGTTAATCACAGTGAAAAAGTGTGAGTAGTCTCAATGTCATTCTTCTATCAGGACCCAACAGCTTTCAGAGATTATATGAAATATTGTTTCAATGTGCAGTAATCATACAATAGCAGAATCCCATAATAGCTTGGGTTGGAAGGGACATTTAAGATCATCTAGTTCCAACCCCCACTATAGGTAGGGACATCTCCCTCTAGACCAGTTTGTTCAAAACCTCTGGTCTGAAATGCCTCCAGGGAGGGGACACGCACAACTTTCTGGGCAGCCTGTGCCAGTGTCTACCATAACACATAACACTATAACAATAAAGAATTCCTTCCCTTTATTGAGTCTAAATCTACCCTTTTCCAGTTTAAAGTGATTTCCCTTTGTCCTGCTGCTAATGCACTTCTAAAAATTCTTCCATATTTCCAGAGTTTTGAGTCTATTTCATCTCTGAAGCACACAGTTCTTCTGACTGGCTTTGACATGATCTTGAGTAATCATTCTAAGATTAAGTTTCTTTCAGTTGCCTACTCTAGATATCTTTTGTGTTTGAAAGACTTCAAGCTAGCTCCTTTTTACTTTGCCATCTGGAAGGAGAACCTGGTTTTCACAGAGCTACAACCCCTCTTACTCCTAGCTTCAGTAGCTATAAGGGAAGAATGAAGACTGATTCATCTACTTTTAGTTTTTATCTTTAGCAGACTGACTAAGAAACCCCCCTTATTCAAGATACTACAGAAGAACCAATGCGGTACAATGGATTGTGGTCATTCATTCACCAACAATAACAAGTGAAAATGTCTTAATAAAGTGAGAGAAAGATAAACACTGATTTTAGGAAAAATTAGTCAAGAGCAATAGAAAGAAAACAAAAGAGAAGCATATTCATGGTATACGCTGAAGAAGGGTAGTTTTCCATTATTTTTTCACAGTTTTTGAGGAAAAGGCACAAACTTAGTGTAAAATAAACACAAACAAAACATTTGAAAATATGAAAGAAAGATTTTACTTCTTTAGTGTGATAGGAAACTTTCAGGAATACGAACTCCATATAGATTGAAGAAAATAACATTTGTATGCTATAGTCTTTTCAGGGCAAGACTTTTACAGCTTTACTCTATAAGACTTTATTTCAGACTCTTTGTCAAAAATCTGTTTGTTCATAGCTCTATGAAGCAAACAGAACAGAAGTCTGTGAAGAAAATGTATTTCATCACTATATATGGAAGATCCATTTCATGTCCTTTATGGGAAATTATTATCATGTTCATTATTTCATTGCTTCACTGGTACTTGATAGAGACAAAGAAGAAGTTGTAAAAGAACAAGGATAAATAGGCTTCTAATGCTTCCCCAGAAATATTTACACAATCCCTGACAGGTTTTCTTCTGCCCTGTAGATTGCCACTAAGGTGCCCACTGTAGACTGCCACTAAGGTGCCCAGTTAGCTTCAATCTTTTTTCTTTTTTTTTTTTTTTAAATTTCTGGAGGACTTATGGACAAACAATATTTCATACACAGATTTCAGAAAAAAATACTTCTTGGTTAGAGAAGAAATTGCCAGCGACAACCCTCTGGATAATGTCATAGCACATAATTGAACGGAAAATTGATACACCAACTCATGCAGCAATTTGTATCTGTTTTTCACAACAGATCTGAAATGGGTGGTAAGAACAGCAAAACCTGAGACTGGGAGAAAACAAACAAAATCTGCTTTAAAAAGGAAAAAAAAAAAGAAAAGAAATAAAAGGAAAAAAGAAAAAAATAGGTAAAATACAAGAACCAAAACCTGAGTTTCCCACATATTTTTTTTCCAAAGGGGAAATCAAAAGTTCGTTAATCATGAGTCAAATTGTCATCAGAAATTTGCTTTTTAATGTTAGCATGACTAGTGGTTTTCTATTCTATTAGTACCAATAGGAACACTGAATGTTATCATTATCATAACCGGGTTATCATAACTAGGTATGAAAGTTTAATTGTTCTCAGCATCTCTGCTGCTACTGCAGGTGGAGAATGCTCATTCTTGTAGTGCTCCAAGATCTCCAGAAAAATTAGCAGGCAAGACTGGGATGACAACCAACAGAAAGAACTCCTTTTTTTCTTTTTTCCTTTCACATACCTTTAACAATGTTAGTGACATTACCAAAAAAAAAACAAAAACAAAAAAAAAAAAACAAAAAACAAAATCATAAGCATACAAACGCTACTGAACTAAGAGAATATCTTTTATGTTTTAACTACCCTCTTAGAGTTTTTAAAGGATCCCTCAAACACGATGTTTTGGTCTTAAATTCTCAGCATGCTTGGAAGTTCACAACACAACTATCTGTTTTTAGAATAAGAGTTTCTCTCTATCCCAGTTAATTGAAAACAATTCTCAATCACCCTCCTGTGTTTAAAGTATCTGGATTAAGATATAGTGGGGGCAAAGTATCAGAGTTTTAAAGACAACATATAAACAACATAGTTGTTTGAACAGTTGACAAATAAATTCAAGCTCCCCAGGATACTCTTGTTTAGGATTTTCCCAATTAGGCATTTTATTTGATCTCTGGGTCTGGGTGAGCCACAATTCTCGAGAATTGAAGAAGAGATTAATGGACCAGATACAATGGCTAATTCATCTCCAGGGTTTTGTTCATTGCTTGTCTTTGCTAATTTAATACCATTATATCCAAAGTCAAATAAATCAAAATGAGAATTAGGCGTAGTACAACTAATCTTGGAAGGGAATTGATGGTTTGTCAGATTGCAATACAATTTTTTATTGCTCCAAATAATAAAAAACTTTACAGTAGTGTTGTTCACTTTTTCTCCTTAAGGATCATTGCCAATAAAGACATGCAAGGAAGTTGTTTGTAAGAAAGCAATGCATAACTTACTGTTTTACATGCTAGAAACACATGTTCTACATTGAAAAGAAAAAAAAAAGAAAAAAAAAAAAAAGTAGGATCTGGGGGTCTTAAAGACCATGTATTGCAAAAATATTTGGGGATCTGTGACACCAGGAAAAATGTGTGAGAACATGCCATTGCAATGTAGGGCACAAATAAGGGTGAAAACAGTATAGTGGGGTGTTTTTCCTTTTGTTGTTGTTGTTTATTTTTCCTTTAATGACAGCGCTTGAATCTGAAATTAAGCACAGCAGGTAGGAAGACACTGCAGGGATTTTAAAAGGTACCACACATCTGTATGCTAACAGGCTTTGGTTTTCACCCATAGAGAAGTGGACCCCACAGTGTTTATGGTCACAAATGGGAATTGTATATTTCTTACAAATACACTATGTCCTGTTGACCTAGTATTTAGAACAGATAACTTCTGTTTGTTAACATCATTTACCTCTAATCAAAAAGAAAAAAGAAAAAAAAAAGGGGGGGGGAGGGGGAGGGAGAAGGGGGAACAAAACAAAAAACTTGTTTAATCAGGCTGCATTTTAAATATGTTATTTTCCAATATATTGTATTTTTCATTTCTCTTTCTGTATCTGTCTGGACAAATATAATAGATGTACTGTGAACAGCTCTTCAGCTGTATAAATCAGAATAAATATACTACAATCAGAAATGTTCATTAAAGAGCTATTATAAAAAGCCACATTTCTTCTGTATTTCTCTTCTAACAAGGTACACAGCTGAACCTTGGCTGGGTTTTGGGTCTCTACCCAACTACTGCCCTCTCTCCCCTTATATAACAGGGAAGGGGAGAAAAAAAAAAAAAAAAAGAAAAATATCTGGATCAAGATAAGGACAAGATTACTAATCAATTACTGTTATGGGCAAAACTCTCAGCATACCAGTGGAAGAATAGTTCATTACCAATTAATAATATAACTGGAAAATTGAAACAAAAATTATCCTACTCCCTTTCTTCTCAAGTTCTCCTTCACTTCTTTACCCATTTACCTCTTCCTATCTCAAACCATCCAGCCAGGAATGGTGAATGAAGTTCTCCCTGATCCAGTATGATGTCCATCACATGGGATACAATCCTTCAGGAAACTTGTGTCCTTTTTCTGGGTAGCGGCTACTTGGGAACTTGTTCAGTATGATTCATTTTCTACAGAGTACACAGTTCATCAGGAATAGATTTGCCCAGTGTGGGTTGTCAATGAAACAAAGCACCTACCAGCCAAACATATCCCCATAGGCTGCAGCTCCAGACAGGATCCTGCTCCTGGAACATGAGCTCTCCATGGGGTCCACCTTTCTCCAGGACACATTCACCTACTGTAGTGTGGAGTCCTCCATGTATTGCAGAAGTATATCTGATTCTCCTCCTCCTTCACCAAACTCAGCACATGTCTGTAGGGTTATTTCTCATTTTCTCACACTTCTCTCTGCTGTTCCATGGTATTTTTTACCCTTTTACCATTTTAGAGCCAACTAGAGCTCTAGTGATGTTACTGGAATAGTAGTTCAACACCCAGCATCTTAAAATATTACTCGATGTCCACCTCAGAAGGTTTTATAGGAGATGCAATTAAGCAGAACATTTAAGAGTGCTGAGTAAGAAATTTATTTCTGATTCTATGTGGATATCGATGCCATTCCAGAAATACAATGGGTCAAAAGTTATTCATAGAAATACTTTACAAGTCATAGAATTCTTACTAAAATTACTATTTTGCAACTGTCAATGCTTTTCTGTTGCTTTCTTTCACAAAGATAACAAGGAATAAAATAAATCTGCACTGAAACAAACAAACAAAATGGATGATAAATTCATCACAAGATAACAGTTTAGGCATGTTTTCTTGAAGAATTTGTAACTCCCAAAGTCTTCAGATTCTATATTTAAAATGCACTACTCCCTACCTGCCTCTGTCTGCACTGCTTAAATCTTTGTTAAACTCATTTTAACTCTTCCTACTGCAATGCTACAGCTCACATATTTCTCTGTGTTTAAGCAGACAAACTTAATCCAAAAGAGGAAGTGTTAGAATTGAGAGGAGATCTGGCATTTATGTCATGTCTTTGTGTTTTCAAATTTGAAGAATTGGAAATGTCACAGTACTTCTCATATGCATACCTTCCAAACAGACCAGCATACTTAGAATGAAAACATGGCCTTGATGATGTCAGCAGAGCATCTCCAGATTTCACTGAGGCCTGATTCCTTGTCTCTGAAAACTCAGCTGTGAATTGAAGAGCAAGGACATGAGCAGAGCAGAGCTTCTTTGAAAAGCTGGTCCTTTACTGTTTCACATTCTCTTTTCAAACTCTAGACAGAGACAGTAAAATCTTCAATATCGCAAATTATATGAGTATCCTATTTATCTCAAGCATCAGTTTTAAATAATCCACTTTTTATCTTGTTTGTCAACACTGTGTTTGATGCCCAAAAAGATTTACACGAAGTGCAAACATTATCAGATACCTACTGTTCCTCTGTAGTACCTCAGGGGGGATTCAAAACCGGCCAGCTTAGATCTCTGTACTTCAAAGAATTTCCCCTGAAACCTTGTTTACAGCTTAAGCAGAAAAACAAGGTCCCTTTCTCCTTTTGTACTACCATTAACCACATTAAAGCACAACACTTCACTAAATAATTCCTCCACAGCATACACAGAGACTTCCCCACCATGTAAAATGGGTCAATTGCTTCCATTTTAGCATGCTAATTTATCACCACATAAGCTTGATACTGAGAGAGATGAGAATGTTTTGCAATAATTTCTGCCCCATCCCTGCTGCTCACATACATTGTTTCACATCTTTCTCAGGGCTTTAGTCTAAAATAAGACGACACCTATACTACCTTTTAAAATTATATAATAATAGTAATTTGAAGAACTTCTTCTGTTGTCCTTATGCTCTGAGTATGTCACAGAGACATATAACTGTTATTCCAATACTTTATTGACCATAAATTTGTTGAAAAAGAAGTTGAGCCTTCTCTGGTTTATTTAGTGAAGATTCTGACTGAATTAAAAATAGACTGTAGAAAATGAGAAAACAACAAAAAACCTTTCTGGCTGGAAAAAAAAAAAAATCTTTTAATATACCTATGTTCTTAATAATCTCTCCACCAAAATATTTACACGGATACTCTGGAGTAGAAAAATATATCTCAAGAGGTATTCTACAATAAGTTTCCTTTTCTGTACTAGGACTTCTTGCAATAAACGAGCCTTTATCATTTAGTCTGAATCAGTCACATTATAGTAGACCATCCAAAATTGATTACAGCACAGCTCGCAGTATGAGCTCAGGTCACTGGAATGGGCTCCAAGAGCTTTAAAGAGAAAACTGATATGTGTATTAATGGATAAATAAGTGCATTCATATGTATTTTGCAAATTCGCCAAAGGTAGTTTAAATTGTTGCAGTTTTTGGTAGGTGGAATTTGGCTGTCTGCAGACCTCCACCTAACATCTCTCTCCCTCCTCAAGGCAGAAGGAGAAAAGGATGGTCAGGACTGTGGTCTGAGATTTAACAAGCAAAAATTTTAATAAGAAAAGCAAAAGCTGCACACAGAAGTAAAGCAAAAGAGATACATTTATCCACTGCTTCCCATTGGCAGGCAGATGTCCAGCCACATCTTGGAAAGCAAAGACTCAGTATTCATTAGCAACAGCCAAAATATCGATCTATGATCAACACTGTTCTAGCCACAAATGAAAAGCATATGAGCTGCTCTGAGTGAAGTTATATTTTACAGATTCAATACTCTTTTGAGAAATATTTTGAATTAAATCTCCTATTAGTAATGGTATGGAACCCGGTTCACCCCATCTGCTTCAAACAATCTCAGATTATTCGGAAATGAGCTTATACACAACTCTAAGTTACAAAAAGATAGAGTAACTTAGACACAGCCGGCTTTATGGACACATAAAGACTACTCTGCAAAGATCTTTAAATACATGAATTCAGCTTAAAATTCTGGATTTTTCTGAGCTTGAGTCACAGGATTGTAAATTGGAAACACAAGCTTAAAAGGAGATCTTACGAGCATTTAGAGATTTCTCTTGCTGTTTCAATGCTTACACAGCTACTTCCCCCAAATGCAAATGTAAGTGCAATTTTAAGAAATGGTTTGTTCTTACTGTGTGCAAATTCTTCATAAAAAGTATTTATCTTTTAAGCAATAATACTTGAAGAAGTTGACGTTTTTATTATTATTATTTTCTATATTTTCATTTGTCACTTATTTCAGTTTTCAAAGTAATTTCTGTTTTAGTACCAAGACAAGTATCTGTAGAATTCATTTGATTTCCTCATATTGATTTATACTTAAATCCTAAGTATAGGGTACCTACAAAAAATTCACCATGTCAAAAAGAAATCTGGACAAATCTCTATTAATTTCAGCTTTGCTATTATTATTTCTGAAAAGTTAATTTCTACTTTGTGTACTAAAATGAACACTCTAAACTGTAAATTACTGTGTTTGGTTATGTTGCTCTGTATTTTTTGTTTTGTTTTAAACAACATAAGATTAGTATCATTAAATCACAATCTACATTTACAGCGATAACAAAGCTTGAATCCCTTCCTCAGTGTTTTGAGTGTATTTAGAAAACAAAAGTCATTGTGTAGGTCATTGTCAAAAAATAACAAATAAGAAAATTCCTTCTTTCTGACCTGTTACATTTCGTCACCACTGAATTATATTTTAATTAAAGCTTTCCATATTGAATAAAAGTAATTTTCAAGACATTCTGGTTACACTACACAAATCTATAGACATTCAATTAAATTTCATCATAGAAATTCCTTAAACAAACTTAATTCTCCACCTCAATTCTCTTTCATTTTAGTTGTTCTCTTTTGTTTTGTGCATACATCTCAGTTGTAAACAAACTACAATAAAGTTTGTTTTTGACCTTTAATTTCCAGCCTACATAATATTGTATGCATTCCATTAAATACTAGGGGAATTATTAATATAAGTAATGATGTATTATATCTGCCATTTAAACCACAAGAAAGGAAACTGTACTGAGGGACAGCATCTAAAAATGATGTTTTAATAGGAAAAATTGGTGATACATGGGTGGCTGAACTTGATGATTTTGGAGGTCTTTTCCAGCCTTGGTGACTGTATGATTCTATGATTCTAAATTGTCACCATTTAAAAAATACATAAATAAAATTTTAAAAAACTAAAAAACAAAAAAAAAAAAAACAGAAAATCTTATCTTCCTCATGGGAAGACAAAATGCTCTTCTTATCAGTTAGGAAAATGATCCTCTGTGAAGAATTGAGAAGTATTTAGTTCTGGAGAGTTGGGGTTCATTCTTGTTTCATGCTGGTGATATTATTTGAACGTCATATATCATAGCATGGGAGATGTTGTTCTAGTCACAGTTCAGGTTCTGTTGCTCCACAGCACCCAATTTAATGATGGCAAAAGTTGTTCTGCAGTTGGGAGAGCTGATGCCGATTTGTAAATGCATTTCATACAAATGAGGTGAGCAAACAAGAGTTTACATACTGGCTTCATCCATTCATCTGTGCTCTCAAATCAGAGATGGTCTCCTCAGCAACTTCAGATCTACAGACTGCCACTACTCTTTAATAAAACAGTGACATTTTATGAATCTCAGTAACACCTGGTAACTGCCTCCTGTTGACAGCAGTACTGTGCTTTAATGAACAGATAAATGACTTATCTACCATTCATGGCAAGAAACCCCAGCTACTGAGGCAGAGCACTAGCTCTCCCAGTGTTACTTGGGCTAATTGACTCCTTGGATGAAGTTAAATCACACTATCCCCAGTGGGATGTACGTTTGCCGGTAATCAATAGCTCAACAAGATCCACAAGGCAGGTAATTAAGTGGAAAGTAATTAATACCCATCAAATGTTTTATTAACTGTTTGCCATTCCTTCACTCAAAAGTCCCAGTGTACCATAAAAAAGGCCATGAAGAAATAATAAATGCAACATATGTTTTCAAACAAACTGTTTATTATTTATACCTTTCTTACCAGTCTGTGCACCATTTCAATACCACAACTCATACTTAAAGATGCTTTGGTCTTTCATCACAGTGAGTTCCCCAGCTGGCACTGTCCTAAAGACTTGGCTGTATCCTGAAAAAAGAGATGAAAACTGAAGGAGTTAGGTTGGTCATAATGAACATTTGTAGAATATCTCTTAGCAACAATGTTTATATTTGTCTTACAAGTAAAGCAAAAACATGCAAAGTAGCACTTTTTTTTTTTTTTTTTTCCCCACACCTGGAAATAAATGCTTTTGAGATTTGTTGATGAAAATTTTACAAAATTTTACAATCAAGTATTCCCAACTATACCACATGAACTAGAATAATTATTCCTTGCCCCAGTAATTTTTTCCACTACAGCATTTCTTTTTTGTACATTGAATACACTGCAATCCTTCTGACTACCTTTAAATGAACAGGTAGTGTAAAGATTCACCTGGGCTAAAACAGGGAAAGAATTATGCTTTAGGAACGTTCCCAATAAAATACTCACCTTGTCCTACAGTCTGCAAAAGTGGAAGTAGGATACAGAATGGGAAGCCTTCTTTCTTTATGAAGAGCCTTTCTTTTTTCTTCTTTATCAGCTTTTCTGGGTTCTATAAACAGCTTCAGAAGCTAGTCATGGGCCTTTATGTATGGCATTCATCTGAATTTTTTTCAGACTGCTTACCTGAATGCTATTCCCGGGACAGAACATGGCCTGCAACAAGATATCTGTCTCTGCATGCAAACAACCCATTTAACACCAGGGGAACCAAAAGAACAAAACTCAGAAAAGTCTTCTCCTGGTACGAAGGCTACATCCTCAAAGAAAAGACAAGTATTAATTGTAGGAAACTCCTCCCTGCTGAGAACTTCCAGACCAATGTGATGGGCAGATCTTCTTAAAGAGTTCTCCCACCTTCCTGAGGCTTGGGTGGAGGATGTCAACAGGAAAATGTCCAGCCTGTTACAGCCAGCAGCTTGTTATCCATTACTGCTTTTCCATGTGGGGGAGTGACAAGAAAGATACACATGACTCAAGGGCAATCAAGCCACATCTGCTAGAGTTCTCAAGGACACAGATCACCTTCTTCTCTCTGCTTTCTGTACTGCATAAGGGCAATGAAAGAAATGAAAGGATCCCATTTATAAAGATAAAAAATATATAAATATTTCATGGCTGCTTCCACCACATAATCTTTGTTGGTTTTGTTTGTTTGTTTGTTCTGACAACAGAACGGTCTACCCTGAACCAGCCTTGGAGAAACAGGTGGGTTTCATTTCTCTCAGAGGAAAATGAGGAAAACAAAACAAAACAAAACAAATCAAAACAAAAACTGTGGAAGAGCTAGAAGGGATCGTCTTCAGGGCTTTAAACTAGATCTGAAGGGAGAACAATAATGAGGGAACAGACTCTTTAACAGTCTCTTTTGACAGGACAAGAGAAAATGAGTTCAATCTAAAACAAGGGAGGTTTAGTAAGAACTTTAGGAAAAGGGTTATTACTACAAGGGCAGTGAAGATCTGGAACAGGTTGCCCAAGAAAGTTGTGGGTGTCCTCAGAGACATTCAGCATCAGGCTGGACTTCTGACTCAAAAGATTCTATGCTTCTAAATCAGTAATTAAACTCCAATGGTATACTTTATATTTTGTATTTCTAGAGACTTAACAAGATCATTTTTTGTGTTTTGATTTTTAATGGTGTATCCTCTGCTAAATGCATCTTCTAAAATTCACTACTGAAATCAAACTATCTATTTGATTCTGAATCCAGCCCTGATGGAAAATGTGTGCCAAAAGTATTTTTCCTCCCTCAAAATATCATCAACATCTTAGATGTATGCAAGTGAAGGGAAAGGTACAGTAAAACAAGTAGCTGGGAACATCTGAAGCACTAAATTGCCTTTTATCAAAGCATGAAGGAGAAAAATTACTTAACTTCAGTGTTTTCTATATCCCTTAGAAGACTATAGGGTCAGGTAGCTGTATCTTCCCTGACCTTTGTTAGGTGTGATGTTGTACTGTAGTCTTTTGCATATGAAAGTTTTCCCATCTTTTCCTCTGCCTTACAAAACATTTTTCATCTTTCCTATCTGTCTCGCTCCAATTTACAGGAGGGAGACAAGATTCTTTTGATATGTTTTGCATGCCGTGAGATTAAGAAATAATAGGCAGCTGAGGGGTTGGGGAAGAGAGAGCGGCAAATAACGAAATTAGGGTGATGGGGACAGGAAAGTGGGCAATAGAAAAGGTAGGAAAAGGGCAAGAATTGCATAAAAGTGGGGATAGTCACCACCTGGATGCAGCAGTGTCCCATCGCATGTTGTTTCGTTGGTCCAAGGGAAAAAGGCGTAGGGGAGAGCAGCAGCAGAGTGGCAGGCCACAAGAGGCAGAGCAGGAGGTGGAAGAAGCAGCAAGGTCTTATGGAGCAGAGAGGTCTCACAGAGCAGAGTCTCGAGCAGTGTTTCAAGCAGCAAGCATGGGAGAGTCCGTTGGAAGCAGTAGGATGACAATAGTGGCCAGATACCTATCTTGAAGTTCTTCAGCATGCAGTCATCTTCTTCAGTATACAGGTGTCACAGAGTGAGGCATCTATGTCAGAAAACCTCCTTGTTCATGTAGTGAGGCATCTGATGTCAGAAAAACCTAAAACCATTTTTTGTCCATGTTCTTTTTATCCCACTTCTTCCCTGCCTTTGTGACATTCTTGGGGGCTTGGGTCAGAATTATGTGAGAAACGGCCATCTTCCTTGAGATAAGCCCACACAAAAGACCACTTCACAGCCATTCATCTGCAGCTCATCTCTCTCTCTTGTTACCTCTGGACTTTTCCATCTGTTTCCCTCAGACAAAGGATTTCTCATCCCCTGCCCAGAGCTTGCCTGGACTTGTCCATCTTCAGTAAACTTTTGAGGCAATAGTGTAAAAAAGCATGGCCTCTTACACTGTCATTTTAAGATTCTTGGAGATGCCTATGTTTCTCCTCCTCCTTTGTCAGCATAGATTATTTTTATCTGTTAAGCTGGGACAAGGCAAACTTCTCTCTAAATATATGAGCTTTCTGGCAGCTTTCAGAGTAGATGGATCTTTGTGCCTGGAAAGCAGACAGACACAAATACAGCAAGTATCTTATAATAAATTAGCTGGTATGATACCTCCTAGGACTATTTTCCTGTTGTTCTAACATCTAAAATAAGGCTGGATCTTGCACTATTGTGCAAACAAAAATTCCTTTCAAAATCAATGAATGCTGGCCAAGTGAGAAGAATAATGTTTTCTAATGTAAGTTCAAGATTTCAAAGCCATGAAAATAATGACAGTAAAAATAGTAGGAAAAAAGAAACAAAAACAAAAAAATCCTCACCTAATTTTTTCCCGTTTAAATTATAACATAATATCAGTGAAATGTGCTATGTACAATTATAGATATGCCTACTTTTAATCTGTTCTGATTTGTGTTATATATGTGTGTCATATACACACAGTAGGATTAGGTGGCTTTATAGATTATTTCACTATTCTGAACATTTTCGTTTTCTTATAATCTCAGGATCTTGCTATACCAAGTACAATACATTCAGTTGGACAAAAACTCTGATACATACACACAGAGTTCCCATTTATTTCTGTGCTACTGACATCAATGGAAGTTGAATGTGTGTATTGGAGGGCAAAAGACAGCTATTTATAATCTAACCTTCCCAGATAAAATGAACAGGTTGGGTATCCTTTATCCTCTTATCTACAGTATTTCTAATGCTTTCTGAATCATCTTTTATCATTTAATCTTATTTATTACAAATGAGTTACGCCAGAATATATTCTTAATGAGAAAAAAAGTAAATAAGAGAATACTGAAAAGAGAATAAGAATCAACAAAAGATTATTGAAAAATAATCTGCCAGCTGACTAGTTTTGAAACACGTTGAAAACAATGTTTTTACTTTCTTGTTTTTAAATAATGTATCTGCAAACAGTGTTAATTTCAAAAAAGTAATGTACTTCCTGATTATTATTTTTTTTTTAGTACAGTTGAATTATGAGGGTTCAACAAAAATTTCCATTTTCTATATTTTATAAACTAACAAAATGGCAAAAAATCAAACCTGGCAACCTTTTCTTCTATGTTCTTTTATTTTTAGAAGGATATGCAGGCATACATACAGGTGGTCTTCTGACTCATAATTTCGATCCATTTTATGTGGATACTTTAAAAATTACAGAAAATCTAGAATATTTTGTCACTTTTAAAAATTAAAATGAGAAAGGAAAGAGGATCCTTTTTTGAGAAGAAAAAGAGGAAAGAAAAACACTTTCAGAGCTTTCAGAGGTTTGTGTAGTAAATTTCTGGGTTTCAACATGGAAAACCAAAACATTTCTTTAATTGTATGTGAAGTTTTATCTTACTTTGGATATGTACTGTGTAGTGAGGTTTTGTTGTTTTGTTGTTTTTATTTTATGACCTGTTTTGTTTTGTTTTGTTTTCCTGTTTTGTCTTTTCAAACAGAGCATGAGTTTGAAGTAAGCTCAAGACATGTTACTGATGTCAAATTTTGCATTTGAGAGGGTGGGAACAAGCAAGTTCATCTTGAGTACAGGAGTAGAAGCAGAGGGTCTCTGAAAAGGGTAGATATAAATATCCTCAAAACAAGGCATAAATCTTGCTTAGCCCACTGAATTTGTCAACCTGACATGGCATCAGTTGAGAAACTGTGCATCACTTGCTTTGAGTATTCTTTTATCATTATTACTGTTATTAGTTTCCCTTCTTTTCTGTCCTATTAAACTGTTTTCATCACAGTCCACAAATTTTATGTTTTCAACAATTTTCTCTTTCATCCCACTCAATGGGGAGACAGTGAACAACTGTATGGTGCCTGGCTGCCATACAGGTTACACCACAACACTTTTTTACCTCACATCTTCATCTTTTAAAAAGTAAAACATAAGAACATCTCTGGTCAGTAGCAAAGGCTAATGTATTTTTCCCATTAATGTTTCACATGCTTGAGTAAATCTTTGGTAGCAGCCTGACATACTTCCAACAACTGAAATTTAAAATGATTACCTGAAACATGTGTGCTTGCAATTTTTCTCCTTTTCTGTTTTAAACATGAGGGAAAGTATTCTGTACAAATGATCTGTACCTTCCCAGTGAACATATTTTGATTGTATTTCCACAGCTGTGTTTTCAAATGAGAAAAATCCAACTTGAAGCAACCCATTCATAGGAAAGCTATTCAAGTTTTAAATTATATTGTTTGATAGAAATGCCCCATGAGGACATCTGTTGAAAATAAATATATCAGATTGGGGTGAATCTGCATCCAAATTTGCTTTTAACAGCATGAAACTTAAGCAACTTAATGAATGAATTGGAAATTCAATTTCAGCGAGGAAGTAAAAGTGAATGAACTGGGTTTCAGTTTTTCATGTATTATCACATGTGAAACGAGACAATAGGAATGCCATATTAAGCAAGATTAAATAGTTCTCTTTATGTCATAGTGCCTCAGCCTTTAAGAAGAAACATGTTTCTGCAGTGCTGTGAAAAAGAAAAAATATTAATGTAGAGAAATAAGAACAAAACCCCAAAACAGAATATAAGGCATATCAATATACAGCCTTTTTAGTGGTAGGAAAAACAAGGCCAGTGCTTATGGACATAATAGCAAATACAAGAAGTACCCAGGCTTAGTTTTAAATATATTTCTCATAAATGAAAGGGGCTTGGCTAAAATAGAAGCAACACCTCCTGTATTTAAAATAGGAGTCTCTGAGTGAAGCCATGGTTAAAAATACTAACAAAATCAATGCCCCCAACTGACAGATATTGTGTATTATTGAAACACGGCCTTTCCAAAATCTTTGCCAAAAATGATCTTTCTAAGCTAAAAAGAGATATATTTTAAATATGACAAAGTATAAAATTTTAAATCTTCAGGATAACTGTAAACATTACTTTAACAGGAGCACACAAGTCAAGGAAAATTGCTCTTCCTAAGTATTTGTCAGTTGGCAGATGAGTTTTTGGTCAACTAAAGGAAAGTGTAGGAAATCACAAGGCTTGCTGTGTTGAAACACAGAATAATCATAAAATGGAAGAGGATCACAGACTACCCAAAAATGTGATTTAATCAGTGTGCTTGTCTTGCACTTGGCTTGATAGGAGATGAAACTGAAGCAACTTGTTTATGTGGCCAAAGCTCTGGACAAACTGGAGATGTGCTGTTTCACACCTTGTCGAGGCCTGGTGGCTCTAGGCCAGCCACATTTGTGAATCTCTTTCACTGAAAGTCTTCAAGAGTGCTCTAACAGATGAACGCTGATTCTGATAAGTCACTGTACACATAAATAATCCATCAGACACAAACCCATGACCAACTCTGGAACTAGATTTAACTGCACTTAGAATTTTCTCTGAGAAGGACTTTAGGAATCAAGTTGTCTTTTCTGAAACTTGTGACCTAATGGAAGAACTTTACCACCAAACCACATCTCAGCTCCTTATAAGATCACAAACAAAAGCCAAAAGGAAAGGTTTCTCAGGCCTTTGCTTCTAGTGAAAAGACAGCATTCACTGCTTCCTCAGAATAAGTAACTGCCTTCTTGTCAGGTCTTTATTAATTTGCAGATGAGGCAAGGCCTTAGGGGATGAAAAATCATAATGGAAAAGAAAGTAATTGTTCCTTTTTTCAAGAGTTTTAGGCATAATTTATAGAGAGTTTTTTTGTTTTGATTCATGGGTTTTTTTTGTTTGTTTTTTGTTTGTTTCTGTAGATGCTGTAAATTTGTTTGAATATAGCCTCTTTAATGACGTGGATATGAATAATATAAAAATATTAACAGAACATTTGTTGCTGTTGTTATTTATTCAATGAAAACTCTTCATTTTTTGTCTTCATGGAAAAGAGAGTAAAAGAAAACAACTAACTAAATTGTAGAAATCATCTGGAGTCATGCTTCTCTTGTAACCAGACAAAGTCAAGGATCCAGGGAAAGACTGAGGTCACCTCTGTCTTCAGAAAGTTAAAACATGTGGATAGCAAAAGGACAGCCAGCTTCATCCCAATCTCTGCCCAGGAAAATGATGGAAGGAATAACTCTGTTAACTGCCTCCATGTGCCCTGAGGATACGACAGTAAGTGGGAGTAGACACCAAGAGTTACAAAAGGAAATAATGTCTGAGCAGTCTGATACCTTCCTATGATGTGATCTTAGTAGGTAAAGGTGCAGCAGAAGATGTGGTTTATCTCCTCTATAGCAAGGCTTTTCACACTGTGTCTCATTCTCATTCTCATGCACAGTTCAATGAATTACAGGATGGATAAAGTGGACTGCAAGATGAACTAAAATCTGTCCAAACAGGGCTCAGAGTGTTGTGATTAGCAGCACAGAGTCTATCTGGAGCCCCTATTCCCATGCTGCTTAGGAGGAAGAGGCCAAAGAGAGTGGATGGGAGGAAGATGGTTTTTAGCTTCTCACTGCTCCAGTTAGTAGTAGGCAATAAATTGTATTTCATTGAATCTCTTTTGTCCATAAAGGCAACAGGCAAGTGAACTCTGCTTGTTTCAGTGCCTGAGCCCTTTTCATTGTGTTTTCTTAACATTTTCTTTGAGAAGGAGGGAGTTGAGGTGGAATTTAGCTTCATGCTGGTGTGAAATCAACAGTCCAGTCAAAGGAAATGGAAGTGATGAAAGGAATGGAGCATCTGTCATATGAGAAGAAGCTGAGAGAGTTGGGGTTAATAACTCTGAAGAAGAGAATGCTCAGGATCTTCTTTTTAATATCTATGTAGATATTTGGTTGAAGGAGGTGTTGGGTGGACAAGGCAGAGATAGACTCTTCCCAGTAGTGCCTAGTGACAAGGAAAGAACCAGCTGGACACACTTTGACATGCAGGAGGTTCCACTTCAGTATAAGATTAATCTACTGCAAACCTTTTGGAAGTTTAGGTAGACATTGTTAAAAAGTTGACTTTCTTGAGTAAGGTGACCTCTGAAGAATTGCCTTTAGAGTCACATACCTAAAGGTTTGTTCCAGCTGAATGCTACTATATAGGAACTGACAAAAGATTTGTGGATCCTTACGGAAAACTATATACAGAAATCCTGATACAATCAGTGTTATAAAAGCTATAATTAAATTCTTTTGTAATTAATCTTTTCTTCCTTGAGTTATTTTAGTGTGAGAAATCAGATTCAGTAAATTTCTAAATCAGGAAACTGACATTTGATTTAATGCTGAGGAAGGCATTGTATTTTTGATTTTCTAAGTACTTCTGAGTTCAACACTCAGAGCAGCAGGAGGACATGTAGTGGCAACCAATTCTATTTCAGATTTTTTGGATGTTTTAGAAATCTGTGTGAGGTTTTACATGTTGGTTGCGACCAATTTTCTCTTTCTGTGATTTCCTCTTAGGCTCCTGAGTTGTCTTCCAGCTTAGTCACTGAACTTTGGTGTAGACCCAAAATCAAAAGTTCTTTTTCCATCTGTTCTTTCTGTTCTTGCCCTTGAATACTTTCAAATCAGATCAAAATGTGTACTGTGGGGAAAAAAAAAAAAAAATAAAAAAAATGAGAGAGAGAGAGAGAGAGAAGGTAAGGGGGAAAAAAAAAAAGACCTTCCTCTTTCTTGTAGATACTTTTGAAAGAACAAGTTATTGAAAAGGATTATTCATGTCTCTTCCCTTTTCTGAGAGGTTTTTTGGTTGTTGTTGTCTGGTATTTGTTTTTTTAATTCAGAAAGCATAACATGGTCTTTCTTTACTCTCTGTGCCGCATATGTTCTCCCCCAAAACCTCCCCCCCATTTTTCTTTACCCATTGTTTTTCCACTTTCTACTATGCTTTAACAGAGAAGTATTTTATTTGGGTTTTAGCTGTCAGTTTTGATTATGTACTGCTGCTGTGCAAATAAAGCCACAGCATGCAGAGTAAAGGTGGTTATCAGTCATCATGGGAGGTGGAGAGGAGTGCAGGGAGATTGTGTGGGTGTCCGGGTTTCAGCTAGGACACAGATGATTTTCTTCATTGTATCTGGTAAAATGTTTCATTTTGGCTTTAGGAGAAAAATACACAGTTGTTGCAAAGCAGCACTACACAGAACCCAGGAGAGCACTTCTGTTTTCAGCTTCTTGTAATGTTCTGCCAGCAATAGGGCAACATTGTTTGACAAAAAAAGCAAATTGAAGTAGTAACATAGAACATGTCTAGAACAGTCTCGGTCTCGTTATCACAAAATTAATAATTAAATAAAGATAAATATTAGAAAAAAATATGACTAAACACCCAAGATCTCCATGGATCGGCTGCCTCCAAAATTGACCTGTTTAGTGTTAGTAAGTTGGACAAGAATCAGGGAAGCTGGTAGGAGAGAGTGAGTAGATAAAATTAATTCTGTTCATTATTTTAAATAAATAAATGGCAGATCAAGCTACATATAAAATTTCATTTCAGAACAGTTAACTCCTTAGTAAAAATAAAATAAAATAAAATAAAATAAAATAAAATAAAATAATAAAATAAAATAAAATAAAATAAAATAAAATAATAAAGTTTTTATTTTTTTTCTGGATAAACATCTGTTCTCTTCTCAGTAGCTACCAGTACAAGGGCAAGTATCACTACAACTTTGCAATGTTGAGATGATTTGAATATGTTCATACTGTTGTGATATTCTTTGTCTTCAAGTAATGTAGTATTTCAATGTCTCCATTAATAGGTTTTATTTTCAACCCATTTCCAAAACTAATATTATGGATGTTCTCTTCTGACTAGAGTAGTTCAGAGTAGTTAGCAGGACATTCAAAGATTTGTAAAATTAGAGAATCACCTGATATCATAAGGTGGAAGAAGTGGAAGGAATCCACAAGGATTATCCTATCCAACTCCTTACTCCACACAGAACTATCAAACATGAAAGCCTATGTCTGAGAGCATTGTGCAAATAGTTGAACACCAGTAGCTTGGGGCCACCCATGCCCACTGCCCAGTGGAACTTGGTCCATGGCCATCACCATCTGGTTAAGAAACCTTATATAATCTCCAACCTGACCTTCCCCTAATGCAGTTTCACACTGTTCCCTCAGATGATCAAGTTCAACTTCCTGACCACTTTAGGACTAACCAAAAATTACAGAATGTTACTGAGGTCATTGTCTAAATGCCTTTTGAACACTGATAGACATGGGTCATCAACAATATCGTCATGAAACCTGTTTCATTATTAACCACCCTCATAGTAAGAAATGTTTCCTACTGTCTATTCTGAATATTCCCTGGTGCAGCTTTATATTATTAGGCTTTATGAATATACACCTTTTGGAATAAACACTGTGGGAAAAAAAAAAAAAATAAAGAAATAAAGAAATAAAGAAAGAAAGAAAGAAAGAAAGAAAGAAAGAAAGAAAGAAAGAAAGAAAGAAAGAAAGAAAGAAAGAAAGAAAGAAAGAAAGAAAGAAAGAAAGAGAAAAAAAAAGAAAAAGAAAAAAAGAAAAAAAAAAGAAAAAGAACAAAAAAGAAAAAAAAAGAAAAAAAAAGAAAAAAAAAAAAAGGTCAAGGTCAATTAGGAAAACCCTTAAAATGAAATAGGAACATTGTCTTGCCTGATACTTTGTCATAAATAGTATGCCTGCTGTTGAAACTCTTTATTAACATGAAATATTTCTCTCGAAAATATGTTTCTCTTGAGAAACTACCATTTCAAGGGTTTTCAAACACTTTTTTTTTTTTTGCGATAACCTAATTTTCAGCTACATTTTGATTTCTGTATTTTGACATTTTCTCCCCCATTTCTCAAATTTTCCAGCTGAAAATTCCTCACTCTGCCACTCAAACTATTAGTTCTGCAAAGTAAGATATTTAGAGAGGGTCTTGGAAATTTTTAATTGAAGAATTATGAAGAAAATTTGAAACTATGAAAGCCTGCTCCATGTCAGCCTCTCTTTAATAAGGTTAAGGTTGTACCCACAAAATTATGCTGAAATCAAGCTTGCCATTTTTCTTTTCTTTTCTTTTCTTTTCTTTTCTTTTCTTTTCTTTTCTTTTCTTTTCTTTTCTTTTCTTTTCTTTTCTTTTCTTTTCTTTTCTTTTCTTTTCTTTTCTTTTCTTTTCTTTTCTTTTCTTTTCTTTTCTTTTCTTTTCTTTTCTTTTCTTTTCTTTTTTTTTCTTTTCTTTTCTTTTCTTTTCTTTTCTTTTCTTTTCTTTTCTTTTCTTTTCTTTTCTTTTCTTTTCTTTTCTTTTCTTTTCTTTTCTTTTCTTTTCTTTTCTTTTCTTTTCTTTTCTTTTCTTTTCTTTTCTTTTCTTTTCTTTTCTCTTTTTTTTTTCTCCTTATAAAAAAAACACACATATTTTCTACTGTCTACAATCATGTTGTGTCCAACCATGCACCAGTGCTCCATGGCTACAAACTGACATAAAAAAAAGCAGAAGCAATTAGAATGGAAATGACCAGCACATTTTCTTATGAGTTCTATAAAGCTCCATTACTATATATGACTATTGAATGTGTGAGAGCCTTCTTATGAGATATCTTACATCTCAGTGATCTCTTTGAATAGTTAGGCTTGTACAACTTTTCTAGGATTCGTTACCAAATTCTCATTATTTTACTTCTTTTCTGACTTGCACCTACCAGATATATCACTTATGGGTGGAAATTTAATAACTTTTTATTCATCACTCTGGCATACATTTTGACAAATTCCAAGCCAAAATGTATGAGTTTTCCAACTATTGATCAAAAGCTGAAAACACACTTGAAAATCATATCAGTAGACACCGAAAGGCCTGAAAAGCTTCATTCAGGTCTGGCTGAGAATTTGTATGGGATTCCATTTTTACTTCTTTTAAAATCTATTTATTGGAAAATGTTAAGCCTTATAAAGTAATTCATGCGGCAGCACAGCATAAGCTTTCAGGTTGGTTTAACCATCATATTCAAGAAACACAAAGTTCAAAGAAATGCTGGTGGAATCAGAACTGTGCGTCATATTCTAGAGTCAAGTGAAGGTAAAGGAAAAATTTCTCAGTTATAAAAAGAAGAGAAGCAACAGAAAATAAAGGGGAGATACTGAACCTGCAGAAGGAAGGGAAAAAATAATAATCAGTTTTTAAATTGTTTTGTGGTATTTTATTTCAGCTATAAGATCTGTAGAATTTCAGCTGAAGAACAGCAGTCTGGAAGCAGTTTGAAAAGCAGCAACTTTTTTCAAATACTTCTTTTGTAACTATGAATCATCTAGAGGTCAAGTGAGTGATTCTTGCATAAGATTTGTTGAGCATGATTTACATAATATCAGGAGACTCTGCTCTTGGCTTCTCACAGGCATTACTCCTTCTTGGGGCAATTCCACATCCAGCACAATTTCTCTAAATGAAATGACACCAAGACAATAATTACTGTAATAAAAGGGAAAGGGAAGGAGGTACAAATGAGGGGGAAATTGTGGTAAGAGATTGCCTCTATCTAGTGTTTAAGAAAGCTATAGATTGCATTAGCTGCAATTCCTAACAAGTATTTTTATAAACCTCTATGAGCCCTTGGACAATACAGAATTTGACATTTCCCGTAATATAGAATGGCTCAAACTACCATTACAATCAGTAATCATTACAATCAACTGCTTGAAATGGTAGGAAGATGCTGAAATGTCTGTTCTGCCAAGGTGTCATTCGAGCAGGCTGACCATTCTTGTTCCTTGCTGATTAGACAGTCCCTTACTGCAGCCTGGACTTTGATGTGATACAAAAGAGTAACATAGTAATTCTTTGTTGCAGAGAGTTTTTGTTGTCTCTTTAAGAAGGCTTCTAACGTTTTACCAGTTTACCAATGTCAGGAATGCAGATCAAAGAAATTACAGGTACTTTAATAGATTTGTGGCTGCTGACTGACTTCTATTGCCTTTGCTTGGTTTATGTTAATGTTAGGATGGGGGGTGGGGGTGTGGGAGGGGTGGTTATGGTTGGGGGGGGTGGTTACCTTTGGGGAGTAGAAGAGTAAAAGAACACCCTTGCCTTAAAAAATATTCTAATAAGGACTTTCAATATAGGTAACTTAAAAATTAAAATAAAATAACTCCCACCACCACTTTTTACACTGCAGTCTGCTGTCTTCCTCATTTGCAAGCATTTCTCTTGCTGAATCTGAACGCAGTAGTGACAGGCTTATCTGTTACTGACAGCTGTACCACACTAACAACGTTTTCAAACTGTGGGTTTTCTCTTGGTTGTGTATTCCCATTTTTACCACTCTGAAGGTAGCAGTCCAGACATAAATCAGCCCAGTAAAGCACACTTCCCTAACTAAGACAGGAGAGATTTAGGTTGGATATTGGGAGGAAGTTTTTCACACAGAGGGTGGTAGCACAATGGAACAGGTTGCCCAAGGAAGTTGTGGATGTCCCGTCCTTGGAGTCATTAGAGGCCAGGCTGGATATGGTTCTGGGCAGCCTGGCCTGGTGGCTGGCAACCCTGCACATAGTGGGGGGTTGAAACTACATAAACATTGTTGGTCCTTTTCAACCCAGGCTGTTCTATGATTCTGGGATCCTTATGAACTCTGCAGGTGGGTAATAACTAAATGTACTGGAGTGTGTATTCAAGTAAATTTTTGATAGGAGCAGACACAAAATGTGGCTTCATTAACAAGCTCAAGGGAATTGGGAACAGAACTGGGAATTTTATCTTGAAACAAAGTTGTATGCTCTGCCTCAGTAAGGCACCATACTTGAAATTTATTTGGAAATTATCAGTTGCAATGCAAATTAATCAATTAATCACCACTGTAAATCATTACTTGAAAAGGGGGAAGAAAAAAAAAAGAAAAAGAAAAAAAAAAAAAAGCCTGTGAAATTTTGGTTGACAGGAAAAGCCTGAGTTCTACTTTTTCATACTGTGTTTGTTTGTTTTCCCTTTCCTTTCCAATAGATGGTCAAATATTACATGTTGCTTTCTGCTTGCTCACCACTATGCTGCACACAACAATGGAAGGCATGTTATAAAAAGCTATATTGAGGAAAGCACATTACAGAAAGTTGACTGTTTAACACCAAAGGTAGAAAAAGCTTTGGCAGACCTCAAGAAGGTTTGCTTATAGTGTTTTACAATACCATGTCACCTGTTTATATTGTTGTTGCTGTTGTTTTCCTTGAGGAGTATTTTTGCATATACAGAAGAGCAAACAGATCACATTGTGCAACTTTTTCTTGAGGGTAATAATGTCAACTGGGTGTTTCCCATGGGCTTTATTGGCAATCATTTATCTTAAACTTGCCTTTGAAGTATAGCAAAGTGGTAAGAAGACAGACCCTTTCTGGCAGTCCTTAATTTCATTATGCCATTTTTTACTTTTTGTTTTCCTGAAAATAGAAATCAAATCTTATCAGATGTATATCATAAATAATAAAATTCACTATCCTGGTTTTGTTCAGTTGTCTCCTCCGTTGTTAAAAGACCACAGAATTAAGATTCTTAGCTAGAGGGATAGAATTAAATGAAAATTAATTTGAAGCATCTTCCCTATTCATTAACACCTGCTGATTGAGTAATGGGAATAGTCATATTTCTTCAGTAGTCAAATATACAGCTCCATTTTAAAAAAATAAGACAGCTGTTGTCTCTGGAGTGTATATGTGGAAGAGAAATTAGGTCTTTAACTCTTACTTAATTTCTAGAAGATGCTTCCCTGGAAGAAGCATCTACTTCAAAGTAAAGGCTCAGCACTCTAAGTGTGCAAGGAGGACTCAAGAATTTCTCATGAATATTGAAAAAAAAAAAAAAAAAAAAAAAAGAAATAAAAATTTAAAAGAGTGAAAACACACCTCTTGCTTTGTAAAGTGCTTAAAATGGCTTCAGTATGGGCTCTTAACTTATAATCAGAACTACTAATTTGTTGGAAAAGGAATTCAGTGAAAGACATACCAACAGCTGTTCTCTTCTCAGCCACTGCTTCTTTCTGACTCATTGACCTTGGCTGGACTAGATCTAAGCAGGGCTAGAAAGCTTTCAGTATTCTGCTTTAGATTTTCTGGATTTGAGTTTAACTTCCATTAACTTCTCTAGTAAAATGAAATGTGTACCTATACTTCTTACATCACAGGCCCAACAACCTGCTAAACTGACTCATTAAAATACTGAGATTATTTAAAGATTTCTAATTTGAAGTTTAAAGCTCTGATGGGGACTAATGTGTTGGCAAGAGATGTCCTCTGAGGAAGGAAATACGTTCTTTAAGATATATCTTCATGAATGCTATCTTCACATGTTAAATTATGATGAACTGATATTTTAGGGATGAAATTTGTACTGTACAATCACTGAAATAAGCACAACACCTACATACATCTTCAAGTGTATTATCAAAACAACTTGAAAGAGCGCAACTGTGTTTATGTTTCAGTGAGTTTAATGGAGTTGCCTTTTTTCATTGTAGGAACACCATCAATCCTATTGGAAAAACTTTTGTTTGATAATACTCATAATATTCCTTTAACAAATCATGCATTTTCAGTTCTGACAAATAATAGTAGTATTTTCAAAAGTAAATAAATAAAAAACATATGCAGGGAAAGACATTTATTTTACTTAAAATCTTTTAGGATTTTTGCTACTGTGCTCCATGTACAGTGCATTTGTACAGGCAAATGATCCTTGAACATCTGCAGCCTTGTCTCACTTTTGCTTGTTGGAGCGAGTAAACATTTCCATTTAAAAAATTTCACCTACCTGAAGCTTTTTATGGGAAGCTAAGAGATGCACCTGGCAATAGTGCAATTGTGAGTAAAAGAAGGACACCTCCAGTCTGTTATACTGAAATTTTTAGGCTGAATTTAATCACTTAGTACTGCTTTTTGAAACCTGGGCTGATCTCCTACATCTATCAGGTGTTGATGACTGAAAGAATTTATACTGATCTTTATTGAGCAAGCCTCTCACCAGTGGTCAAGCACCTGTAACTTTTAGATCAAATCACTTTGATACTGTCTCAAATATCATCAGAAGACCAAAGAAAGCTCTGATGCTGAAAGTAGCTTCCCTTCTAGTAAGTTGTGATAGCTTTAAAGAAAGTACCACACTACCAGCATCCTACTTGTTTCCACCAACAATCTACATCTGCATTGACTGTGAATGCTACATGCACATACAACTAGGAATCCTAATGCACCTTTCAAATTTCATCTAGGAAAGAGGTTATCTACTGCAGTTAAAGGACCAGCGTCCTTTATAGAAAGAGACATAGAAGACCTTCAGCTGTGTTCTCCAGTGTTTAACAACTTATTTATTTGCACAGAACAGATGTTCCCTGTTTTAAGGTGTGTATAAAGAACACTTGGAGTCAGGATGGTGGTGGAAGGAGGGCAGGAAATGAAATCCCTGTTTTAAATTGGATCAACTCATTCATTGTAATCATAGACAGCACACAAAAAGTGGTGTTGGCATGTTTAGTCAGAGTGATAGCAGGAAGCTCAAATGATAATGCACCATATTTCCCAGATGTGCACATTTCTGCAGCAGGAAATATTTCAATTTCAGATGCACTTATAAAATACTTGACAACTCATTCCATAAAGCAGATAGTTGAAGTAGTAACTAAATAAACTGAAGGGAATATCAGAATGGTGTTGGCTAAATTAATGTTCATTTTGCATGAAAAAAATGATGGCATTTGGGCCTCTCCTCTCCTCTCCTCTCCTCTCCTCTCCTCTCCTCTCCTCTCCTCTCCTCTCCTCTCCTCTCCTCTCCTCTCCTCTCCTCTCCTCTCCTCTCCTCTCCTCTCCTCTCCTCTCCTCTCCTCTCCTCTCCTCTCCTCTCCTCTCCTCTCCTCTCCTCTCCTCTCCTCTCCTCTCCTCTCCTCTCCTCACTTCCCCTCTCCTCCCCTCCCCTCCCCTCCCCTCCCCTCCCCTCCCCTCCCCTCCCCTCCCCTCCCCTCCCCTCCCCTCCCCTCCCCTCCCCTCCCCTCCCCTCCCCTCCCCTCCCCTCCCCTCCCCTCCCCTCCCCTCCCCTCCCCTCCCCTCCCCTCCCCTCCCCTCCCCTCCCCTCCAATAATTACTATAACAATAACTATAAAACTAGGATTCAATATTTTAGCTTTTCTTACTATCCTAATGCATTTTCATATTTTCATTGAATATGGTAACATTTATGTGTGTGTATACATATATAATACAGAAAAAATGTGAAGACATTTAGGGAAATATGTCTGATTTGAGTAAAACTTACTGAAATTCAGAAAGATACTATTACATACATGTTTTTATATAATAGCAGTATCAACTGTACACTTCATACATCTATGAATTAGATAAAACAAGCCAGATTTTCACTGCCAGGATAGCACCTTTGTTAGTTTAACTATTTCCTTTAAAAAATGTGCACAAAGCAAATTCTTGGCTGGCAAAAATCAACAGAAAATCTAATTCCACTGCCTGAGAAAACAAAAAAAAACACAAACAAAACAACAACAACAAATATAAACCACTATTCCAACAACAGCATGAAACAAACAAAACCTACATATTTTTGTCATAAGTGCATCTCAGATTGGATTCTGACAATTTCCATGCATTTGAAGTACAATTTTTCGCCTGCTTACAAAATGCTAGAGAATTGAACTCAGTTGTGTAGAGTTTTGCAAATAGAAATATTTGGTGTTTTCTCCAATTTACATGCACAATTTAAAGCTTTGGGGTTTCACAGGACCTTCCTTAGAAAACAAAACAAAATGAAATGAAACAAAACAAAACAATACTAGAAAGTATTTGCCACAAGACAATAGACTAGACCCTAATGTGTAGCTTACAATTTACTTACCCCCATGAAAAAGAAGAATTTTGGAAACAAATGTGTAGAACAAAGTTCACCTTCTTATACCAGTTGTGATTTTTTAAGTGACTGCACCTGGCTGAATAGAAATTTATGCAGGTAGAGAAAAGCAGAATAATAAGAATTAATCACTGTTGTTGTTATTATTATTATTATTATTATTATGCAATTTGTGGTGAGTTAAAAGTTAATACCAAAGTACAGTGTTTTCCCATGGGATTAATGACCACATGGGGTATTCTAGTCACTTAAGATAGATAATTCCCGTTCGTCAATCTTGCATCTGTCTTCTTTTTTTCATGAACGCTGTACCCTTACGTACATGGCTGATTATAAAATATGAAATAAGGCATAAGCACTGAAGAAACTAAAATGAGAAGAAGATATAATAAGAAGAGTATCACTTAGTGGTGGAGGGAGTCATCTAGTGATATGTCACTGTAGTCTTCACAGTCTGAAATTTAAAAAAAGCCCGTAAAATCATACGCAGAAGGGGAACAAGTCTTGGCTCTACAACTGCTGGTCTTGAAGCAGAATAGGAGAAAAACAAATCCAGGTGAGAAAACAAGGTGAGGAGGAATCGTATCAAGAAGAAATAAGAAAATTTATAATTGCTAATAAAAGTCAGAGAGAAAACATAGGAGAGACAGGGAAAAAATTGTTAAGATGAAAAGCATCAATTACTACTGAAGAAGTAACAAGAAGATCTGCAAGAAATCTGCAATGTGAAGCAAAATAAATGACTGGTCTCTCAGCTTTGGGAAAAGGTAAAGATAGAGCTGTAAGTCAGCTGAAGAGTAAGACCTTAGGAGAGTCATCAGCATGGAGGTGTAATCCTCAGAGAGAAACACAGAAGACTACAGTCATAAAGAATGATCCAGGAGTCAATGTCTAAAAGTAAAACTAACACTGAGAGAGCAAAAAGACAGCATATGGTAGTAAGATGTCAATGAACTACAGCCAAATGCAGAAATGTTTAATGTTTTCCACAAAATTAAAGGAGTAAAAGTGAAAGGGGAAGGGAGAGTAAGCTAAAAGCCCTTAATTTTGGTTCAGAGTAGGAAGGGGGAACAGATAGATGGAAACTGGGGGAAAGGATAAGGGTGTTACTATGGACAAAGGCTAAGGCACTGAGCACATAGAGCAAAACGATTCTCAGAAGAGGTTCTAGAGATACCAACAAGTGGAAGAAAAGGAAATTGGTGGCACGAAATTGGTGGCACATGTAATATTAGAAAACAAAGTATGGTTGATACTGTGAAAACAAACATTTTGATATGAGTTCTG
The DNA here is from genome assembly GCF_054131305.1 of Coturnix japonica. Taxonomy (NCBI): domain Eukaryota; kingdom Metazoa; phylum Chordata; class Aves; order Galliformes; family Phasianidae; genus Coturnix; species Coturnix japonica. The sequence continues at coordinate 39,877,268 of NC_140702.1, forward strand.
AATTTGAACTGAATTTCTGCTTCAGCATTTTCAGCACTTGAATTCTTCCCATCTAGGATATGGATGTAGGAAAAATACAAAATTTCAGGTGAGGGAAGGAAAGAGGTGAGGCAAGGCAAAGCAAGGTGGTAGTAAGAGATTAGGTGGAATAATGGATATTTTGATGGGAGCAATGCTGAATACCAGAGGGGAGCGGTAAGTGAACATTTCCACAAACAATTCATCAATAGATGAAAAAAATAAAAATTAAAAAAATAATAATAATAATAAAATGCTGAATTAAGTGAAACAGGTATTTTCCAAAGAAATGCAGAGAATTAGAGGCAAGTGCAACAAGTGCCAGCTGTGAGGCTAACAGGATAAGAAGGAAAAGAAACAGCCTATGTCATGGAAGCAAAATGTGTCAAACTGTGCACCAGCATGGGACTATGCATATGGAAATAGTAATCAAGGAGTGAAACTGAGTTGCAAAAAGAAAAAGTGAGAATATTCCTCTCCTCTCCTGGAGATCAAATAGAACAGGATAAAGTGAGAAAATATTTCTATACTAGGCTGCTTTATACTCATGCTCTACTGCACTTTTTCCTGGAAAAGGCATTTATTATAATATCTGGACAAGATATCACAGCTTATGTGCAAAGCAGATGATCAGCATGTAGGCTGAGTACCACTCTTGGATCAGCTAACTTCATTGTAACTGTGTTTATTCCTCAGCTGTTCCTTTAAGAACCATACAAAAACATAAACACAACTAAGAAAGTGAGATGGGCTCAAAGGACAAATGAATAAGGGAGTGGCTGGCACCACTGTGTGAGTGTGCATTTGTATTCTCCATGTTGTTTATTTTTGTTTAGATTGGAGGAGATATGCCACTCTCCTACAAGTAGTTTATATAACACTTCTCATATTAATAACAAACAAACAAAAAAATTCCACTAACAACAGTAAATTAAATTCATGCATTTCTGCCAGTAACAGCACTCAAAGATGGACTGATACACATACTTTTCAATAGCCAGTCACTGACACTGTCATTTAACTGCCATTTTATTGTATCTCTATTTGCTTTCTGTAATGAAAATCAGCATCAGACCCTCGGCTTTAGTTCTTTAGCTTCAGAAGGCATGAATGAATTGGGAATAACAGGTAAATGCACAGTTTTTACCATCACCATATTCATCCTCTCTGTATTTCTCTCTCAATGCTATTTTACAGTTATATGTTAGAAAAGCATCTGAATAAAAACACTGGAGCCTTAAACCTGCTTCTCTTAAGTACTGCAAAAAAGAAATGACATTAAGGTAATCTATATATGCTCATAATTACACCTTATTTTTTTCTTATGAAGAATTTCTTATTCCTACTTGATAAATCCATAACTAAATTATTCTAATAAAACATTGAAGAATGTCCTGTCAGTACTATATTTAATTTTGCAATGGTTCACTCATAACATAGCAAAAAATCAGTAACATCTTTGACAAAAAACAAACAAACAAACAAACAAAAAGATACAAAAACAGGGTGTCAATGCATTTCCCATGAAAATGTTGGAACAAAATACAGAAGATTTCTAGGTGCCACTGAAAACAGAACCTCGTGATGCACTTTAATTCTGTTCTGCAAGCATGCCCTGATGTATTTATTGCCAAGTGGTCACTGAGTTAAATAATCTAGACAGATTACTAGAGGAATTCTATTTTAGGGGTCCGTCTGGTATGGTGGCAATGCCAGCTGATTGGATTACTATATCCTAGCTATGTAAAATGCATCAGTGTTGCAAGAGAAAACTGCACCACACCATCACTGCAAAGTCAGGCTGATACCTGAAAACTTATATCCTAATTTATTTTTAAACATCCTTAATTTATAATTAATTCATGAAAATGTATATAATGATTAGATTTTGTACTTTACCTTTTTTTAACCATGTTTAGTGGCAGGGGTACTGACAAACCCAGGGACCAAAAAGGAGGGGTGCTTACTATTTTAAGCAAAACGTGCAAGCTAGAGGAGAAGAAAAAACAAACGAAAAAAAAAAAAAAAATCAGAGCAAAATAAATAAACAAGAACCACCAACAACATACCGAATTTCTGGGTCAGAATGGGGGGTGGACAAGAGCAGAAGGAGGGGGTGGGGGAAGGCTTAAAAAAGACTTTCTCCTGCGACTGCCAAGAGCTACATCTAGCGGTTTTAGGGAGTACAGACAGTATCACATACGTTCTAACAACAGGAAAGCATTCTGAGTACTGCATTAAGGGGAAAGAATAAAAATATTCTCCTAGGTAGAACTTAGTAATTACCAGCACAGATATTTCAGTGACGATTTTTTCTTATTTTCGTTGTCTTTTTACTTTTATTTTTCAGTGCAATTTCTGAAAAATCCTGATGAAGGCTGAGAACTCTTCATTATTAAGTCTTTTGAACTGTATATCTGCAGTTTCATAAAATTCATTTCAGTATTTTCCTTATAAATATGCTATATATTTATATTCTGAAGTTTAAATAATTAATACACAATTCTAAAATGTTGTGGAGTGAATTAAGAGGGTTTGAAAATTTTTCCATTTCTTTATACTTGCATTTGATAAAAAGATCAGATCTGGTTAATGTAACATAAGATTAAAGAAAGAATTTAACAAAACAAAACAGAAATACCAGAAAAATGACCTTTTTTTCCCCAAAAGACCAATTACCATTTGTTTTAGACTTTCCAGAAACTAATAGTACTTCTTTCAATCAAACAAAGGAAAATCTGATACATTTTAGACAGTGCCACATATTGATAATTTCAAAGAATGCAACTAAAATTCTATTCACTTAACCCTGAGCCTTTTCTGAAGAATAATGCTTGCAAAAATGTTGAATAATTTATGGTTATTTTCATATCCACTTATATTTATGATTAAATTAGTCTGAAAAGGAAACTATCTGTTCATAAATCAGAAAAAATAATCATCTACAATTTTATATTATCTGAAATGTGAGGCAACTAGAAAAATCTATCAAGCAAAATCATCTAGACCATCTAGACGTCCTTACAGTTAAGTATATATGACTCCACCACATAAATAAATTAAGTGGATACTTCAATCAGCTGGCTTTGTTCCGTCTGTAAAATAACCAGAATAGCAGAAAAGCATTTTCAATTCAGTTGGATTTTTTTTTTTTTTTTAATTCAGAGGTAGCTTTCCAAAAAATTTTTGCAAGAAATTTAAATTATCAGTGACTTAGGGACCAGGTTCTATCATAGTTTAGAGTGTGGCAAGAGATAGTAGAAGGAAAACACAGAGTTTTCTAATTAGACGAAATTGAGCAGTAAGCAATCCAAATTTTTTCTTTCAGTAGCACACTATATGGAAAAATCAAATGGCAGCTTTTCATAATGGCTCACAATCATTTAATACAGATAGGAATTAAGGACTAAGTGGTGTTAGAAATAGGCACAGTACATTTAATTGCATATGCAAGTCATATAAATGCATATTAGAGAATACTAATTAACTGTAACTATTCAGAATACCCATGTTTGCATAACAGTGAAAAAATTAATGAAAATCTCTGCAAAAGATGATCAAAGAACCAACAAGAACTTACTTCTCCTCTAAGGTATTCAGAAATAATACAGAAGCATCCTGATATACTGATGTGTAAAGAATGGCTAAGAAAATTATTCTAAAAATACTCGTGGAACATTTTCTACCTGTATGGTGTTTGTTTAGCCTGAGGACAGGCTGAGAAAGCCAGGGCTGTTCAGCGTGGAGAAGACAAGGCCTCAAGAAGACCTTGTAAGCATTCAACAACATTTTTTCACTGGCAATTTTTGAAATGAAGATGAAGGGAGCTTATAAATAAAAAAGAAATAAACTTTTTTTACAGAGAAAATGACTGAAAAGATAGTGATAGTGATAGTGATAGTGATAGTGATAGTGATAGTGATAGTGATAGTGATAGTGATGATAGTGATAGTGATAGTGATAGTGATGATAGTGATAGTGATAGGAAAAAAAATAAATAAAAAATAAAAGGAATGGTTTTAAACCAAAGGAGGTAAGATTTAGATTATTTGTCAAGGGAGAAACTTTCACTGAGAGGGAAGTGAGGCACTGGAGCAGGCATCCCAGAAACATTGTGGATCTTCCTAGAGGTGATCAAGGTCATGATGAAGGATGGAACTGATCATGAAGGATGGGCAAACTGATCTAGTGGCTGGCAACCCTGCCCAAAGCAGGGAGTTGGAACTAGATGGTCTCTAAAGGTGCCAGCTAATACCAATCTACCCCAATTCGTTCTTTGAGTCTATGAATCCATGTAAAACAGACTGATGCCTTTGTCCCTTTACACTGGGCAAGCACAGAGGGCGTCTTAGCTGTAAGAATCTCTAACATTCTATTACAGTAACTTCAGATGTGTGTTCTTATCCCAAATGTTTTATTTTTTTCAAATCTCTTGATCAGTAATCTGAAAAATATCTCAGAGCCTTCTTTGTTTTATATATGCCACAGAAAGCCAGGTAGTAGGGCATGCAACTGTCTCACAAGTGTAGGACTTGGTTTAAACAAACATTTTCCTTCTTCAGATTTATAATTACACTGATACATTGGTAACATGTTTTAAAAGATTTTTACTGAGTGTCCTAATGCTTTTCTCTGCTTTGCTGCTCTGGAAAATCTTTCAATAATCCCCGTAACTGTGAATCAGGTAGTCCTGTTATCTTTTCTCATCTTATTTCTACTTAAAACCAGAGCTAAAGATACTGAGGAAAAAAAAATAAAAGGTTCCATTTTCCGTAATAAACTGTTCTGAAACTGATCTGGTTTGGGTCTTGTCACTCTGACATCCTGGAAAGCAGTGTATAGGTGTGCTCTTCACTTGTGTAAGGCTGAATTCTCGTCGTAATGTATTCACTTGTCATTGTTCTCATGTTACACACAGGGTGGCACCAGAGTTCAAAGTTTTGGAAACAACAGAGGAAAACTCCAGACACCTCTCACAGTCTCGTGCAAACTTAACATTCAGGCCTGGCTGAAAGAAGGGCATCCACAGTGGAAAAAGAAATGGGAGAATATGTCTCAGGTGATGAAGAGAATGGATCAGAAAAACTAGCAATTTTATAAACGTGGAATGCTTTACATGTTGTTTTTTATGAAGCACTGATAAAATATTTATCATGATTTGAAAGAATGTTTTTTCCAGTATTATAGTCTCGTGCGGGTTGGAAGGGACCTTAGAGATCATCGAGTCCAACCCCCCGGGATTCGAGCTCTGTGTAGCAGAGCGGCACTTCTACCACTTGCGCCACCGGGGCACACACAGTACCTTCTAGCTTGAGCAAAAATCCCAGTCTTTTAGAAAAGTTTTTCCTGTTCTGTATCACTAGAGACAGAGCATTACTGTACAAGTTTGCTTTGAATCTGTGCTCTCAGAGCACTTTTTTACTTACAGGCTGCCACTGTATGACAATGAAAAAATTGACATTCTAGTTCTGTTTTTCTTTTTTGTTTATTTGTTTGATTGATTGTTTTGATGGTCATTTAATTGTTAAAGTTTGTTCGTTTATTTGTTTTTTAATTGTTAGAGGCTTTTCTTCTCCTTTGTCCCACTTTCTTCCCACAAATTACTTTAAAATAATAGTAATAATAATAAGGAAAGTTTTAGCATGCTTTTCATTATGGCATTTCCCGTGACAAATTTATAGGCATTTTCTTTTCTCTTAATTTTAGCTTTTACTTCTCCTTCATAAGCTTTAAATAGCTGTGCTACAATTTCCTTGAAAGTCTTAAGTGAATGCAAAAAGCCCAGTGCCACTGAAATGCTACTATATGTATTCCCAAGAGCACATCTGGCTGCCTTCATAGTGTAACAGTAGTATCCCCTGTTGCCACTAGATTCTTTATTTTTGCAGTCACTTGTGCACGACTTTCTCCACATCAGAAGAATTATTATAGAATTCATACACTGTGCTTCACCAGTAGTTGTGTAAATTCCATTACAAGCAAGTTCTCACCCTAACATCTTGAGTACTCTACAGTTATTTGCAGTCTAAATGCATTTCATACAATGTGGTAGATGTTTCGTTTGTTTGTTTTGAAGATAGTTTAGGAGGAATCAATAATACCATTTTGTTTTCTCATCTTTTTTTTTTTCTTTTATTTTTTTCTTTTTTTTTCTTTTTCCTTTAGCCAGTACTTTATTTCTAACATTGATTAATAAAGTGGCAGCAGAAAACATGGAAGCAAATTTGTTGGTAGAACTCTATGGACTAATCGACACCCAAAATTCAGCATAAGAAGTAGTTAACTATTGAGTGGAGTCCTTAGGATCTATGTTTCAAATTCATTAGCAGACATTATATGTCAGATTTTGTCCTTTGTTTAGGTGTAAAAGCAGGAGGAACAATCTCCTTTTACCTGTCTTCCGCATAAACTTATCTGCATTTAAAAATATTCTATCTAAAGTGTCTTATATTTAGAGCTTAGCTTAATTTTCTCTTTTGATGCGCTTAGTAATTGGCACAGAAAACACGCTCGTCAATTTACTGCTTGTTCTCTCTATCCCCACTTGCTTGTGCACCATAGCTTCTTTGGACAGAGACTGCCCTTTCTAAATGTCAGGAAATTACTTAAGCCCTTAGGTGTTTCTTTAACTGGAACACTTAATCATTGTTATTATTTTAAAAGAAATATTCCCCATCTCTTGCTCTGACCATTAGGAAATGTTTTCACAATGAAATGAGTGGTGCAATCAGTCTGTTTCACAAGTATTAACAGAAATCCTATATTTTTCAGTACTTGAAAATAATTTTGAACTGTAAAGTTGGATGCAAATTTGTCTTGGAGATTCGAAGTAGAGACAATACATACTAACAGTAAGGATGCTTGTGAACTGGCCATATGTCAAAAGTGTTCTTCTTTTAAAACTTCCCTTTAAACAACATCAATAAAAAAAAAAAAATTAAATTAAAAAAAAACTTTTGAAATTAATACTCTCATTGTACAGAAAGCTTTGCCTCAAGGACGGAAATCAAAGGCTAAAAGAATTTAACTGAATGCAGCAGTAGTTAACCTATGATTACTCATGACATGCAACTACATAGACATACGGCAATCCCTCTTCTTCAACAAAAACAGTATTTATATTTGCAGAAATGGGACCAAACAGAATATACTCAAAACGGTGCCACTCTTGACCTTACTAAAGGCACATGTGAAAATCTATTGAAATGTCTTACAATTAGGAGAGCTGTTGGAATTTAGTAGTGCAATTTAATCATTTCCTTCTGTTCCCCAGATCTTCAAATACTCAGCTAGCAAGTACTCCTCTTTGTAATGTGTTTGACTTCATACTGTTATCTCCTCATTTGCACCTAAAGAGACTTCCAAGTGCTCACTTCTTCAGATATTAAAGCTAAATAGCAAGACCAGGCTTGCTACTCTTGAGGCACATCTGAACTCTGCAAAACAAGACTGGAAAAAGCCTGCTTAAGAATCGTACAAATTTACTACCAATCCTCAAGCTATATTATTTTTAAAGAAAAAGTAGCTTTTTTTGGGTGCGTTTTTTGCGTCTTTTGACTTTCCTGCTGAATGTACATACCTGTTGAAAAACAATTATTTCCTACGCTGATGAAATCAGACTCTAACCTTCTGCAGAGCTGAAACACCTCTCAATTTCAAAATAACCTATGTTTTGCAAGAAAGAGTCTCCTGATCAGGCCTAATAACTGACTTCTTAGAACTTAATTAGTTATTAACTAACTACAAACTACAGGTTTACTCTCTTTTTTTTCAAGGTGTGTTGAATTCTCTGGACACCTGCCTCTTAAGAAAGTGAATCTTGCACTAGTGACACAATCAAAACATACAGAGTGGTTTGTTCTGCTTTTCTCTGAAGCTTGTCAGTTATTAAGTGAGATATCTTAAACATAATTTGTGTGTGTTTATCTGTTTCGATGTTTCTCTGCTTTAGTTGACAACCATTATGTTTATTTCCCATAAGCTCTTTTGCCTGACTATCCTATGAAGAAACAAGAATTATGACCAGAGTTAACTATAGTAGTATGGGTATATGCATCTTGAAAAATACATAGGGTAGTTAAGAAAAATGAAAATAGCTGTCTCCGTGAAAGATATGTGGGAATATTCTATCCAGATGTCCTCATTCTAATATTTTTTTCTATTAAAAAAAATTCAACTTTTCCAGATATCTATTTCTATTATCCTAGATCATTCCAGTGTGAAACTGACAGCTTGCAATTTTTATCACAGAACAGCCAAGGTGATCTCTGATTTCCCAGTAGCTAAGTCTGCTGTTCAAAGGAATATTTGGAAGCCACCCTAAAAGAGACCACCAAAGTTTGTACAAAACTAAGAATCAACAAGCCTAATTCCACCAGTGCACCTGGGGTTTATAACTACCTCATTAGTTATCTAAAGCCTGGACAGTGACACAAAACAGAAAAAATAGAGGTAATAATAATAGAGGTAACAATAGCAGGTTTTCCATTTTGGAAATACTGTATAAGACCACCAGGAAAAAAGGAAAAAAAAAAAAAAGATCATGAACTGTAATCACTTCTTCCTTTTTTTTCTTTTTCCAACATAGAAACTATAATTAATATCTTTAAAGAGTAAATCAAATATAACTTTTTTTTTCATGTATTAACATTTTTAACAAGTCACTTTCAGTTAATTTTTAACATCTGAGTTCCATAAATCCTTGCTGAAGTGAAAGAAAAGAGTACAAAATCAACAATACTCTGATACTGTTATATTCTGTTTTGACTATTTAAATAATTAACTGTTTTGTTTTGTTGGTTTTTTTTTATTATTTCATGTACTGTGTGTAGACAAGCTGATAGGAAATGAAGAAAAAAAATGAATCTACAAGCAAAATTCACAGAGATTAATTTTATTTTTTTAAAGTTAGTTTGATTTTCTTAGATGAAAACTTCATTCTTTCATGATTAATTAAGCAAATAGAAACTTAATGATATTTGTTGACTTTAGATAAATAGTGGTAAAAAGATTTATTCATTCCATACAGAATACATTCAGAGTTCCAGGTTTTCTACATAAAAGCTGAATACTAAGTACAATTCCAAAGAAATCTCACTGTGTGAAGCCTGTATATTATATAGGCAGCTAAGGCTAATATAAACACCTTCAGCAACAGGACTTGAGTGCATCAGAGCAAGATACTTATTTATCACTTCCACATAAAGCCACCAGGATGGTTTCATAATCCCCTTTGAGTTCATCCTGTCAAAGTATAGAGAAGTACAATTGTTAGGATAATGGTCACAAGCAAAATCAATTTCAGTACATTTACTAAACATATGATATTCACATAAATAAATTCATCATTTTACAACATAATCCACAGCATGAGCTTGAACTGAGTACTCTCACTGAAGTGAACTATTCATTTCCCAGACAGGAGTAAATGTAAACAAGACTGACAAAAAACAAAATAAAATGTTTCTAGACATAAATGAAAAAGAGAAGTAGGAAATAGACAGGACTTAAATGTCCAGGAGGTTAAGTTTTCCTTCATTACACAAAGTGAAAATGCCTTCCTTGATCAGTGACATCTAGTGTTCATTCATACTAAAATACTACACACGTTCATTCATACTAAATCCAGTGTTCATCTGCACTAAAACATGATGAACATTGTATCTATGATTGTATGAGCCATTAATAGTCCAGTGATACTGGATTCACCAAAGAATGTCTTACTCAGCCATGAGAAATAGATAACTCACTGAAATTTGACATGCTATGTTTTCTCAAGTTTGAATCTATCATACATATACTAAAGTATTATATACTGCAGACAACCTAGGCCTTGAGTCATTTGGATACATTCACCATTTTGATTAAGATGGTGATATTTCATAGAGAATTACAGATAACACACAGTCATAGTGGAAGAATAAAAATGGTCTCTGTCATCTAAGTGAAAAAGAAGCCAACACAAGCTAAAATCAAGTAGGTACTTTAGTACATGTAGAGACTATGTTTTCTGCTCTCTTCCTTAATCATTAGCCTCCACAAGGGTGTTCTGCAGGTTTAGCTTTCTTCTAGTACCTCACTTGCTTCAGTTTTCTAGGAAATAAATTGAGTGGACTGTCTCCTTTAAAAAGATATTTTAGACAGTTTATCTCATTTTAACTAAGTAACCTGGAAAGCAGGACAAACAGACAGCAACTTAATAAGATATTTGCAGGAGTATTCAAACATGAAAAGAGCCAAATGCACACAGTTTACCTCACTAAGTTGTAAGATCGATTATGTCCACCCTCCCACTAACATGCTTTGTCTGCCCAAGTCAGGAGCTTGGGAATAGATTAATCTTTCAACTTTTGGTATCTACTATAAGATAACCACAATTAGCCAAAATATTATAGCTTTTGCAACAAAAATATTGCACCATAAAGTAAGTCAGTTCTACCAGCATATGGATCTCTGAGAACATGAGTTACTCAGCTATGCATTATTCAGATAACTGAAAAGCATAAGAATTATCAAACATTTTTTACCATTCTGTAGCTCACTCAAGAGAAAACCTACCATAATTGCTTGGCGAAGAGATATACCATACAGACTCTTATAATAAGCCTTGATCTCATTCAAGTCTATTTCATGGCGTGAAACCATGATTCTGATTAGCTGTTTGTGTCGTGTTCCACTCCCCTGTAAAAAGTAATGAACAAATAAACAAAAATTAGTGCTATTTAAGTCATTGAAATATTTTCCTAATTAAGATTCTTTCTGTTAATCCATATTTTTATTTATATTTTTATCAGTACAAAGGTCCGATTTCTCTAAAATATTTAGTCCACTCATATTGAACCTTCTAGTTCCAGTGTGGTTAAATTTTGGTTGTCTCCACCCTTGGACTTCTTATGAATTTGTTTCATTTGCTTCCTAAAAATACACAAATCTTTTATCATGCTTGCTGAAAACCAGGGACAAGCTAGATTTCGCTGTAGTGTATTTTTGAGGTGAGTTTATTATTATTTATTTGTTTATTTATTTTAGTGAACTGTTATTTTCATGATTCTCCCAGCTGGTCATGGACCAGTCAAAGCTGATCCTTATCAAATCACAGGCGTTACATAAATTCCTGCATAATATACTGCTTCATGAGCCACATGAGCCGTAGTCAACTCAGGATCCAAAACAGTCAGATGTTTTGCCAAAGATTAAGCTCTTACAAGGTTCCCCTCCTGATCTATAGCTGCTTTCCTATTTCATTATTACCAATATTTTAGTGGTTACAAAAAATATGAAGACATTCAGTTAGATTTCTGTTACAGCGCAGAATATAAGATGTATGTGTGAATGGAGGGGTGCCTTCCTGAATACACACTGGCAAATCAACAGTTCTTTCTATGGAAGGACACTCAGAAATTTCAAAGGAGTGAAGTCAGGCAGAATCACATTGGATTCTCCTCTGCAGTCTCATTTTTATTACACAAAGATCTTGGAGATATCTAGCTCTATGTTTGATTTTTCCATTCATAAAGCACCCCACGAACACAAGAAGTTCTTTCTCAAGGTTACCTTCATTGCCAAGTGGAGTTTTTCAGCAAAGAAAGCTGGCTTGCTTGTGGCACACTTCACTATAATGAGACAGTGGAATTACTCATGTATATTATAAATGTAGAAAGAAACAAAATCAAAAACTGAAGAGAATTCTTAAAATATCTCAGTGTTCTCACTAGGTACACAGATAACCTGTTTATTCTTTCACTTGACTTCAAAATATGGGAGAAGTAGCAGTTCCTTTCCTGTATCTGTTCAGAAGGCAATTCAATCACAGAAGAAAATTCTACTTTCTCTAAAGTCAGGACTGTACTTCCAAGCCTGCTGTCACAAAATTAAGATGTTGCAGTTCTTACAAAGAAAAAACATGAAAATTCAGGTTCTCTACAGCTAAGCTGGAGGTTATGACCTGATATTTTGTAAGCACTTCACATCTGATACTAAGAGAGATCTCATTTGTTTTTATCCAAAGAATGCTCGACTGTGATGCAAAAGAGAAAAACAAGTTGAGGGTCTGCTTTCTTATCCCATCCCTGGTCCAAGAACAACAAGTAATTTAAGAGGTTCACCTTACTGCTCATGCAGGTAATTTTGAAGGTTTTAATATACATCTTTATCATGAATCTTATAATAGTACTTTCTTGAAGAACACCATTAAAGAAAATATGTTTTTAATAACTATATGTAGTTAATGTCTTGCTTCCCAGTGAAGATAAACCAAAATGGTTTTCCATTACTATGAAGTAAAAGTTAGTTTTTCATACAGTCAGCATACATAATAACTTATTACCTACAGAAGTACTTACCAAGGGCAGTCAGACAGTTTTCAATATCACCTTTCAGCTCCAAATCAAGTACTTTGTTCATGTCATGCTTGCTGTATTTGGCATACTTCTGAAAGACTAAATGAGGGAAGAATACTCAGTGAGGAGTGATGAAAATATAGTATTCTCATTCAAAACTGACCTTGTTATTCTGTCTGTACTGCTATGGCAATGAACAAACATGACTGGTTGCAGTCCATCTTTATCATTTCCTTCAGCTACCACAGTGTAAACAAAAGCAGTACTGTAAGAGCTGATGATGTCAACATGAGGAAGAGAACTGTGCTAGGGTGTGGAGCTCATTTTCACATTAGCAGAAGAAGAGGTGATACAGTTATTCCACTGGAACCTGTACAGTTTTCTCACTGAGGGCAACCTGGTTTAAGGAGCTGCACCATGTGTTTGGAACCCAACCACACTGATTCACTCTTGTGTTCACTAGTTTTGTGAGTAACATTTATGTTAATAAACTAAGTGATACTGCTCTTTACTAGAGTGAAAAGAATGGCAGAGTGGCCAACTGCGCCATTAGGTCATCAAGCATAACCTTCATAGCAGTCTTCTAACATCTTGGAAATCTACATAATCTTTGAATTTATGAGCAGGCCATGTTCAAAACACAATTCCTGTAAGGAAAAAGTTTCACACATCCTACCCCTTCGAAGATGAGGGTAGCTTCTTGAAGTAAGAATGGTAATAAACACACTGACATCCGCCCCTTTTCTTTTCTCTCCTGCTTCATATAAGGCCTGCCATAGACACAAAAAATAAACTTTAAAAAAATAAAATTAAATTAAAATGGTAAAGTTAACATTGGTATAGTAAAACCCATATAGAAATACTGTATTCCTGAGGATTATTTGCTCCCAATACTGACCTCTACCTTAAAAGCTACCGTAAAAGACGTTTTGCAACATTTCTGAAGTTGGCTATTTAAGTTTTCATTTCAGCTAGCGCACCTCATGAACTTTGGAAAATAGCACCCCTCAGAAAATATTGCTACATAATATACAACTGTTTGTCGAGTTTGCATTGCACAAGTGGTGAGACAGAACATTCACAGCCTGGCAGAATTTGTAATAGTGTCAAGTAAAGAAACTCTGCTGAGTGCTAAGTGTAGTCTTACCCTGGCATCATTGTCAGCAAGATCATCATTCACATAAGGATCTTCAGATCGGTCACCCTATATAAAAATAAGAAAATCCACTGTTAGTTAAAATAATCCAGTTCAGTAAAATTCAGTATTTTAGAGTTCTGATCTGCCATATTCATCAAGAACTCAATATAGAACTGCAGACAGCTGCAGTTATGTTAGTTATTCTGTGAGTAAGCTGACATTTTTGTTAACCAATCAGAGCTCCCACTTCTGGGGCCACCAACAGTGTATTTCTGAAATCATACATTAGAATCCATTGATATGAGTGTCTTAATGTGAAGTTACAATCTTTAAAGCTGTGGCACGCTGTCTGATGACCACTGAGTAGACTTCTTCCAAGGTGATTTAAAAGGAAAACAAAAAACCTAAACCGTGCATCATAAAAATAATACTATGTATGTACACAAGAATCATGTACACGTACTCAGCAGTGTTGGCACCAAATATTCATGTATTCTAAAAAGTTATTTTTACTTCTTAGCTCCCATGCTTCAACTGAACTGCTTTCAAGCATCCATTCACAGTACATACATACATACATACATAAAATCTGTCAATTTATTAGAACCCTGAAACTACCTCACAGGAAAAGCATTTTAATGGGTAGCCAAAAAGGTTTAACAGTTAGCCAAAATAAGCATTTATTCCTTTTGTATTTCTAGTCAGTAGATATTCTAGCTGTTTTCTCAAGTCCTAAAAGACAGCTATCACTGAAAAAACTTAAACATCAAATTAATAAATTATAATAAACAACACATATACATTTCTTTAAAATCTGTCTGAGATAAAACTTATTGTAGCTTGTTGAAGAATCTTTGCATATGATCTATGTTATATGAGAAAAAAAGCAGCACAACAAAATAAATAATTCTTAAATTCTTATTTATTTCACGAGTTTAACATAATCCTGACAACATTACTGCTAATGTCACTGAAAATGTTTAAGTACAACATACCTTGGCTAGAGTAACCAAAGCCTTTTGAAAGTCTCCAGATGTGTCAGAAATTATATCTTGTGTCAGATCTCTCTTCAGTACTGAAGTCAAATGAAGAAGAATAAGAGTTTGTTTTAAACCATGACATCTATATTGCTCTTTTTTTTCCCCATCTTTCCTTAAATATGCTCAATAGAATTGTAGTTTTCTCTTGTTTCATTTTGAGAAAATAGATTTTTTGTGTGTTGTCTTCTTAACCCTGGGATGTGCTATGAAATTGGAGGCTAAACCCAAAAACTGTTGAAAATGTTCACCTTAAGGTACTAACAATTAGGCTCTTGCTTGTGAAAAAGAGGTGAAAAATGAAAACAATAACAAAAGCCCCAAAACCTTGAAACTTTGAGATAAATTTGTCTGTCATTTTTATATTTGGTTGCACTGTTCAGCACAAAATTCTTCTGAGAAAACAAACAAACAAAAACAAAACAAACGAACAAAAACCCCTATTATTCGTTGTTTCTAACTGAAATTTTGATTGTTGCTTATCATTCCATAAAACATGAGTTAATTAGACAACATTGACCAATGGCAGCAAATAATACATATATGGGAGAAGACACAGTATGTTTTAGTTACCTCTCTGAACATTCTTTGCCCTCAGTTCATAGATTATTCCTATCCTTCAAATTATGTGTTGTTAATTCAGTACATTTGTGTCAAGGTCAGTAAGATGATCTTTCAACCCAAGCCATTCTATGATAAGATCTTAAGAAGGAAGACAAGGCATAGCAATGGAAGAAGAGGACCACTGAGGATTTCCTTGTATAAAAGGCAACTAAATGTGTTAACAATTTCAAGAAATACTCAGAGTTCTAGCTGGAACCATGAGTCTTTTCCTAATTTACTGAGACCTATGTAAGCCAGAATTCATCACTATTCCTTCCCTATATCTTCTTCAGTTTTATACGTAGTTTTACTTGTATCCTAAAATGTCAGCTCCTCTTTGAGAAGTAAGGTTCCTACAGAGTTTAGAGAAGATATGCATAACCCACTCTAGTTTTTTTTCACTCCAGGAATTAAGCTTGCACAGATCTGTTCCTTACAAGTGCTTTGATAAATAAATAACAGAGACATGAATCATTATGGGACAGGGCTTGGCCATTGTTCAGTCCTGCATACCATTAAACTTCCTTGTTACTTTGAATTACCTTCTTTGTAGTATCTGCTGGCTTCTCTGATTTCTCTGTTGTTTCTTGATGCTAGAATCTCAATTAAAGTGTCTTCATCGGTTCCAAGCCCCTGTTAAAAATGATTGAATTTTTAAAATATATTCTTTATTGTAGAAAACTCATAATTTAGAAAAGAAATATATATATATGATGAGAATCACAGAACAAGACATACAAAGGAAAGACCTTTTGCTTTCATAAAATATTGTAATTTCATCTCATTTAGAACTCATTTTTTTTGGAATCTAATATCATGCTGATATCCAGTGGAACTGTTAAAGTGACTAAGCAACATCCATAAAAGAAAAGAACACAAAAACTGGTGAAAAATGCATCTTTTCCTTTCTATTTTAAGACATATGTAGACATAGTGGCATTCTAGCACTTCATCAGCAACCGCTTTCCAATTTTCAGAAGACAAGGAGAGCTCTTGCTCACAAGAGTAACCAATCTTCTCCAACCTTGAAATTCAGCAGAGATTGCTATCTAGTTTCTAGTGACTGGTTGTGGATAAGTAGCATCATCATATTTTATAAAACAGGGATGAAATTAATATTATACAAAAGCTTATACAATGTGCATCCAGTGGCACTTAAAGGACCTGAGAGTTATTTATTACTTATTACTATATTATTACTTATTATTATTATTATATATTATTACTTCTCTCTAGCAAAAGCTTCTCTCAATTTTTTGCCTTACCTTCATAGAGGCCCTTAATTCTTCAGCATCAAACTGAGCTGGAGTTTTGAGAAGAGCAACAATAACGTCTTCCAAGTGGCTTTTCAGCACCTTTTTCAAGTCTTCTTCCAGACTCTATAAACAATAAGGGAGAAACTCCGTGTCTTGTTTTTAACTCAGAATTAATTTTCTTCATAATGTCTAGTATGCTATGTTTTGGATTTAGGAGAAAGATAATGCTGACAACAGAATATTTTAGATTTTGCAAAGCAGTGGCTGCATTAAGTCAAGGATTTTTCAGTTCTTACTGCCCAGCCAGCAAAGAGTTTAGTCATACACAAGAAGTTGGAAGGTCTAATAACCAAGACAGCTGATCCAGATTTTTCAAAGGGTATCTTCTACATCACATATATCTTGGTATCACATTGAACAATAAAACTGGGGGCAGTCAGATATAGCATTGAAATTGCTGTTGGTCAGGGACTGGCTATGTATTTGTTGGAAGTGCTGAGCAGTTGAATTTTGCATCACTTATTTTGTGTACTCCTTTATTATTGTTTCCTTTTTCCTTTGCTTTTCTGTCCTGTTCAGCTAAATTTATTGCAACCTACATATGTGACCCATTCTCAAATTCCCTCCCCAGTCCCACTGAGGGAGGAGTGAGAAAAGAGCTGGGTGCTGCTTATCTTTCTGTCAGGTTATGCCACAATACAATGAAGCCATTAAATTGTTAAAAACTGCTGTTCTGCCATAACATGAAAAGTAGCCTAATCTGTGATAAATTTTAGTGTACATCATACTGTTAGCCACAAGAATTACAAACCTCTTGAAACTTCTGATTTGTCATCTTAATGTTAACTAAAGAGGCAGGGTTTTACAGCAAGTATTCACCCATTGCCCATCACATTCCAGAATACCAGAATGGCTGAGGTTGACATGGCCATTTGGAAGTCATCTGGTTCTACTCCCTTGCTAAAGCACTGACATCCAGACCAGTTTGGTGAGGAACATGTCCTGATGGCTTTTGAAGACGTATGAGGAGGTTTCATAAGCTCTCTGAGAAATTTATTCCAGTTTGTGCCCATTGTCTCTTGTCCTGTTACTGAGCACTACTGAAAAGAGCTTGCCTCTGTCTTCTTTGCATCTTAAGTTTTGGCACATATGGACACTGATGAAATCTTCTTCTGAACGTTCTCTTTTTTTGGACTCCAAAGTCCCATCTGTCCCAGATGCTTCAGTCTCTTAATGATCTTAGTGGCGCTACGTTGGATGCCTTCCAGAATATCTAGGTCTCTGATGAACTACCACTTTTCAAGGACTAACAGTGCACTAACTCCAGTCTTCAAATGCAATTTCAATTTAGATAAGATATATAGTTCTACCTGGACAAGTTTTTGTACAGGAAAAAAAAAAAAAAAAAAGAGCAATTAAAACCTCTTGCAGAAATGTACAGTCATTTTCAATCTTCCAAACTACAGGGATTATTTCATAGAATCATAGAATCACAAGGTTGGAAATGACCTATAAGATCACCTAGTCCAATCATCCTCCCTTTACCATACCTACAGAAAACCCCTAAACCATATCTCCTAGCTCCCTGTCCAGACGCCTCTTGAGCACTGCCAGGGATGGTGACTCCACCACCTCCCTGGGCAGACTAT
The DNA here is from genome assembly GCF_054131305.1 of Coturnix japonica. Classification (NCBI taxonomy): domain Eukaryota; kingdom Metazoa; phylum Chordata; class Aves; order Galliformes; family Phasianidae; genus Coturnix; species Coturnix japonica. The sequence goes on from NC_140702.1 coordinate 39,895,307, forward strand.
TCCAGTGCCTGACCACTCTCTGAGAAAACAAGTTCCTTCTAAACCTCATCTGATACAACCTGTGGCCATTTCCTCTGGTCCTGTTTGTTGCCTGGCAGAAGAGGACCAACACAACCTCCCTTCAGGAAGTTTTAAAGTGCAATGAGGTCTCCCCCGAGCCTCCTCTTCTCCGGGCTAAACAATCCCAGCTCCCTAAGCCTCTCCTCATAAGACTTGTGCTTCAGACCCCTCACAAATTTTATTGCCCTTCTCTGGACACATTCCAGGGCCACAATGTCTTTCTTGTAGTGAGGAGTCCAAAACTGAACACAGTACTCAAGATGCAGTCTCACCAGAGCTGAGTACACATCACCTCTTTCTTTGCTCCTGCTGGCCACACTATTTTCTTATACAGGACAGGATGCTGTTGGCCTTCTTGGCCACCTGGGCACACTGTTGGCTCTTGTTCAGCCAAGCATTGACCAACACACCCCCAGGTCCCTTTTTTTGCTATGCAGAAGCAGAAGCTCACCGTTGCCTGTACAGTTCTCATCAGTGTTGATATAGCTGTGAAACAGATTTATAGTCCTATATCTTTTCCATACCATTTGGTGTTCTATCTGGACATAAATAAGTAATGAATACTTGGCCCCTAAAGTTCCCATCTTTATTCATCTCAGTATACATAAACATTCACTCTCATTTTGCAGAGAAATCCTTTGAAAAATTTAAAACCTAGAGATCCATAAGTTTAAAATTTATCTTTTGATTTCAGAAGGATTGCCATTAGGATTGTCAAGTATTATCAGTGACAATATAGTGTCAGGATTGTCAGGATTACTATCACTGCTACAGTTTTCCTGAATAAGAAAAGATAGTATTACTGATATCTTCTGTTCTACAAGGTAAAAGCTGTTATACTATAGCTGCCAGGATCAATATTCCTATTCCACAAGCAAATTTAGACTCAACTTGGTTATACTGTACCTTTCCCTTTGCCTGTTGATAGGCAGCTTTGATCTGCTGACGTTGAGCATTTGTTCTTTTAGTCAAGATGTCAATGATGGTGGCTTCATCCACACCTATAAATTACAAAATGATTGATAGATTAGAAATGTTACAGTGCACCATCAAATAACAGTTGTAATATTTGTTTGTACTGTGTCACATTTTGATTGCTTGACACAGCAAAGTTTAACCAAAAGGAAAACTGTACTCATCTATTGAGTTACAAGAGATGCCATGAAGAAACCTGGTTGATTCCCATAGAACTCAGAAGCCTATATTTCTACAGTTTAGTATAAAAAAGACTGAAAGTGATCTGAGGGCAAAACTAAACATATATACACATACACATACACATACACATACACATACATATACATATACATATGCATATACACATACATACATATATATATATATATATATAACAGAATTAGACAGCATACTTATTTAAACTCAGCAAGCTAAACTGAAAAAGGTTTCAAAGCACAATTATAGTGTCAAATGTTATCTTCATTAAAGAGAGAAATGTAATAGAAACACACACTACTTAATAATGTAATGTGGGCATATCCACTGTCTATGATTCTATGGAAATCAAATTATAAAAAGACTCAATATAGTATGGTATCTTTTGTGTTTTTTTTTGTAGTTTTGTTATTTTGTTTCTTTGGTTTTTGTTGTTGTTGTTGTTTAATATTCTCCAGAAATTAAATTCAAGAAATTCATGAACTTTACTGTGGTATTAAGACCTGAAATTGTAATTCAATGTTAGACTATCAAAGAGCAAGGATTTTTACCAGGTGAACTAACTAAATGTCTTTCTGGGCTTTTAAATTTGAATCAGCTCTACTGCTTTCCATTCCCTGTGGCTCTGATATTTCATTCAGAGCTATTCTCAAGATTTTCTAAGGAAGCATCCTAATGTAGCGCACTAAGCATTTACTCCACTTACCCTTTACAGTAATGGCTTTATCCAAAGCAGAAACATCAGCTGAAGGATCAAAGTTTGGGTACGAATGTACTGCAGAGCCACCTTTTGAACTTTTCTACAAAAAAAAACAAAAAACAAACAAACAAAGACAAAAAAGCTAATTGAAACAACATTTATGCACATAAATAGTTTTACTTGTCTTAATAAGTCATGCATTTGGGATTGTTTACCAAGGACTATAAAGGAAAAAAAAAAAAAAGCTTTTCATTGTAAAATAGGTACAATATGGTATGATCACTGGATCTGTTTTTATTTTTGTTGGATTTTTTTTTTTTCCAAATTCCTACTATTAAACAGAAAATAACTTTTATATTCTTTTGAATTCTTACAGACTTTTTTGGGTAATTTGTGTCCTTCAAAATAAAACACTCCTAGAATAAAATAAAATAAAATAAAATAAAATAAAATAAAATAAAATAAAATAAAATAAAATAAAATAAAATAAAATAAAATAAAATAAAATAAAATAAATAAAATAAAACACTCTCCTAGAATATTCTAGGAGAATATTTCATAGCTCCCATAATAATGCAATTATATTAGTTTTAAAGTCCACATAATGACAATTAAATTCTACAGCTGCTCTCAGCAAAGTTCTACTAATTTTCTCTCTCACTGCATGCAAATTGACTTGTACATCGTATAAAGTGACTATGGTAGAGGTAACATTGTGTGTAGAAAATACAGTCCAGGTAAAATCAGAAAAATCAGAAAGTGAGAAATCCATGAAGATCCACATCACAAAACATTATTTACTGAAAATCACCTCTACATTCTATTTTCTTCAAGATGAAAGTTGCTTTAAAGCTCTCCTTTGGCATGCCTCATTGCTGACATTCATTTGGAATTCTGTTATGGCAGGCTGGAGTGCAATGGAAAGAGATCTGAGGAAGACTCTCCACATGCTCCTATTGTGATAGTTCTTTTCTCATCACCGTAATATTCCTTCTAATCAGGATCAGTACTGATCATCTGAGATGTTTTACTACATACAATGATCTTTCCCACCCATGTGACAGTAAGTCATGTAGTAATGTTTATTTCCTCCTTTATGTTCCAGAGCTCCAAGAACTGATGTCCTGTTTTTCAGATTAAGCATACATATTTTTCTTATGTATGTCATCAGAACAGGCTGTTACACATTCACACTCTATACGTTAGATTTAATGAGGATGACTTCAATGTGTCAGTAACCGTCCACCAGAAGTGGCAGTTCCATTACAGCAACTAGTTCTACCTTGAAACTGATTTGTACAAATAAAGGTCTTTTGTTTATTTTTTAAAATATGATTATAATAAATATGTGAATAAATTATTAAAATATTACTATATTAGGATGCAATCAAATTGGCTTCCAGTTCTAAACAGATGGAATGTTGCCACTGCTTTTCCTTCCTTTTTGTGTATTGAAGACAGTCAGTAGCATATGGTATTAAGACACATCTAAAAGCACTAGGAAATAAGTACATGGTGATAGCACTTACAATACATTCCTGCTCCTGGTTGTCCATGAACCATGCCTGCTTCAGAAATTCTGATACCATAGCCATGTTGATAGAGTCTCTGGGAAGAGATGCATCAAGTTATAAAACATTTTTCCTCATTTTCATCACCAATGGAAATCAAGATTTGACATTCATAAAACCTTTTCTCTTGAACTGTGATGTGCAGGGCTTTGTTTCCCAAGTAGTGCTATTGGAAGATGGTACACTTTTGTTACACTTCTCAGGTGACACTGTGGTTGGAAACTTACTACTCAGTTGTACACACTTAAGCTACTTAAAGAAATTTTGGATCAGAAATAGAAAAGTAATCTATATGCATGGTTGGTATGGCAATGTCTAAGTACTGATTTTCAAAGGAATGTTAACAGAAACAAATTAAACCTCTGTCTTTCTCATTTGTTAAGGTTTTTAAGTTGCTCATGTATATTTCTAACTATTTGATTCTGTTAAACTTCAGTGTTAAACAATGTTTATGTTGTTTATTGAAATTGGAGGCCTTGTGTGTTGTATTAAGGCAGAAAATAATTCTCTTAAGTATACCCTCGTGTACTTTCTTAAAATATCTCCTTAAGAAAAATAAGTAGAAATAGTCTCACATACACTATCACATACACTGTTCCTGATTTCTTACATACTTCCTCCAGTTCTACAGAATAGATTGTTACTCCTTCAAAAAGAAAAAAAACAAATACAAAACAAAGCAAACAAAAAAAAAAAAAACTTTTCACCACTCAAAAATGAATGACTTGACACTGACCAATGAAAATATTGAACTGTTTGTGATACAATGACATCATTGTGAAGAATATTCTCTTTCCTAGTAAAATCAGTGATGAAACAGAGCATAAAGTGATCTTTTATCAAATAAAGTATTTTTCAGTCAGCTCAAAGTTGATGTTTTTTCATCAAAATACAACTTTTCCAGTGGAAACTCTAAGGAAGTGGTTTTAATGCTTTGTTCTAAAGCTTACATGTAAACAAATGGATAAAAATATCTCTGCTGGTTAAACTAATTTAGAAAAACTTTTCACATTATGAAAAAAAAAAAAGAATAAATAAAGCTATTTTCAGTGGCATGCACTGTAATATAATGAAAGCTTTAGGGCACAGGAAATATAGAATATATACAAAATTATTTTTAAAAAGTAAAAAAAAAAAAAAAAAGAAAAAAAAGAAAAAAGTGATGTTTTCTCTGCAAACATATGTTTGTTATTTATGTCCTGTGATCAATATGAATGAAACAGGGTCATTTAAAGCAACAAACTCCTAAGACCATTCAATATGGTTGCAACTCATCTGTCTCTTTTCCTTACAGGAAAGTCATTCACAGTTCGCCTCCAGCTCAGCTCCACCCTTTTCTCCTATTGCAAGATAGGATCAGCCTACATTTTCTCTTCCCTAGAAACTTATGATTTTGTGCCCTTCCGTCCACCCTGAGGGCACAAAAATCTCTTTCTACACTGCTCAAAAACCTGAAACTGGCTCCAAGACTATGTTTATGTTATCAACAGTAGGTGTCATCTAGGAAAATGATCAGAATATTGTGCGGGTTGTGAAGACCATCTTCTACAAATATCACTTCCCAAGGATAAAAAAGACATTCTTATGAAACCCTAAAAAAAAAAAAATTAATCAAGATTACGGTGAATCCTTTATTACCATTGTATTAACATCACAAGTATATTTGGTCAGATGAAGTACTGTAATATCTGGAGTTTTGTTGCATTTTATAAAAGCACATATAAAGACCACATGCAGAAGGCTGAAACTGTTTTAAAGTCATCATTCTGTGTTGAGTCAAGTGGACCAGCAAGGACATGTATGTATGTGTCTGCAACTAATACACCCACTCTGTACTCCTGTTTCAAGCTATAAAACAAAGATTCACAACACCAGACCTGAGAGGGGTTGGAACAAAAACTTCATTTTGGTTGGTAGAATAACACTTCTAAAAAATAAAGTTGATGGAGCTGGCTCCAGGAAGAACTGCTAGAATCTATGTTTCTGCCTGCCCTAGAGATTTTGCACCTTGGGATAACCAGAAAGAAAGGCTACTAGCCTACCCTACCTTGGGTTTCTCAAGCCTCTAAATCATTATACCTGCAAACAGATCATGTAAACAGTCAAAGTAGATGAGAGTTGAATGTATATTCAAATTGCTATTTTAATTTAATGTGAAAAAGATATGGAAGAACTGCTGATTTTCTGCTGTATCTTCTCCTTCATTCTTAAATCCACATCAAAATCTATGAAAATGGAAAATGAAAATATATGTATTATCTTCAGAGATGTGCAAACAGAGTCATCATAGAAAACCAGGGTATTCCACAACCAACATCTGTTTCAGAGTTACTCATTTTAATGAAACATGTTCCTAGGACACATCTCCTACTTCCCAGGCTGGAAACTGTAGGCATTCAGTTGAGAGGATAGAAGATTGTGGATTTATAAATTCTCAGTTTGGAAAAATAAAAATAATAATAATAATAAAATTAAAATAAAAAATAGAAAAGTAATGCTTTTCACGCATTTTACCATTGAGAATTTGAATGATCAATGTTACAACTTGAATAAAAAATGAGAGATTCAGATAGAAAACTCTAGCTGTTGCTTCACAATAATCAGTGTAATGTCATTCTCATTCTATTTCTCAGTATCCAGAGTTGGACACACTCCAATTTTTAGAGGTTTTGAGAAAATGCACAATATTTGTTGCAAATATTTTACTTTGTATCCTCAGATACAGCTATGTGTCAAACTACACTACTCTATGCTTATTTAACCATAAAAGACATATAATTTCTGGTATTGTCCAATGCTAGTTACCAGGATTTTGATAAAAATTCCAGGTAACAAATTGTATCAGAAAAGCAGGCAGTAGACATAACAAAGTTTCCTTTACAGTGGGAAAGTCTACTGAACATAAATAACATGTCAGTGAGAAAAACAACCTCATCTTTGGAAAACCCAGTGGAAAGTGTTAGCAGAACAAACCCTAAATGATGTATCTCCTGCATACGTGGCGTTTGCCTAAGTTATGAGCTGTAAAAACAGAGTTCTTCTCTTATGTCTCTCAGAAATCCTTTGCCTCATTTTCACTCTTTTATGAGGAAGGATTTCTTTACTGTTCCAAAGCAGCAAACTGTTTCTGTAGTAGCAGCTGCTTCTGAAGTTAGCATACAAAGCACTATTTTTTTTTCTGTATTACTCAGTTTTACTGCAGAAAGAAAAAGCACAAGAAACAGCCTAATCTAAATAACCATAATTTTAGTCATTTAAGCAACTTATCTTTAATTTGTTGTGTAAGGATGAAAGAAAATAAAAACAAACAACACCAACAAAAACAGTGATTGTCCAAGACCTCCTCTGCAGATGAAATATTTTAAAAACAGAAAGAATTTATTTTGCCCACACCCATCTTTTCCTGTGATAGCAGATCCAACCCACAGAAAATTGAACCAGGTCTCTTGAAAAACACACTAGACAGTTCTTAAAGTCTGTCAGGTCTACAAACAGCACTAAAGAACTACAAAACTTACCTTCCTCTTCACAAGTATTACTTTTTAGGATGGCGAAGCCAAGATAAGTGTGCAGGCAGCTAGTGAGGCTTTTATTGTGCCAGGCAGGAAACCCCACCTAGCAACCAGAGTGTTTCTACAGCCCCAGCAACTGGCTGCTTTTTGCTAGCAGCTAAATCTGATTGCTGTCCAAAACACGGAACCACACAGCAAAAAAAGTCATTGCAAAACTATGTGCTGGGAAAGCAGGAACAAAAGGGGAAAAGACAACTAATGAATGCTCTTTGGTAGCTTTTCTCCCTTGCCTTGCCCACGTCTGTCACTGTAGCAACTGACTTAAGTCTTTCAGTATTAGAAGAGAGAAGAAAAATATGCTGAATTAAGTTTTGACATATCTGAAACAATTTTGAAGTTATCTCCTTCCTCAGAAAACTTTAAGAGAAAAGTCAAGAAATGAGTAGAAAAGAATCAGTTTAGGTTCAACTGTCTTCCAAATTCCAGTGTCTATTATCTCTTCTTTTTCTGTTCATGAACTCAGGACAGAAGTATTCCAAGAATAAGATACTGAAACTGAATAACCTTACAGTATATCAAAATAGCCTTTTTTGTTGTTGTTTTGTTCTTGTTTTTCTTTTATGGAAACAAAATACCTGGAGCCAGGCAGGCTTATTAGAAAGGCAACAATTTAGACTTACATAATTACAATTTGTTGGAACATTCAGATTATGCTCTAAAGTTCAAAGTGTGAGAGAACTTTGCACAAGGCAAGTGAGTTTTCAGCCTGCCAGAAGCATTTTTCTACAAGCGCTTCCTTGCTGTGCTGACCAGACACATCTTCCAAAACACGTCCTGCACAACACCATATTGTGCATCACTAACATCTCAGGTTGGCTCAAAGCATTATGCCAGTGAAGAAATACCAGTTCCTGAAACAGACACATTTGTAGCTACCTGTTTGGCCTCCTAAATGCTTGTTGCCTCGCTTCCTGCTGATCAGAAGGGTGATAACTTCAGAAGGAGGACGTGTGTCTGATGCTGAGAAACATGTATGAAGAGAATGCCAAGATGAACAGATTTTGAGAATTACAATGGATTCCTGCCAATTCCTTAAATGAATCATTTAACTGCAAATTTTTCTTAAATCACACGTATAGTATAGCAAGCACAAGCCTTGCTCTGCTCAATATAGCATTACCTAGTTTTGTAGAAGCTGTAAGAGCCCTGTGTGTGTACTCTGGAGTTTGGTTGCCAGGCCTCAGTCAGCTAAGGATCAGCCATGCCAGGGCCCTCATCACACTGGGAGCAAGGCCAGAGCCTATGTAGTGCTGTGGGAGGTGGTGCTCAAGCCCATTGTAGGAGCTGCACCCCTGGACTTGACCTTGCCCTAACCACCACCACCCTGGCACCTAGCAGCCAGTCATTCCCATGCCCATCTCCACCCCGAAGGAGATGCATAGTGCCCAGAGATGGAGCTAGCCTCATTCCTGACAGGGTTTTAGGACAAAACAGGATCCCAGGTCCTTCCATATTATCTGCATAGAGAGCCACTATCAGCTCTCAGGGTGTCCCCAAATTCCCAACTCTATGATGAGAGTTTGCACTTCTTTTTTTTTCCTCCAAAATTCACAAAGTATTTGACAAGGGTATTTCAGTTATTTTCAGTATACTGAATAACTGAGGACAGTAGGAGTTGACAGTAATACTATGAGCAAGCTGTCTACTTGCTTTCCATTTTGCTTATTTATTTATGAACTGTGAAGGATAGATTACTCCTGCCCTCCTAACCTTCATATCAGTACTAAGCCAACAGTCTTACCTCAGTCATTTTGGATATTTATGCAATTTGCTCTTTTTATCAAGGGAATGTTTGCATGTTTGCTTTGTCTATAACTAAACATTTATATTTGCAATGTTTAAATGGAAAAGCTGGAAAAATGTGTGCATTCTGGGTATTCCTAAGTTTTCTGAAGTGCAGAAATAACAACAACAACAACAAAAAAAAAAAAAAGCAAAAAAAAGCAAAAAGCAAAAAAAAGCAAAAAACAGTTTACACAGACTCGGAGCCTCCTTGTTAGCTATTGGTATTTTCTGTGGAAAGAAATTAAGACAGAAATATTTGCTCCAGACCTGAAAGAGAAGGAAATATTGTGTCACAAGTATGTAGTAACACATTCCTCCCAGGCTGACTTTGTTTTCTAAAACTCTTTCTCAATAATCAGACTATTGTTCCATTTTCCCTGCAGCATTTTAACACTTGTTTTCTACTCTATTGTCTATTAGGCCTGTGTTTCTACTTTCGGACTGATCTGACATGAAGGCATTTCACTTCAGTTCTTTTCAGGATCTGATTGTATGAGCATTTTCTACTCATTTAAAGGGTGGAGATGTTGAGTCATCTTCTTCCTGAAGCTGAAGTGAGTCACCAACTGATAGCCAGAGAGCTTAATTGTGAAAAAAAAAAAAAAAAAAGAAAAGAAAAAAAAAAAAAAAAAAAAGCTTTAGCATGCAATGTTTAGTTTTTAATAATAAACCCATCACTTGTTTCACAAAGTTGCAATTGTGCAGATCTTCAGGATCTGGTATTCCTTTCCTAGAAGTGGCAAAACATGCAGCCACTGACACTGTGTAAGAGAGATAAAAAACCCTCTTTATTTATTGTTAAACTAGGTAAGATGAATCTTAAATGCTGCAATCACTATTTTGATATAATAGCCAACCCTATATAGAATACAGTTTATGCTGAGAGAAAGAGAAATGTACTCAGTATGCAGTAAAAGTAGAAAAACAGTCGCTTTTCATGATTTGGTTAATTCAGTTTTACAAAATATACGTTCTGAGGCTGACTCAAGTGAGCAGATAGAATTACCCCGAGTTTTTCATACTACACTAGATGATAGCACAATGATTCAGTAATTTAGTTGAAGACTGAGAGGAGCAACAATCCTTACATATATTCCAGAGGGCAGCACTTCCCCTTCTCTAACTCTGTGTCTGTTCTACTGGGAATTCTTTAAAGAAGAATTAAGTTTGGGAGTGTTTGGGAAAGGAACATTCTACGTGTGTTCAGACAAATGACTTCATTTTACTAGCGACCTTCAGATTAACTACAATATAAGCATTAAATGAAAACTGATGCTAGCAAACTGAATTGTTCTGAATTAAAATAGTATTTTCCTGCAAGAACTGAGGCAGACAAAAAGTCATAAAACATAGATCTCTGCCTGTTTTCCACCAGATCAGTCACTCCTTTTGTGCAAGTTCAGGACAAGCCAGAGACACCTACAATCTAAATCTCTCATGTTCTGCACGTTGTGACTTTAATTAATCCTCACTAGTGTTTACCCACATCCTATGAAGCTGAAGAAAAAAAGACCATTCCACTTCTTTATACAGCAAGGCCCTACAGGGCAACTAGCTGTACTCATATTTCAAATAACACATACAGTAGTATAGACTATGTACATTCAAGAACATGAAGTATTGGTGCTTTATGAATTACACCACTCCTACCACAGGCAGCAGTACTTTCAAGAGAGCATTCGAGTGATCCTAGTGCACACCCAGTGCTTCTTTCATTAATACATTTTGACTACTTTACAAGATTCTTAAAGCAAGCCTCAATTACATTTTTCTGAAAAATATATTTTCTGTGTACCAAAGTACTGCCTTCTCAGATTTTATCTCTTACTTTAATATTACATTAAATTTCAATTAGATTAGACTTCAGCTGTAGAGAAAATAATTATATGATAATATTTTTGATATTATTCACATCTAATTTATATGACTATAGACAAATCTACTTACAGTCTGGCTGTGATCTTTTGTATCCATATTATCTGATGTTATAGGCTGGGTGGTATAGAGTTTCAATATAAACATGTTTTCTTTATAAGACATCATTGAAGTAAAAATAATATATATGAGACAGCTAAACAAAGCTGTGTTTTATCTGTGTGTTATCTGTTAAAGAATTTATTTTCATTAATGTATAATTTCTCATTAAGTTCATGGTTCAGATGCAGGCCTCTTTGCAAGACTGCAAATAAAAAAGATTAGCTAACAAATGTTTTTGTTATTCAAAAATGATTCATAAATATTTTTGAAGAATTTTCTAACTGGGATTCTGTTCTTACACTGCACAACATATTTATCATTAATCTCTCTCTTTCATCTTGGATTAGCTAATAAAGTTGTAATGAAACACTGAATCCTTATCCTCTGACAACAGGAACTCCATACAATTTTTGTCATTAGTTATCTTTAACACTTACTACTTATTTAGTCACAGTAAATAACTTTCCGTAATTCTAAGGAAATGTAAATGAACAAAATGTAAAGGCAGTTTTTGAGTATTATGGTAGGCTGTAGCTTGGCTATTCCAGAAGATACAAAATGCTAGAGAGCTGTTCCCCTACCTAAAGAAAAAAGGAGAAAAAAGCCCATACGGTATTTGAAACAGGCAAAGCAACTGCCTGTGAAGTAATGACAAGATGTCATCATTTCAGGAATTAGACTCATCTTACATGAGCTAGCACTTTATCAGCCATTTAATATAACCAGGAATTATCTTCAGGATGCATATTGAGAAACACGTCCAAAAGCTTTTTTGACTTGTCAGACTGCCTTCGAAGTAGAAGCCCTGAAATCACTGGTTGTGTGTGCCAAAGTAATTTATATGAGAAAATTTTTGACCTTCTAGGAAAGCTCCAGGAAAAAAAACTTTGGAAATCCTGGTTGCACAAATCCTCCTCCAAATCACAACAGAGCAAAACAAACTTTTATGGTAATAACGTTGTGACTATGGTAGTAATTCACTGAGGAAGGATTAATGTAGTACACTTGCAGTGGGAAGTGCTTTGTAGGTAAGATGAGAAAGTGGAAACACACATGTTTTTTACTCTCCTAAACAGTCTATAATGCCAATCTGAGGAGCATTTATAGTAACAGAAGTGGCATTCAAGAAAAGGGTTTACAAATGAAAGAACTTTAAGCAATTGAACTATATGTAAATTCTGTGGAAATTTCTGTGTTCTTAATGATCAAAAAAAAGTGGACCTAGAAGGGTAGAAACTGAGCAGTGTTTTCCTCTGAGCATAAAAAAGAGTTTGGACAGTGCTCCATATCTTAGAGATTCAACTCTACTACAAATTTCTGTTGTTTTAACTTCAAAGTAGTTATGACAACAATAACAAAAATTTAATGAACAAGTAAACAGCCTATGGTGTTGCCATGTGTAGATTAGATTTATTTATCTTGGGTCTTATTTGCAGTTCTAATATTGATTTGATCATTCAGCTTAGCTTTACATCTACTGCTATTTTCAAGCTCTCTTTTTCATTTAAAGAAAGTTAATACATGATGCATTTCAAAATATCTGCCTGCTCAAGTTGAGCCTAGAGAATGATGATGGGATTGAGGGTGAGGTAGAAGTGCATCTACACCAATGCATGCAGCATGCGCAACAAACAATATGAGCTAGAAGCCATTGTGCAGAAAGCAAACTATGACCTAGATGCCATTACAGAAATGTGGTGGGATCACTCCCAAGACTGGCTATATAAGCCCTCCAGAAGTGACAGATGAGGAAGGAGGGACGATAGCATTTTTGGTGAAGTCAGGATAGGGGCAGCAAATCCAGTACCCTGGACTTCTGGAAGGATGATTTTGAAGTATTCGGGACACTGGCAGAGAGAGTCCCTTGGAATTCAGTCCTGAATGATAAAGAAGTCAAGGAACGGTGACCATACCTCAAGAAGGAAGTCTTAAAGTACAGGAGTAGGGTATCCCCTAGTGCCACAAGATGATCCAGTGGGGAAGAAGACAGGCATGGATACACAGAGAGATTCTCCCAAGGCTCCAGGAGAAAAACAGAATGTTCCTTCTGTGGAAGTAAGGAGAGGCAACTCAAGGAGAGTACAAAGAAGCTGTTAGCATGTGCAGGGAGAAAATCAGAAAGGCAAAAACCCAGCCTGAACTCAACTTGGTCATTGGGGTAAAAGAGAACAATATACTCTTTTCTAAATATATTAACAGCAGGAGAATCTCCATTCATTACCAGATGCAGAGAGGAACATGACCAATGTGGACAAGGAAATGGAGAGTCTCAATGCCTTTTTTACATCTGTCTTTAAAAGTCAGACCATCTATCCTTTGGGTGCCCTACCCCCTGTCCTGGAAATCTTGAATGGGGAAGCATAATAAACCACACATGATTCAGGTAAAAACTGTTAGAAACCTGCTACTCCACTTGGATATCCACAAACCCATGGGGCCAGATGGAATCCACCTAGGGGTACTGAGAGAGATGGCAGAAGTGATTGCCAAGCCACTTTCCATCATCTATCAGCATTCCTGGTCAATCAGAGAGGTCCTGGGGGATTGGAAGCTTGACAATGTGGCTCCCATCTACAAAAATGATCATAAGGAGGATCTGGGAACTGTAGGCCTGTCAGCCTGGCCTCAGTGCCAGAAAAGGTTGTGGAACAGATAATCTTGAGGGAGATCACATAACATGCGAGGATCAGCCAGGGAATCAGGCCTTGTCAGAAAGGAAGGCAGGTCAGAACCTGGAACAGAGAGGCTAAAAGACAGTGGAGAGGCAACAGACCTGTTGGTATTGGCTGATACTCATCTGGACATGAGCCAGCTGTGCACCTAGATGGCCAAAGCCAGTAACATCCTGGCTTGTATCAGAAGTAATTTTGCCAGCAGGAGCAAGGAGGGGGTCATCCCCTATACTCTGCACTGTACATTGAGTACTGTGCTCAGTTTTGGGCTCCTCACTACAGAAAAGTCATTGAAGCTCTGGCATGTGTTCAGAGAAGGGCAGCAAAGCTGGTGAAGGGTCTGGAGTGCAAGCTGTATGAGGAGCAACTGAGGGAACTGAGATTGTTTAGTCTGGAGAAAAGGAGGCTCAGGAGAGATCTTATAGCTCTCTACTACTACCTAAAGAAAGTCTGTGGTGAGGCAGGAGTCAACCTCTTCTCCTGTGCAACTATCAGCAGGACTAGAGGGAATGGCCTCAAGTTGTGCTAGGGAAGATTCAGGTTGGACATTAGGAAATACCTCTTCTCAGAGAGAATGGTCAAGCACTGGAACAGGTTGCTCAGGGAGATGGTGAAGTCATCATCCCTAGAGATGTTCAAGAAACTTTTAGATGTTGTACTGAGGGCCATTTAGTGGGAAATATTGGTGATAGGTGGATGACTGGACAGGATGATCTTAGAAGCCTTTTCCAAACTTGATGATGTGATGATTCTACGATTCCATCTTGTAAGGAAACTATTCCACTTTGTATGTTTTAGTATGTTAAAATTAATACATGGTAGCAGACGTATTGACAATAACCATCCAGGTTAAATCAATAAAACATATCTTACTCTTTGTCTACAGTGAGGAGTTCAGAATCACTTCAGTCAGGCTGAGACCTGTTGAGAGTGCCACAGCCCTAACCTGGCTCTGGAACAGGAATTACATGATAAATTAATAATAGTAAATTATGTTTTGCTCATTGTCTACATTCACAGTATGAAAATGTTAGGAGGAAAAAAAAAAAGAAAAAGTTGAGGAAATTAAATATTTCATTTTCTTCTGACATATCTGACACTAGCTCCTTCACATAATGAGAGATTTTTGCAGTTGGGAAAAGTTATCCAAGACATCTTGAGTATTACTATTTTCAAAGTAGCTTATTTGGCAAAATTAGAAGAAAAATGTCTGTGCAGAACAGTCAGAGCTAACTTCAAAATCTCAGACCACAAAACTGACTTCTATGGAACATTAGAATAGTTTCACCTGAGAAAAAAACTTTAACATTTCATGTGGTTTTTCCTTAAACCTTCACACACATAAAAATCATTCAATCAGTCAATTAAACAAACAAAAAACCCAAAAAGAACAAAATGCAGATACAGAACAATCTAAGCTGTTGTATTGTTGTATTTTTTCTAGTGTTCTCCACTATATATTTCACATCCATTTAAGGATATTTACTGTTTGATTTTCAACAAAACAATTTGCTTCAAGATATTTGTTCCAGAGGACTGTATTTAATTATTGAACAGCAGAAATATTGAGTTTCCAGCTAAAAATTCAGATATTTTCAGTTTTCATGTTTCAGTTTTATTCTACACTGGGTTGATCCAAGGCTGCTGTTGCTCGGGAAAAAATATCATTTAAGGAGCACAATGGATTACACAGTGCAAGTCACAATTATTCATGAGAAATTTTAAAGGTATTAGTATTACTGTTATTTGGAAGAGAAGAAACTCCAAGACCTGTTTCTATTTGTTGTAATTTTCCTATTATTCAAATGCCTAAACGTACATAACTCAGAGCTGCATTTCCTAAAAGAGGAAAAATGCAGATGTGACATGTAAGATGGGACCCAGTTTTATATTAAGGTAGATTATTTAGCCCTGGACTTGCAATAAGATGTTTGAAAGAACCCAATAGGTTGGGAATATACATAAAGGAATATGAGTTTCTTAGCCCTAGAAATTTACCTTCTTATAATTGAGCATAAAATATTATTGATAACCAAACGCCAACAACAAGAATGAAAAATTCAGTCTGAAGATGACAGAGATTTAAGAAAAAAATATATATCGATGTGAAATTGATTTCTGAGGGGATTGAGAAAGTGATCTTAAGACATTTGTGCCCTTGACAATTTGTTACTTTGTTAGCCAGCACAACCAAATTCAAGATTAGGAATTATACATCCCTGAAAAGTTTAAGTAAATAAATAAATGTTATAATGATTGTTGAAAAATACAAGTTAAAAACTATCAGAACATGGTTAAATATAACTTTACATCTTCTTTATTTTATTTTCCTATTTATCAGCTTCTGAAAATATGATCTGTCAAAAGCAATTTTGTATTCATATAAAACTGAAGTTTTGAAAAGTCAAATACCTTCAGTTGTTCAGAGGATTATTTTCCTCATGTCCTTCCTCCTTTTCACCTCTTTTATTTTTTTCCTCCGTTAGCAAGAGACCAAAGAGAAAAGGAGATGTTAAAAACACTACTATATTTCTGTTTTCATGAAAAGAGAGATCACAAGACAATTCCTTTCATATATGAAAATAACTTCCAGAGAAATCTTTTATGTAAGTTCCATATCACGTTTTTTTCATCACAACACAGTTTAGCTACAGTATATTCAAAATAGAACTCCAGGGAAACTAGTCATACAATTAATTAGTTTTGTATTATTTGAAAGAAGATTTCTAACAAAAAATGCCTTCAAATAACCCACAGTGAAACTGCTTGTTGAGTTCATGATACTAAAACCTCCCTTTTAAACAACAATCTAAATGCAAGCTCTCATTCTTAATCCACTTTGACACAAGGGTGGAGTGTGGAACAATAGCAGCATAGTAAAAATCTGGAGTCACTAGTATCACTTGACTAAGCTTGATCACACCAGTCTGCAAAAAGATTATTGTGTGTTTGCTTTTGCAACTGCTGAGTAGTACTTTCTTCTCCCATTTCCTGCAGCTGCATTATTCATATTAATATAGGAATAATCATAAATTGTGTGTCCGGGTGATTCTAAGAGAACAGTATGTTTGACCTGTCACTCAAAACAATCTACCAGCTTCATTAGCTGAGGCACTTTAATGGTGATGATAAATATGTTTTACCTTTAATTAGATGTGAGTAGTGGACTTTATGCTACTATAAGGCAAAGCAAACTTTGCTCTGGTGTAATAACACCTCAATCAGTAAACGTTTTATAAACTTGTGAAATTAGGCTGAAATTACATCAAACTCCACTTTACAGATTTCCTTTACAAGTTTTGTAACTACTGGAAACGCAGTAACCATATTTCACTTTTTTTTTTTTTTTTTTTTTTTTTTCCCAGCTGAAACAAGGAAGTGAAGAGTTTTGTTAAATATATTTATGTAAACATCCTAATCTTGTGAATAGTTGTGCATTCAGTTATATAACATATGTCTTTAGATTTTTTCCATAGAATCAAGTAATGACCAGAATTGGAAAAGACCTTCAACTAGTCCATCTGCCACCAATGTTTTCCCACTAAGCCATCTACCTAAGTCAATAAATATCCAGACATTTCTTCAATAACTCCAGGGACAGTAACTCAACTACCTCCCTCAGCAGACTATTCTAGCACCTGATCACACTTCTGAAGAAGAAATTTCTTCCCAGTGTCCAACCTGAATCTCCCCTACAGTAATTTGAGGCAATTCCCTCTAGTTCTATTTCCAGTTATGTGGGAGAAGAAGCCAATGCCACAACCTCACTAGCTCTTTTCATGAAGTAGTAGAGAGCCTCCCCTTCTCCAGAATTACAAATCCCAGTTCCCCCAGCTGGTCTTCATGGCAGTCCAGACCCCTTACCAGCTTTGTTGCCCTTCTCTGAACATGCTCCAGGGCCCAAAACTGAACACATTCCTTGTGGTGTGGCCTCCTGAGTACAAAATACAGGGAAATGATCCCCTCCTTGCTCCTGCTGGCAACACTGATATAAGCCATGACATCACTGGCCATGGCTACCAGGGAACACTGCCAGCTTATGTTCAGCTGGGCATAAATCAATTCTCCTCAGGTTTGTTTCATATACTCAGTCTTCCAACCAATCTGCTCCACATCTGTAGCACTGCCTGGGGTTGTTGTGGCCAAAGTGAAGGACCCAGCTCTTGGTCTTGTTGAATTTCACTCTCTTGGCTACAGCACAGTTTATCGAGATTGTCCAGATGACTCCACAGGGCCTTCACCTTCTTACCCTCAGGCAGATGAACACTTCCTCCTAACATGATATCATTTGCAGACTTACTTGGGGTGTACTCAATCCCCTTGACCATGTTATCAGTAAAGGTATTAAACAGGGCAGACCCCAGTACCAGCCCAGTATGTTACTGCTTTGAGTTTCATCTGGCAAGTTTTGCTCTGGCAAAGCAGACATTGGTAGCCACAGAAAACAGTCAGTGGAAACCCAATCCTCATCCCCCGTTTTACTTTCTACAAGTATCCTCTTGCCTGGAAAAGCTTTTGTATCTCTTTTTGTAGATTAAATATTTAAGCACATAGAGTGGGAGGCTGACAGCAGATGGTAATTCACTCCTCTGAGGAAAAACTGGCCCTGAGAGCTGATCAGTTACAATGGATGAAGGTAATTTTTAAGGCTTAAAATTTATTTAGGAAAGAAAGGGATTTATTTATCTTGAATTATGGCAAACAGTCCATAAGAGTGAAAGGGTAGAGACAGACAAATTTTATATTTAAGAAAATGAGGTAAATTTAAAGATATTTTATTTTTAAACTTCTTATCTGTAAACAATAGTCAAAGAACAGTAGATGAGTTCGGTTTGAAGTATATCTAATCATTTTTCAAAGTCTGTCCTCAAAATACATATGTTCTGATGATAGTGATTAGCTAGAGAGTTGTATACTTACCATCATAAACATTTAACAAGGTGCAATAATTGAAGTTCTTCTACTTAAAGCTTCTCTGGTCTCTAGAAATATTTGTAAAATTTTAGAAAAACAGGATTAAATTTCTGAAGCTTAACAAGACACTGAGTATTATTTCATCCACAGCAAGTGACAGTACATGCTCATACTTTTGTACTGTCATTTAGGCATGCAATTATAGGACATACAATGTTAGAAAATGAACAGAAAAGATTGAGAAAAGGACTGGTAAAGGGCTTAGACAGTGGCTTTTGTTCAAGACTGAAAAGTGAGTTCAGTATTTTAACAGCACAAGAATATTAAGTTCAGAAATTTTCAAATGTCCAATGAATTTGTAAGGCAAGCAGCAGAGATAAAACTAAGGAGTTTCATTTGTATGGTATGCAAAAACTGTGCCAACTAAAAGGATGTTTAATAAAAATTTGATTAGTGATTAAAATGTGTTATTGGTACTTGTACTTTCTTTTGTATTATGTATTTAATCTACATATGTGATATATATACTTATTTTCTTTCAAGCTAAGAACTCTTTCTGATGCTTATTTCTCTCCTGGAATAGTAATTGTATGTTTGCTGAAAGAAAATAATAATAATAATAATAATAATAATAATAATAATAATAATAATAATAATAATAATAATAATAATAATAATAGTAATAATTTATAAGGCAAGTAATTTACCTGAGGATTTTTTCTCAAATAAGAAAAAGTAATGCTTCAACAAAAGGATGAAAAATTGAATATTTCTCAGTTTTTTGTTGTTTCTACTAGAGTTTCCACAGAGACAGCATCGTAATCATGATGTGTAAAGAGCTATCATTAAATAGCACCTGTTCTTGTCATTTTTGCTACACGGAATATCTCTTACAAGATGTTACTGTGAGTGTAATGATTTCAGGAGTTCGGGTTTTTTTATTCAGGCTCTGAGATGGCCATATACTGGGCAAAAGCTAAAGCAACTAACCAGAGCTATAAAAATTAAAATAGCTAGCATCAGCTACCATTTTTAGTTTGGGACTTATCAGAAATGTATAGAGGTGAATATGTAATTGAAAACTGAAAGTAAGATTATGTGGGTCCTTTCAAACTGTATGTAATTACAGTAAAGGTGAACAGCTATGCAAAGCCAGTAATGAAAGGAGTGTTTGCCTTGCTCCATCTTAGGGAGCAAGCTGTTGAGAAGACGGATGAGGGAAAGATTTGTGGCTTTTTTTCTATAACCTGCAGAACTAGGCCTGAAATAATGATAGAACAATCTGTTCTTACCTGTTATTAAAGACCATGGTTGAAACATTCCTGCCCATATTAGTAAAAGTATTTTGTGCTCAGGTATCAAATAAACTTCTCAAGTAGCATGTTTAAAATTTAAATGTATTGGCAAAATGAAAATTAAAGCTCATCACGGCTTGTTTAGAAGTAAATAGCACACTATTAGTGAGGCATTAAGACCTGCTTGTATTTTCAGGTAGCAGAGTAATAAGCAAGAAAAATTGGTAATACCTTGTAAATATCAATCTAATATCTTGTAAATATTATCTAATCAATATAAATGAAGCAGAAGTCTACAAACAAGTGTAAATCTAGGTTCTCAGTTTGTTGTTTTTTTTCCAATATCTCAGTGATTTAACATCAGAAACATACTCCCTCATAGAGAAAAATAACCATAAAATGGATAAATGGCATCAAGAAAAAGACTTGTGGTAGCAAAATGTTAACTGCTGATGGCAAATGTTTTTTCAAAACTAGTAACTTCTTAGTTCACGGAATAATAGAATACTCTGAGTGAGAAAGGATCTACAGGGATCATCAAGCTCAGCCGCTGGCTCCACACAAGGCTACACTAAAATCAATACTCTGCCTGAGAGCACTGTCTAAACATTCACTGAACTCTGGCAGCTGGGTAGCTAGTGCCTGACTACCCTCTGTTGAAGAGCCTTTCCCTAGACCCATAGTTCCCTGTCCTGGCACAGCACCAAGCCATTCCCTTGTACCAGATCGCTGTCACCAGAGAGCAGATCTCAGAACTACCCCTCCAGTCCCAGTAAGGAGCTGTAGGCTGCCACAAGGCCTCTCCTCAGCCTGCCCTGCTCTGGGCTGAACAAACCAAGGAGCCTCAGCTGCCTCTTATATATCTTGTTCTCCAGGCCATTCACTGTCTTTGTTGCTTGTTCCTATATGTCCTCTTTATGCCAGTGTGTCTTTATAGACATTTTTATATTATAGACAGTTTTAACATTCAAAGTATTAACAAAACTGCCTGTTTATGTTTCTCTCATGCAATAAACTCTAAGTTGAGAATGACAAGTTAAACAACATCACTGAGTGTCAGCTCTGTTAGGCAATGCCATTGGGCAAGACTGTTGCTTAAGGCAGTGTAACCTGAGAATGATAGAGAAAAATATGTGGTTTGACCAGCATGAATAAGCAGAAAAAAATCACAGTGCAGTTTTGACCAGAAAAATCTGTAAAATGCCATCAGAAATTCATTTTCAATTTACTTTTAGGAAATGAGATGGAATTATAAAGGATATTCCTCCCAGAGTGTGAAAATTTATTAATGCATGAATCTTCAGCTTAGTAACATCGAATCTAAATTAATATAATTATACAGTAACTGCAATCCTTGTTAGAACTGCAGGCTTTGATACTCTACAATAAGTTGATATCAGCATAGTGCAGTACATGGTAAGAAGGGAGGAACAGATTAGTTAGTAAAACCACACACTCTACAGGCAAACAAGAGAAGCAGACACTGTCCCCTTCATAATCATGGGAAGAGTCCACAGATGAATTGAAATATACTGAATCTTGCACCTGAGTTCTGGTACTTGACTGCTTGTAGAAGAGATCTACAGAAGCAGTAAAAATGACAATTTGTGCTTCATTGTAAGCAACAAGGAAAATTAATGTGGTCTTGATTGTCACTGCCCATTTGTTCAGGTCTTAAGGAGAGCTATTATTCTTTTCCTACTTCGGGTTTCATGCCTCATTTTCTGGTTAATACAGAAAGACTTGGTGCATCTGCCTGAGCCAAAGGAGTAGTTTTTTCTTTTGCTACAGTTTTTCTATTGAGCCACACATAAAAGACACTGTTATCAGTGCTTGGAGTCTTCTCTTTTCCTGCATTACTACTTCTTGCAACAAGTCACAGAGGATGGGAAAGGTTCCATTCAACTGTTTGGTGCATTTATGAGAAAATCTAATGTAAACACCTGCTTATTTATTTTACTTATTTATGGTAAGACCTCCTTAAAATGAATGGGTAAAATTAGAGGTACTACTAACAACACCAGGGTGGGACTCAGACCTAAGCTAATAGCCGCAACTGCTCCTCAAAAATCACAAATGTCATAAGTTGCTGTGACTGTTCCACAAACAAATCTGTCAAATAATTTTGCTTTTTAAAATAAAAATTACAGTGTTTGATATTTTGACATAAGCAGTCATGAGACACATGAGAGATGAAATACTGGTTTTTTTTGTTTGTTTGTTTGTTTTCCTTTTCTGCCATAGTCTTGAATTGTTCATTTATTAATAAATTAATTTGGGTTGAGCTGATTATTTAGTAAGATGCAAGAATATTTCACTCTATACATTATTGGTATAAATTCTGCATTTACAGAGTGAAGGACATATATATAAGCCTGGTTGATTTCTCCACACCTTTACAGATTCCTTTTTTTGATATCAGGAGAATCTCTCAGCAGTCTAAGCTGTGCCTTATGTTGCAGCAGTTGAGAATCACGTAGCATTTGTAATTTCAATTAATAGCATATTTAATGATTTACAAAGATTTTCAAAACTCTGTTATCCTGGTTGGCCTGCACAGGCTGTAGATCTGAAGCTTAATTCCTTCTGTTTTGAAAACACAGACACATTTCCCTGTTTCTTATGTGACACAGCACAGAAATGTAGAACAGTTAGCATTAAAATATCAAGGTTTATTAGAAGTTGATGTGAAGGGAACCTCTGGAGAAGGAAGCCTAAGTATGAGTGAGATGATTCTTACTCCTAAATGTTTGAACCATTTCTACTGCTGGAATTATTATTATGCATGCAAAGTAACCTACACTGCAGTATGAATAATGATGCATTAAATTAAAACTGGTTCAAAGATATAAAAGCTCTATGTGAAGTTACAAAACGTGCAGAGCATGACTGTGCTGTACCACAATCAAACTACTAATTTTAACCTCACTCTATGGAAATTTTCATCAAATAATCTGTTATATTGGGTGTTGGAGATTCTGTAAATTTGTTTTCTTTTATATTTGTTATGCTTATGGTCTGGATTTTTTATTTTATTTTATTTATTTATTTTTTTTTCCACTTCTACTTAGACCAGTATTCATATCTTGAAGAAAATATTCCTCTGTCATTAGTACCGTGGTTCTGGAAGAAGAAAAGGAATTCTGTATCTCCTACTGATGAAAGTCAAAGAATAACTGGTAACGTTAGCCTCTTCACAAACATTTGCACACACCAAATGATTAGTAAATTACCAAAATGAATATGGTACCACTGTAATGGTAGGGTTAGATTTGTTAATTATCTGTTGAAAATTTTAAGCAATATGGTACATCTCTTTGAAGCACAGGCTGGTAAAAAGATTTCAAATTGTCCTGGTTGATATTCTCTATCAGTCTCTTTGGCAGATAGGCTGTACAGATAGGCTTTAATTGTAATAATGGGATAGATTAGAATAGAGCAGAACAGGATAGGATAGGATAGGATAGGATAGGATAGGATAGGATAGGATAGGATAGGATAGATTAATATAAGTTGGAAGGGATCTTCAAAGGTCATCTAGTACAACTGCCTGACTACTTCAGAGCTAAATAAGAATTACAGCATGTTACTGAGGGCATTATCCACACACCTGTTGATCACACTCAGGAATGAAGCATCATTCACCTCTCTTGTTCCATTTCTTGACTACTCTCCTAGTAAAGAATTTTTTCCAAATATCCAGCCTGAGCTTTACATGGCAAACATTTGTGCTTTTCCACTGTATCCTGTCCCTGCAGACTAGGGAGTGAGGACATGCAACTTTATGTTTACAAGCCCTTCTCTGGGTGCTGTAGCTGATGTCACTTGGCCTTCTCTTTGCTATACTGAGTAATCTGAGTGTCCTAGTTTAATAATTTTGTAATTTTGCTATCAGTATTCCACATCATAACATCATATAAAGCATGAATAATTTTACTGAATTTTACTGAAGAAGACTCCATCTCCCAGAGAACAACATGATAGGTCACGGGACCTGGACACTATATTAACTCGGTCGCAGGCTAGACTGACATCTTTCGAGTTCTGGCATTCAGGGGTGTGTGTGGGAGCCTTCGCCGTTTCGCCTAGATTTCACAGTAGGCCTCTCGGTTTCGGGACTCATTCTCTCTCCTATTTTGCTTGATTCGTTAGCTCAATTTTCAATTATATTGTATTATATTGTGTTATCCTGTATTTTGATATAGTATTTAGTAAATAAGTGTGCCTCCTTAGATCGTTGCCACTGTTTTCTTTTCCTAATTAACTTTTTCCTTTCAGCCTAGGGCCCCTGCAGGGCCCACGGCCGCCTGTCACGGACACAGGTGGGTTTTTCGTTCAAACCGTGACAGATTTTGGTGGAGAATGCGGGCAAATTGAGTTGCTGTTTTTCTGTGTTTTCTTCTGTTGCTCTTTTAGCTTTTAACAGAGCTACAAGTTTTTTTTTTCCTGTTAAGGAGCTATCTTAGGTTTTCAATTCTGCACCTGTGAGCTTGACCTTGAAAGTCCAGGTGGACTGCCAATACCCCGGTTTATTTTATAAACACTGCTGAGCTTTGCTTTTTTACTTTTTTTTCCTCTCTATTGAAAAAAAAAAAAAGGTTTTCTCTAGTAAGTTTGTTTTACAAGGGACTGCATGTCATTAGTTCCTCTTTTATGATGCTCCAAACATATTGGACCATGTTTAAGCCAGCAATTTTTTCCTATGAAGTTATAGGAATGTATAATAGATTGAAAGCATGGTTAGCAACGCTTACTTGGTATTTGAATGCAGCTCCAGAGGGAGCAACTAGTGCAACTAATAGTACAGAAATGGTGGTTTTTGAGTGTGCTCTTCCTTTTTTCTTTGCATCCTTTAAGCAGACTTCGAATGACCAGTTGTCCCAGTGGACCACACTGTCAATTGTGTCAACCTCCCTGCACTTACTGTCAGTTATTGTAATAATCTCACTCAGTATCTGGATTTATAACCTCAGGAGGAAGTCTTCCCTAGAACCAGAGAATACTGAGTGGCAGGGAGGGTGGAGAGACTTTGGAGAGACTTTTAGCAGACAGACATCTTTAGTGTCATGGAGCTTTACTCCTGAACACTGAAAGAATCCTGAGAGTTTGACCGCATATTTGAGACAGGAATGTTGTGGCTCAGGCAGATCTAAGGAGGCACAAATGACTTGGGGCCTAGCTAATGCTTATTGGGCCTTATTCAATACCATTCCTGAGAGGAAAGATTTTGAGGTTGAGAGAGAGAGTCTCAGGGCCAAAAATGAGAGTATGCAATCCAAACTCGACACCCTCCAGTCCGAGCACAACGCTCTCCAGTCCGAGCACAACACCCTCCAGTCAGAGCACAGTGCCCTTCGGTCTGAGTGTAACATCCTCCGGTCAGAGCACAACGCCCTCCGGTCCGGGTACAACACTCTCCAGTCCAAGTATGATGCCCTCCAGTCTGAGCACGGCACCCTCCAGCCCAAGCACGATGCCTTCCAACCCAATTGTGACACCCTCCAGTCCAAACACAACACTCTTCAGTCCGTGCATAACGCCCTCCGGTCCGAGCATAACACTCTTCAGACTGAGCACAATGCCCTCCGGACCAAGCACAACACTCTTCAGACTGAGCACAGTGCCCTCCGGACCGAGCACAACACTCTCCAGACTGAGCACAATGCCCTCCCGACTGAGCATAACGTCCTCCGGTTCGGGTACAACACTCTCCAGTCCAACTACAACAGCCTCCAGACTGAGCTCGGTGCCGTCCAGTTCGAGTGGAACACTCTCTGAAACCAGCTATGTGCCCTCCGGGGTGAGCTGAATGTATTTAACCAACTACCAGGGGCACATGTAGTCCAATCTGACCAGCCACTGGGGACACCAGACACAATGTTGGTTGCCCCTGTAAGAGGGAGAAAGACAAAACAAGTTTCAACTCAGTTAGAGAAAATGCAGAAGGAGTTAGAAGAGCAGCGGGAGTTAGGAGAGCAGGACTCAGGAGAGCAGGGGGACTCAGGAGAGCAGGGGGAGTCAGAAGACCAGAGGAAGTTGGAGGAGCAGAGGATGTTAGAGGAGTAGAAGAAGATGTTAGAGGAGTAGAAGAAGTTAGAGGAGCAGAGGAATTTAGGAGAGAGGAAAAAGAAGGAGGGTTACCTGGAGGAAATAATACAAGAGTCAGAAGAAGAAGAGGAGCCAAAAGTTAGATTTTCTTTATGAGAATTTCTCGAGTCCAAACTTCTAGATGGGGCAGCCTCATCAACACAGTTGCCACTATCAACACCTGGGACTCTTCATAGAGCAAAAGGTGAGCAAAGTATTACGACCATTATTGATCGATCTTTTAAAATGAGTGAAATTCGAGATCTAAGAAAGGATTTCACACGTCAGCCGAAAGAACATACGGTCACTTGGTTATTTCGATGCTGGGACAATGGTGCCAACAGTGCGTGGCTCGATGGCAGTGAAGCTCGCCAACTGGGTAGTATTTCCAGGGATTCACGTGTGGACAGAGGTATTGGCACATGCCAAAATCGGTCCTACACCCTCTGGAAGCAGATGTTGATAGTGGTAAGAGATAGATTCCCCTTTAAACGGGACTTGGAGCCTGAGAAAAAGAAATTGACTGATATAGAGAAAGGTATCCAGTTTCTGAGAGAAAGTGCTCTGGTGGAAATGCTTTACAGCCCCCACTTCAATCGTAACTATCCAAACCAATTACATGATCCTGAAACAGTCCAGGTTCCACGACAAATATGGCGTGACTTTACAAAGGCAGCTCCAGAAAAGCATGCCAGTGAACTTGCATTAGTATATGGCAAAGGGAAATGGAAACCCCTTGTGAATGAACTAATTAGCAGACTTCAGGAACTTGAATTATTTATAAGCGCTACAGAACTTAATCTGTATACTTCAGCCATTGTCAAAATAGTGGAAAGATTAAACAAAATGGAGGGAACACAAAGTGATATTATTGACAAATTGGCTAACGTGCCTGATGTAGATGAATCCGTGGTGGTACCAGATGATGGAAACCAGGATTTCCACGATCGCCTATTGAGAAAGCTAAACAACATGAATTCCTCTCGACCTGTATCATCGAAAATCTCAACCATAAAAAAGAGACGTCCTCGTATTCAAGCAAATGACAACGATAAGACTACACGTCTTGCCTTGTTTTTCCTCTGTAGTCATGGGGAGGACATGAAGAAGTGGTGTAATTCATCCACTTCTGCACTTCAGGCATGAGTGAAAGAATGACAATGTGAAACAACCAACAAGGTGAACTCTTCCAAGAAGGGGAAAGTTCCAGTTGCTGCAAGCCACCGAGGTAAACAATAGCGGGGCCCTGCCCCCAGCCAGGGTTTGGGAAAGGGACAATAGAGTATACTGGACTGTGTGGATTTAGTGGCCTGGCACATCTCAGCCACAGAAATATAAAGCCTTAGTGGACACTGGTGCACAATGCACCCTAATGCCCTCAAGTCACCAAAGGACACAACCAATATATATCCATGGAGTGACTGGGGGTTCCCAAGAATTGACTATGTTGGAGGCCGAAATAAGCCTCAATGGTAACAACTAGCAGAGACACCCTATTGTGACTGGTCCAGAGGCTCCATGTATCCTGGGAATCGATTACATTAGGATGGGATATTTTAAGGATCCCAAGGGGTATCGATGGACCTTTGGGGTAGCTGCTGTAAACACAAACGGTGTTAAGCAGCTGTCAACATTACCTGGTCTGTCAGATGATCCTTCTGCTGTGGGGTTGCTCCAGGTAAAAGACCAAGAGGTACCAATTGTCACCAAAGTGGTTCACAGACGGCAGTACCGCACCAATAGGGACTCATTGCTCTCCATTCACAAGCTAATTCGCCAATTAGAGAATCAAGTCAATTCGCAGAGGTAAAGGCTGTTCAGCTGGCTTTAGATGTGGCTGAACGGGAGAGGTGGCCAATGTTTCATCTTTATACTGATTCATGGATGGTGGCAAATGCCTTATGGGGGTGGTTGCAGCAGTGGGAAGATGATAACTGGCAACGAAGGGGTAAACCTGTTTGGGCTGCTGAACTATGGAAAGACATTGCTGCCCGAATAAGGAACACTGTTGTAAAGGTGCGCCATATAGATGCTCATGTGCCTAAAAGTAAGGCTACTGAAGAACATAAAAATAACCATCAGGTTGATCGAGCTGCCAAAATTGAGGTGGCTCAAATAGACTTGGACTGGCAGAACAAAGGTGAATTATTCCTAGCTCGGTGGGCCCATGAGACTTCAGGTCATCAAGGAAGGGATGCAACATATAAGTGGGCCAGAGACCAAGGGGTGGACTTAACTATGGACGCTATTGCTCAGGTTATTTGTGACTGTGAAACATGCGCCATAATTAAACAAGCCAAGAGGATGAAACCTTTCTGGGGAGAAGGGCGATGGCAAAAGTATAAATATGGAGAGGCATGGCAGGTTGATTATATCACCTTGCCACGATCTCTCAATGGTAAGCGTTATGTACTCACCATGGTGGAGGCAACCACTGGGTGGCTCAAAACATACGCAGTACCCCATGCTACCGCCCGAAACACCATATTAGGGTTGGAAAAGCAAATCCTGTGGCGGCATGGCACTCCGGAAAGAATTGAATCAGATAATGGGACTCATTTCAAAAATTCTCTTGTAACCACTTGGGCCAAAAATCATGGCATTGAGTGGATTTACCATATTCCCTATCATGCACCAGCTTCTGGTAAAATTGAATGATTCAGTGGGTTGTTGAAAACTATGTTGAAAGCAATGGGTGGTGGTATGTATAAAAATTGGGAGAACCATTTAGCAGAAGCCACCTGGTTGGTCAACACTCGAGGATCTAGTAATCGTAATGGTCCTAACCAATCCAGCTCCCTACGTACCGTGGAGGGAGATAAGGTTCCTGGAGCACACATAAAGAGCGTGTTGGGAAAAGCAGTTTGGGTCCTTCCAGCGTCTGGAAAGGGCAAACCTCTCCGGGGTACTGTCTTTGCCCAGGGACCTGGGTGCACGTGGTGGGTAATGGACAAAAATGGGAATGTCCAATGTGTAACACAAGGGAATTTGATGTTGGGGGAGTGCAGTGTGCAGAAATCCAATGATTTCTTGTAGATATATAGGTAGAGTCTCAGAAAGTATTTGACGAATGTCCAATTAGGTACAGGACTTAAGATAAAGTGGATTAGTGTTAAGGAAACACTTTTTTCTATATACCTTAATTAGGCATTCTGTAAGCAAGTTTTCCATCTGGGCTCTATATCATGCACTGGCCATGCATGTGTAGAGCACACATGGAAAGAAGTATAAGTCAAAAGGAAATCTGCTGTGGCGGCTGGGAAAGGATGAGTGCACCTTAATGTGGGGGATGCCCTACTAGCGCTGCCTTTCTCCTCCACCGCTGACATGTTTTCCTTTTTCTGGCAGTTTTGCCATTTTTCTCAAAATTAATTGTCGTTTAGGTTATAGAGTTTTGTTCTCAACTTAGGGATTTGTATGGAATAAATATAAATTTTTGAGAAAATAAGATTATTCACAACTATACGTATGAGTGTGTATTTGTGTATTAGCATAATGCAGTGATGTAGAATAAGGGGTGGAATGTCCTAGTTTAATAATTTTGTAATTTTGCTATCAGTATTCCACATCATAACATCATATAAAGCATGAATAATTTTACTGAATCTGCAACTTACAGAAGAAGACTCCATCTCCCAGAGAACAACATGATAGGTCACGGGACCTGGACACTATATTAACTCTGTCGCAGGCTAGACTGATGTCTTTCGAATTCTGGCATTTAGGGGTGTGTGTGGGAGCCTTCGCCGTTTCGCCTAGATTTCACAGTAGGCCTCTCGGTTTCGGGACTCATTCTCTCTCCTATTTTGCTTGATTTGTTAGCTCAATTTTCAATTATATTGTATTACATTGTGTTATCCTGTATTTCGATATAGTATTTAGTAAATAAGTGTGCCTCCTTAGATCGTTGCCACTGTTTTCTTTTTCTAATTAACTTTTTCCTTTCAGCCTAGGGCCCCTGCAGGGCCCATGACCCCCTGTCACGGACGCAGGTGGGTTTTTCGTTCAAACCGTGACACTGAGTGTTCTCAGTCTCTTCTCACAGAACATGCTTTCCAGCCCTTGTACTAGCCTTTTGTCCACCTTCAGCCACTTTAAACTTTAACACCTTTGTTATGTTGTGGAGACCAGTACATTTGCATCTGGAAATACCATTTTGAACCAGAATGGAGGTCTTTGATAAGCCATAAAAGGAGGTTTTAGGCTTGGAATCTCTTGCTTCTTAGACTGGAGACAACACAATTGGGTAAGCATCATACCTCTGATTTTTGAAACAGTACTTACACAGTCTAATTTTTGTTAAGCTAATCTATTGTGTCCTAGATGAATTTCAGGGTTCCAGACAATTTTTCAACCCAAATCCTTTTCTTATATCTCAGTGTGTGAGTGAAGGGGAAATAGAAGAAAAAAAAAAATAATTTAACAAACAAACAAACAAATTGGATGAGTAGAAAATAAGTGTAACATACCAATTGCTAGTTTCAGACTTGACAAGAATGACAGTAACAGGCACTAACTGGCACAGTGACATTGTGATAGACAGACTATGAGACTAGTAAACTAGAATAGTAACTTATCAGTGTCCTTCTATGTTGTGCTTCACTGTACTGTACCATCCTTGCTTCTGTGTGCCAGATCAATCTTTGTGTGTTATGGCTAGAAGATTGCGTGTTAGCAGTTACTATGTCACTTAAGTAAAAAAATCTGGCTCTGGGTGAAAGAGCATTTGTTTCAGTGACTAACTTTGTACTCTGAAATGGTCAACGTGCTGCAACTAGCCAGTCTAGGCGGGTCCCTATGTAGTTTTGGGGCAGAACATGAATGTACCTGCCACCCATAAACATGTGTAATAATACTGCAATAGTCTTACAACAATAAATAACACACCTGTTAAACATACACCTATGCCTTCCCCTGAGGTTGGTTTAAGACCTAACAATTCAGACACTTCAGCTGCATAAAAGTGACCTAACTACATGGTTCAGATTAATTGAAAGAGGAAGATAATATGTTTCTCTCAGTGAGCCATACTGTTTCAAATACTAGAACAGAGAAATTTTCATATGGCTTTGCCATTTTGCAAATCTGTGAAACCAAAACTGAATACATACTTAATAAAGAAACAACACTTGTATCACTTTTCAATAGATGAAAGAAACAGACACAGAGGGATTTTTTAAGTATTTATCATACACTGATTTTGATATAATAAGTATTATAATATAAATATAGCTAACGTAATAAGTAATTGGAAGTAACCAATTCAAAATATGATCCTTTTTTGCTTCATGGTTATCAAATTTCTGAACTTAAAAAGTAATAACTCCAAAGTTTGTAAGATTCAACAAGGTGTTCACATAATTATCTCAAATACTAGTTACTGGGAGAGAAGAAAGCTAATTCATCTCTTACTGGAATCATTAAGTGTTCATTTACCTTGCTTTTGGTATAATAAAACAGACTGTGCTGATTTTCTTTTGCAGTTAATTTGGTCTGATTGCTCTTATCTTACAATTTCTGCAAAATTTAGGTGTTATGTCTGCATATTTTCTGCAATGTATGACTACTCTTCAGTGGTTTCAATTAGAAGAAAAGCCAAATGGCAGACAATCAATATGAAATTAGAGTCCCTTATCAATACTGTATTGATGCTTAAAAACACAGTTCTTCTTCTCTAACAAAAGCAACTGCTACCAACTTCCTTTATCTTTTAATAGAGTATTTGTGCAACTACAATAGCAATGCTTTTATCTTTCAGCTAACACTGCTAAGGATGGAAGACCTAAGGAATATTTCTTGTTTACAAAGAAAACAAGTGCTAGGCCATTTGTCTTTACTCTGATACCTTCTGGAGTATTCTCTTTCTATAACAAAGCGCAATATGGCACATCTGCTTTATCTGTTTCCCCATCTGTCAGGATGAAAGTAGAAATTGAGAGTGAAGTTCACTGGTGTATTAGGTTCTCCTTCATTCTGATCACTTAAAAATGGACAGTCTGATATGCAAATACTTCTCTGTCATGAGAAAAATATGTATTTACTTGCAGTAAAATAATATTAACTTAATAGTTATGTAATTATGTCATGGTTTCTATGCTGGCATGGCTTGATATGTCCATTATTTTAAGGAAAACATTTCTGGTACTGCAACAATGAGGTAAAATCTATGAGACTTTGGGAGTTACATCTCTTCAAAGAAGTAGTCCTCTTCAACTTTGTTTTCTCTCTTTAAGTAGTATTATGAACAGACTTTTCTGTCTTTTCTGTTTATCGGAATTGCTAGTAGCCACTTTTATAACAGAAAATAATCCTCTACCAGAGAACAGTCTGTGTTAGTAAAAATGTAAAAACTAAGTAAATATAGCAAAAAAATAGCCAATTGAAAGTACACATGGGGTGTGATAAAGGTACAAGATAGACCTCAGAATGTATAGGGTAACTCCCAGGTATTAGAGCAGTCATTTTTCTTGCACTTGGTGTGAAAAAGCACAGAAATAACATGGCAGAGAACCAAAAACTCACAGGTACAATTGCATCTGAAATGCACTGTGAATTCATAAACATTAAATATTACTGGGGAATGTCCTAGCTATAAATCAGGCATGCCAAGAATGAATGCTGCTATTTTAAAACATGTTTTTTAGTAAAAAGAGGGAACAATAAATAATAATAATAATAATAATAATTTTAAAAAGAGACCACAAACCAAGCTCTTTGTTCTTTTCAGGCATTAGCTTCAAAACAAAAAGTAAGATTTTATCTAACACAAACAGCTACGTTTCTCAACATGCCCTGACATTAAGGTCCACAACTATCCCAGTAGGAATGTTCCTTCATCTTCCTGCTATGGCTGGTTATGCAATGAAGATGGTTATCTCCCACTGTATAAAGAGCTCATGTCTGACTGAAGTGAAAGTGAGAAGAATTCTTAGCTTAGATGTGGCCTCACAGAGTAACTGTGAGACATACAGTAACACTGTAGCCAAGGCAGCATCACAAACTAGGCCTTCGTGGGAAACCAGATTTTCTATTCATAGGAATAAAGCCTGGTAGAACTTTTGTGTCTGTCCCTTGAATCTTTGTAAGGTGTGATCCAGAATCATAAGCATCTTTCCTCATTCTATCCTCTAAGGAAGTACCTAATTCTAATTTTTTTTTTTTTTTTTTGTTCACTATTAGTGAAATCTTATGGCTTTCAAATAATAGTTGCAAGTATCTCCAGGTTCACAGAAAGATAAGTGATCAAAATCTCTTCAAAGTCCAGTAGGTGTTTATTCTTTAAGTCTGGCTGGATTTGAAGCTTGAAATCACAGTGATTTGCTAGACTACATGAGTGTAGAGGAGAAGAGGTGGAGATAGGCTCTAGCTTTTTATTGCTCTATTAGTGAGGATTTAAAAATAATAATAATTTAAAAAAAAAAAAAAAAAAAGAAAAAGGCATCTCTTGCTTAAGGCTTCTGTGTAACCTGGGAAATGAAAAGTAGAGAGATAAAAAGATTTCCAGAACCTAGTAATCTACATCTATAGAGTATTGATTCATGCAGTGGACATACTAGAAGGAACAGCAAGTCTGAATTAGAAGGTGAATAATAGATAAAATTCAAAACGAACCAGTTTGCATGGCTTAAATTGAACATATTTGCATACCTTTTTTAAGAGTTTTATTTCAACATTTTTCTACACAACTGGAAAATATGAGGTAAGGATTTTCTAATACTGATTCTGATCACATGCACTTCTCTTTTTCTGCAACAAGTGCAAAAGCTGTTATGATTACTCCTCAATGTGATGACTGAAAATGTGAGAACAGTTTAGGTTTCTCATTAAACAGTTAGCAGTTGGATATCTACACAGAACAACAACTAACACTTAGGAGAGGGTGATAAGAATACTGTGTGCTGAATTACCATGTACAGAAGACAGATACAAAGTTCTTGTATGGTAAGGGGAATTAAACCTTGTAAGTAAAAAACATACCCCTCAAAAGCTCCAAAATAATCTTGGACATGGAACCAGAGATTTAAAGCTGAAAAGGAACAGAACATTGAGATTCAATTTTTGGAGGAAAGTTGATGTGAAAATTAACCTTCTTAAAAGAAAACAAATCTACTGAAATTGTACCCTAAGGAGCCTGTTTACCTACATTTCTGAAATCACAGCTTAAGCAATGCTAGATGGAAATAGATGATATACCAAGGAGGAAAGTGATGATAAGATGCAGTTTTGTAGAATGAGCCAATCCTCCAGCTCAAGTCCCAGTGTTACATCTAAAATGCTATAAAGTAATAAACATAAGCTAAACAGAATTACAGAATGCTTCCAATATTAGTTACTATAAGTACCCTTATTATATAGATAAGACAGACATTTTCTCTATTTTTTTTCCCAAACATCTTGCTCTGCTAGATCAAACATGGATTGTTTTATTTTATTTATTTATTTATTTATTTTCAGAAGTTTTTGGTGAAATCTTTTACTTACACAGACAAGATTGAGTCAACGTCCTTTGTCAGGAAAACTATCTGGTTTTGTAAGTAGTTTCTATAGTGAGATCCTTTCCAACAACAAACAAAGACAAATATCTAATGATGTACTTACAGTCTGGAAAAAAAAAAAAAAAAAAAAAAAAAAACCAAAAAACTAGGTAACTCCTTACATTGTAAAATTACTTTCTATTAAAGTAAATTCTGATCCTGAGATGAACAGTCCTGAGAACTACTCCCATTGACTGCAGACTAGTCAGCCTGGTGGAGGTTCATTTAGCTTGAGGCAGCTTCCTGATTGCAAGAATGAAAAAGAATATCAAAGATAATTAGATTTATTCATTTCCTTCTAGATCACTATTATTTGTGGTACAGAAATGAAACTGAAATTAGATTAAGGTATTTATAATGTAATTTTGTAATTACTATTATTAAAAGGGAGTAAAACATCTATTTTGTGTCCTGACCACAGTAAGAATTAAGCAGGTGACAAGCCTCTCCATGCTCAATGCTGTATTCAGAAGCTGCTCTTGTTTTTAATCCTAGCTTAAAATTCATTTATTTCTCTCTTGATTTTAAGTTTTCTTCTTCTGTGAGAGTGTCTCTGTCTCTCCTGCCCAGTAGAATAAAACTGTTATGTTTCAGTGTTGCCTTACTCAGACTCTCGTAAAGACAGCATCAGAGTCTGTGTGAGTTTGATTTCTGTCCAGAGCTTTTATGTTTCAGGTTTTTTATTATATAGAATCATAGAATCACTCAGGTTGGAAAAGACCTTCAAGATCATCAAGTCTTCCTACAAACTTACCATACTACCCTACTTCTAACAACCCTCCACTAAATCATATCTCTGAGCACCACATCCAAATGGTTTTTAAACACATCCAGAGATGGTGACTCAGCCACTTCCCTGGGGTGCCTATTCCAGTGCTTAACAACCCTTACTGTAGATAAGATTTTCCTGCTTTCCAACTTTTTCTTACCCTAGAGCAACTTGAGGTCATTTCCCCTCTTCCTGTCACCTCTCACCAGAGAGAAGAGACCAGTCCTGCTCTCGCTGTAAGCACCTTTCAGATATTGGAAGAGAGCAATAAGGTCTCCCCTCAGCTTCCTTTACCCCAGAACAGACAGGCCCAGTTCCTTCAGTCTCTCCTCATAGGGCACATTCACCAAGCCTTTCACAAGCCTTGTTGCCCTCCTTTGGACCTGCTCCAGCACCCCAATGTCCTTTCTGTATTGAGGTACCCAAAACTGAACACAGTACTTGAGGTGAGGCTTCACTATTGCCAAGTACAGAGGCAGGATTTCTTAATTCCCTAGTCCTGCTCACCACACCATTCCTGATGCAAGCCAGGATGACAGCAGCCCTGGTCTCATAAAACAGAGCAGAGGTAAAAAAACTGAAACCCCTGCCGGGCATACCAGGCTTGGAGCCAGGTATTAATCTGTTGGCCCATCATATTAAGTTCCTCATAAATTGCTATATCTGGAAGGATAAAGGAGAACACAACTTGTGCTCCTGAACTCTTTACCTGTCACCCTAAGGTATTTCTTATTACATTTATCTTGCATGAAAACCAGTGCTTGGTTCCAGCTTTGGTAATTTTTCACTCATCTCCCACCTTACATTTCAGATTGCTTGAACGTTGTACTAATTTTGGCTGAAAAAGAGTTATTTTTTTCTCATGGTAGTGTGGTGATGTTTTTTGGAACTGTGACCAAAACAGAGCTGACAGCACAGGGATACTTCAGTTGTTACTGAACAGTACTTACAAAGAGTCTCTTTCTTCTTTTTTTCTCCCAGCAAGGAAGAGCCACAAGAACCTGGGAAGGTGGAGGGGGAACAGCAGACCCAAGCATATTAAAGTGATATTCCCTATCATATGATGTCTTGCTCAGCAATAAAAACTGAAAATAGCAGGAAGGGGAAATGTTAATTGTTACCGCATCGCTTCTCTTGGGTAACCATTACATGTGATGAAGCCCCAGTTTCCTGGCACTGCTTAAACATCAGCTTTTTAGTGCTTAATGCTTGAACATCAAGACCAGAGAGTTGATTTTCTTTTTGCTCAGTCTGCACATCTTTTCTTTGCCTGTTACGTTGTATTTATCTCTACTCACAATTATTCTTGCTTTGACCCTTTCTGATTCTCAACTCATGACACTGCATAATATGGTTACATAATACTCAGCTGACTACAGGATTTAACCTGAAACAGAAGCTATAAGAAAATATTAATCTGTTGTTTCCTTGGTTCATGTTACTGACAACATGAAAAATGTGGCTGAGCGTTGTGATTGTGAGAGAAAGGATTAGAGAAAGCCGTCCCATATTTGTTATATTGTGATTATTATCATTAATCCCTAATAGATTACAAAAAGTCTGTTCAGTTTTCATCACTGAGGAAAATCAACCTATATGACTTTCTAGAAAAGCAGAAATAATTAAGGAGAAAAAGCAGCAGTGGGACAAGAGATTTATTGCTGAATGTAGTTTGTGTGAAGAAGGTGATGAAATGTTGTAATGGAACCCTGAAAGACAAAAGTGTTCTCCCTAGGAAATTATTAACAGTGATAAATTGTGCACCTGTCTCAAAAATAAATAAAAAATAAATAAAAATTACCCCATATAATGAAGAAAAAAATTACAAGAATAATATATGAAGAAAGCAAAAACTATCTTTCTGCTTTGCTAAAGCATCAACAACAAAAATAAAAAGTCTACTGGTAGTGGAGTTTACAGTTTGGGCCAGTGGTGCATCTGATTTTAAACTACACAGTCTGCATGGTAGAGCTGCAGTCATTACAGCACATACCAATGCTGAAGGGTAAAATGGTAATTTGGGATGATCTTCAAAAGATGAAGTAGTGAACAGTATTTTAACAACTGCTCTCTTGTGTTGTATTTCAGTGTTCTGTAGTCTCACACAACAGATAGATTCTACTCAGAATAGGAAAGCACTCAGTCAAGAAAGAAGGTAATTCAGTTTCTTTCTAGTTGGTTTACCAGAAAGGCATTTAGCAATACTTTGAAGAGCTCTTTATGAAAGAGCAGTGTATTTAGCTTAGATATGAGTATTATCCTTTTTAGAAGAAAAGATCAGATACGGATACTTTATCCTTAGAAAACACAGTACCTGCTTAAGATGCATTTCTCAATCTGCAGTATGAAAATGTTGCATCTGCTTTGCTAGATACATACAACTTCATCCAGTCCATGTAACTTTCAGCATTTACTTTGCCAACTTCATAATTCTTCTTGGCATCCATTACCTCTGGAAGAGTGACTTTAAGGCATTCTTAGTGTTTCTAAGCCAAGATTTTACGGATTTTAAGCTAAGTGTGATGTCAACAAACAGCAAGCAAATATCAATAGTGCAGTCTATAGCTATATATCAGGATACTTTGCAATGACACAACTTCAGTTGCTGAACTTACATGGAATTATGTCTTCATTTCTCTGTATATGTTCTGATTGATTCCTGAAAAGCCCACCTTTTGTAATTATGATTCAGAATCAGGAACTTCCTTCCTTCCTAGCATAGAAGTTTGTCTAGCCGTTCTATACACGAAAAAGATCTAGAAAGCACACGCGTTTTTCAAAAGAATTTGTGAGACTGGCACAGAAAAAAATTAAGCTAACAGAACATTTTGGTGTGTTTTTTTTTTTGTTTGTTTTGTTTTCTTTTGTTTTGTTTTGCTTTGATTTTGTTTTTGATTTAGATTTTTTTTTTTTTTCCAGAAGCATGGACAGACAGTGTTACTCCTTCAAGCTCTTCTATTCCTGAAGATTTAGTAAGAAGTGATCCTGAACCTAAACCGCAGAACATAATTCACTCATCAGCTCCTTTACCAGGCAGCATAATGAATATTTCAGAAGATATTCAAGAAAATCCTTCATGTGGAATTAAAAGTGTTATGATTGAAGAGACACCTGTGCAGGGTGAGCAGCACTTTTTTCCTTAGATGTTCAGACTGAGAATATACTTTTTCCCAGTAAACAGTGACTCATTTTACTACTACAGAAGTAGTAAAATTTAATAAGCGTTATAGTCCATATTGCATAATCAGTGTGAGAGTTTCTGTTATTATTCAGTATAAAGGTACTGGAACTTGTTCTCTAGGTCCCTGTGTAGAAGAGATGCCTCTTGGCCTAATGTCCATTAAAACAAAACCAATAGGAGAACAGAATTTTATTATCTATTGTTTATCTGTAAATTCTACAAAGTGTCTAACCTGCCAGATTCTAAAAACTACCAAATAATACAGTTTTAGTCATTGAGAAATAATATTTCTGGCTAGTTTGTGTCATATAGACTATGCCAGATAAGATTAACTGTTTGCAAATAGCTCATTATATTACCCACCTCATATGTTTAAAAAAAAAAAAAAAAAAAAAAAGTGTTTTTGCCAAAAGTAAAAAGAACAATTGAAGTTTTACTCTGAAAAAGGTAAATGTTATACTTTGATTCTAGTTATACAGTAAGAAATGAAAGACTTCTGCTTTGAGGACACTTAATCTCTTAAAAGGGATTAAGCTGCCTATTGTTACACTGGTTTTATATTCATCTTAAAGATGACATTAAATATAAAGGGAAAGAATTTATAGAAATATGTAGTAAATGTAGTATCGAAGAATTCTGCACAGCAAAGTTTGCTATCACTGATGCCCCGTGGTTTTATTGTTTATTTGTTCGTTTGGTTTTTGGTTTTTGCCAGAAGCAGGATTCTGGTTTCAAATAGTCTCTAATGTGTTGTAGAGAAAGTCAAATAATTAACAAACAAATAAATAAATAAATGAGCACAGGAACATCAGTGAAATGATGAAGTTCTTTCAGAAGTAATTTCTCTCTATTTTAGCATGCATTCTTTAATGACATATATCAGAAGATATAACCTAATGTATACATAATGATGTACATAATATGCAGTGACGTGAAGGATGATTTCAAGAAAAAAAACTTCAGATAAAGGGCACTCCTTCCAACACATGTATATTTAGTTACGTCTTTTACATATCATCAAAACTAGGTTTTAGAAAACAAGAGTTTTGTGGTTGTATATAAATAATGACCTGATGATTTCACCCAGAACCTGGATAAACTGTATTTTAAGGTAGTATATTCTGTTACAATATTCCCAGTTAAAAAGGGAAGCAAAGAGGTTAATTCTGGAATTTTTAAAAAAATCACTGCACTTGGGGTATATGAACATTGCTTCTGGAACTCAAAAAGCGTAAATCTAGATCTCCTCAGTGGCCAAAAATCCTTCATTTCTGATAAATGTTTCAATCTACTAAAAGAGGAAAAAGACTTCTTCCAAATGCTGTTCTGAATTTTACTCCAGAGTACTTGAGAGGATGCTCATGTTTTGTGGGTTGGTTTGGTTTTACCTCAGCACTCACCGACGGATGTGGGCCATATATTTCTTCTTAAATGATGTGAATACTACAATACATTTAATTTCAATGATATTGGACAAAATCTAACATTTCAGATTTTGACAGAAGACGAGATGCAAGTCTGAAGGATAGTCTTAAGTTTCAGCATACCAGGCTCTAATAGAACCACTGAAAAATCAGTCAAATATTGCATCCTTTTCCTGCTTGTGGTTCTCTCAGTGATTCCCTTATCTCCTACTCTTCACTATCACACTTACTCATTCAATACTCATTTAATACTGTTAGTCCCAACAGAATTAACACATACCATATTTTAATTTGATTATTTATTTAAGAGAATCTGAGAATTGCAAAGATTTTCCCTCGATTTTTTCTGTGTAATTTATTTATTTGTTTGCTTGTTTTACAGATGTGGAGGGAAATTTTTGGCTGCACAAGCTTGGAATGAGTATAAACAAGTGGTCACAGCTGAATTCCCTGACTGAATTGGGTGAAAACAGAGCTCTAGAAAAAGGTATACTTCTAAATATATATATATTTAATTTTTTAACTTTTTTTTTCCCCTGCTGCATTTACATTAACTACATTACATAAATGTTGAGATTACTACTTCTTTTGTTATTTTTCTTTCTTTTATGTGAGCCCAGATTTCTGAATTTGACTAAGTATCTTGATTTTTTATGTCACTATTTTAAGTATTCTGCCTACATTCATTTGTAGTTACACATCTTTTAGTTAATCTAACTTAAGATACTCAAAATCATTTTCTAGTAGGAAGTTAACTGCTGTGCTAAGACAATTAGAGGGTCTGATCTGTAAACATGTAATAATATGTTTCAAATTTAATAATAATAATAATAATAATAATAAGGACAAGTACAGGGGACAGTTTTTATACTCTGGTATAAACTGAATCTTTCAAAACAACTTGTAAAAAGTAGTTATGAAGAAGGTATTGAAGTGTTCTACTTTTAGCTGTGGTAAAAGCTAGTTTTATTAGGAGGTAGCACTTTTCTACGTTAGTTTTTATCTCAATTTTTGTTTGTAGCCTTAGTGTATATCTGTAACAACAGAGTCATCATGGACAATTAACTGTCAAACAAAATAACTAAGAGAAACAGTGTCTACTGTTTGAAACTGACAAGTCAGAGTGGTTAGAACTCTTCTCCTGAAGGCCCATTTCATTTGCTATCAGGCAAATATATATATTTTACAACTACATTTGCTGTTCCAATTGTGCATTTCAGTTCTTGCTGATAGAAATTACTTACAGCTACTTACTTCCAGTTGATAACATAATTTTTTGTCATAAAACAGATCATCCAAACACATCTGAAGTTTGTTCTGATCTTGACCACAAAGTTGCTGATCTGGAAGAGTGTAAAACAAAAGAAGAGTTTCCATATATCCCATACAAACTAGCTACACTGTATATTCTAAAGGTAAAATAAAAGTAAAAATTAAAAATGAGTAATAAGTTACAATACAAAAAATTACTAATTAAAATTCATCTATGCATGGATGTACTAGACACATTGTTCCTTTCATAAACATTTTCATTATAGAAATCTAATTTACACTATGTTATTGTTCAGTAGATTTTTTTCTTCATATTAATAAATCCACACTTAAATTTTGAACACAGAATTTAATGTCAGAAAGGAAATGCTATCATAGCTAAAATTAGATACTGAATTGCTTAATTTTGCCTCTACCAGGTAGTTGTCTAAAGTTAACAAACAAAGTACCACATCTCTTTAGGATGGAGAAAACCTTTGTCTTCATACATTATATTTCTCACCATGACACTTGATTGTTACAATTGGTTTTTGATTTGCTGTATAAGGTCTTGCTTCGATTTCAACATTTCTGGTGTCATTAGTAGAAAACACATTAGCCTTACACAGCCCTCTGTTTATTATTCATTATTGGTTTTTCATGTCAGCACCAATAAAGTGAGAAAGAGAAGTCCAAGGGACTTCAAGGCCTTGGGACAACTGGCTAAGTATGAGGAGCACAAGTAATGTTTTCCTCTATTTCTCCTGTAGCAGAGAACAACAGTGGAAGGAACAGGCAGACTCTGTTGATGGCTCTGAAGCTGGTGTTACTGCTAATGTTTTGGGTTTCTTCTTTCTGTGACAGTATATAAAATATCAGGCCTGCTGGAGGCTGTGGAGATGAACCTTTCTCAGAGGGAAGAAAGGATTTTAGAATAGGAATTAGAAAGGCTGATTAATAGAGCTTTAAACTAGATTCAAAGAGGGAAAATGATAAAATCTAAGCTATAGTACAACTTGCCAACATATGAGGGCCTGCACTCTAGTGAGATATTTCATTATGCTTCACCAAGTGCTGGGTACAACGTAAAATGTTCGCAGTGTTTCTACAGTGATGCACCCAGCATGAGTAACAAGCAAGAGAAGCTAGGAGTTTAGGTTCAGCCCTAGAGGTAGATGTCAATGGCATAAGCAAACCCTGATTGGAAGAGCCCTCTAAGTGTTATGTTGCAATGGTGTCATGGTTTGAACGAAAATCCACTTGTGTCCGTGACAATGGCCGTGGGCCCCACAGGGGCCCTAGGCCGAAAGGAAAAAAA
This sequence comes from Coturnix japonica, assembly GCF_054131305.1. Taxonomy (NCBI): domain Eukaryota; kingdom Metazoa; phylum Chordata; class Aves; order Galliformes; family Phasianidae; genus Coturnix; species Coturnix japonica. The sequence continues at coordinate 39,937,590 of NC_140702.1, forward strand.
AGTTAATTAGGAAAAGAAAACAGCGGCAACGATCTAAGGAGGCACACTTATTTACTAAATACTATATCAAAATACAGGATAACACAATATAATACAATATAATTGAAAATTGTGCTAACGAATCAAGCAAAATAAGAGGGAGAATGAGTCCCGAAACCGAGAGGCCTATGGTGAATTTAGGCAAAACAGTGAAGGCTCCCACACACTCCCCTGAACGCCAGAACTCAAAAGACATCAGTCTAGCCTGCGACAGAGTTAATATAGTGTCCAGGTCCCATGACCCATCTCTCTCCGTGTTGTTCTCTGGGAGATGGAGTCTTCTTCTGTAAGTTGCAGATTCAGTAAAATTACTCATGCTTTATATGATGTTATGATGTGGAATACTGATAGTAAAATTACAAAATTATTAAACCATGACATTCCACCCCTTATTCTACATCATTGCATTATGCTAATACACAAATACACACTCATACGTATAGTTGTGAGTAATCAGCAACCTTATTTTCTTAACAATTTATATTTATTCCATATCTAATTCATACAAAACCCTAAGTTGAGAACAAAACTCTATAACCTAACCCACCATTATTTATTAATTTTGAGAAAAATGGCAAAACTGCCAGAAAAAGGAAAACATGTCAGCGGTGGAGGAGAAAGGCAGAGCTAGTATGGCGTCCCCCACATTAAGGTGCACTCATCCTTTCCCAGTCACCACAGCAGATTTCCTTTTGACTTATACTTCTTTCCATGTGTGCTCTACACATGCATGGCCAGTGCATGATATAGAGCCCAGATGGAAAACTTGCTTACAGAATGCCTAATTAAGGTATATAGAAAAGTGTTTCCTTAACACTAATCCACTTTATCTTAAGTCCTGTACCTAATTGGACATTCGTCAAATACTTTCTGAGACTCTACCTAATATCTACAAGAAATCATTGGATTTCTGCACACTGCACTCCCCCAACATCAAATTCCCTTGTGTTACACATTGGACATTCCCATTTTTGTCCATCACCCACCACGTGCACCCAGGTCCCTGGGCAAAGACAGTACCCCAGAGAGGTTTGCCCTTTCCAGACGCTGGAAGGACCCAAACTGCTTTTCCCAACACGCTCTTTATGTGTACTACAGGAACCTTATCTCCCTCCACGGTACGTAGGGAGCTGGATTGGTTAGGACCATTACGATTACTAGATCCTCGAGTGTTGACCAACCAGGTGGCTTCTGCTAAATGGTTCTCCCAATTTTTATACATACCACCACCCATTGCTTTCAACGTAGTTTTCAACAACCCATTGAATCATTCAATTTTACCAGAAGCTGGTGCATGATAGGGAATATGGTAAATCCACTCAATGCCATGATTTTTGGCCCAAGTGGTTAGAAGAGAATTTTTGAAATGGGTCCCATTATCTGATTCAATTCTTTCCGGAGTGCCATGCTGCCACAGGATTTGCTTTTCCAACCCTAATATGGTGTTTCGGGCGGTAGCATGGGGTACTGCGTATGTTTCAAGCCACCCAGTGGTTGCCTCCACCATGGTGAGTACATAACGCTTACCATTGCGAGATCGTGGCAAGGTGATATAATCAACCTGCCATGCCTCTCCATATTTATACTTTTTCCATCGCCCTTCTCCCCAGAAAGGTTTCATCCTCTTGGCTTGTTTAATTATGGCGCATGTTTCACAGTCACAAATAACCTGAGCAATAGCGTCCATAGTTAAGTCCACCCCTTGGTCTCTGGCCCACTTATATGTTGCATCCCTTCCTTGATGACCTGAAGTCTCATGGGCCCACCGAGCTAGGAATAATTCACCTTTGTTCTGCCAGTCCAAGTCTATTTGAGCCACCTCAATTTTGGCAGCTCGATCAACCTGATGGTTATTTTTATGTTCTTCAGTAGCCTTACTTTTAGGCACATGAGCATCTACATGGCGCACCTTTACAACAGTGTTCCTTATTCGGGCAGCAATGTCTTTCCATAGTTCAGCAGCCCAAACAGGTTTACCCCTTCGTTGCCAGTTATCATCTTCCCACTGCTGCAGCCACCCCCATAAGGCATTTGCCACCATCCATGAATCGGTATAAAGATGAAACATTGGCCACCTCTCCCGTTCAGCCGCATCGAAAGCCAGCTGAACAGCCTTTACCTCTGCAAATTGGCTTGATTCTCAGTGGCCTCTGCAACTTGTCGTGTGGGGCTCCATACAGCAGCTTTCCATCTGCAGTGCTTCCCTACAATACGACATGATCCGTCTGTGAATAGGGCAAATTTCTTTTCATTTTCTGGTATCTCATTGGATGGTGGTGCCTCTTTAGCATGTGATACCTCTTCTGTAGCCAGTGTTTCAATATTTTTTACTTAAAAAAAGTCTAGTCAATCTTTCCATTTTGGCTCTGCTACCTGCTTACAGATGTTATCATCAGTGCTCTCCAGGAACTTCCTGGACTGTGTGCTTGGCAGCATTTCTTTTCTGTAAATATCAGGGTGACTGAAGTACAACATGAGAAGCAAAGCCTGGAATCATGAGGCTATGAGGCCTGACTAACTTTCTCCTCCTGATCAGCCAGCCTGTAGTAAACACCCACAATGCTGTCACCCATACTAGACTGTCCCTTAGTTCTCACCTGTAACATTCCACTTTTTCACTGTACTTCCTAAAATGTACAGAACCATCCATGGCAGCATTCTAGACATACAAACTGTCCCATCATGTCTCTATGATCACAGTGAAATCATGGTCCTACAACCACACACAGATCTCTAGTTCTTTATATTTTTCCTCCTTGCAGTATACTTTGCTATACTGGTGGTTTTTGGTTTTGGTTAGTCAGCTTCTGTCAAAAGAATCTGCATGGCATTAAAATGCAACCAAGGATAACTATGAGTAGCTATAGAATTTTATACTTTACACACTCATGTTCATTACTGTTGCAATTCATCTGGTAATATCTGTCAGACTCACTCAAAATGCAACACGTATCAGCATTATGTAATTTTACAATGCACCAGCAAGACAAGAATGCAAAACGTAGCAGAAACTGGGATGGGAAGTAGTGGAAATTTCCTTTTGTGACTATAATGAAATAGAATGAATAAAACTGAGTCACTAAGGATCCTGAGGCAATTTTAAGCTTAAATGACTCATTTTTCAAATGAGAAAATAGCATCACTTTGCCAGTCCCTTATGTACATACCAGTCAATGAGAAATTACTATAGTGATTCTTATATCAATTTTGAACGTTTTAAAAATTACCTTAATGGCATACCTTAATGCAACTGAGTGCTTTGTTACCAATTTATGTTATCTAACTCTTAAATGGAAAAATGTAATCTCCACTGTTCAGCCTTCTTTTATTATTATTAGGTTTTTCCCCAGAAATAAGTTTCACAATACTGGCTTTCAAGAACTCAAAATAATTGTAATTACTGTCTTCTGTATTCAATCCAGATCAATATTCTAGAAAAACAGAAATAAACCAAAAAACAAAAAAAAAAAACAAAACAAAACAAAAAAAAAAACAAAAAAAAGCCACCAAAACAAACAAACAAACAAACATACAAAAAAAACACTTCAAGTGAATAAACAGACCTATGTTGTTGGGTCTAATTGTTTGAGCCTCAGTGTTTCTGTCTAGAGTCCAGGCTATTTACATGCTTTCAAGTTCAGTCCTGTCTCTGTATCGTTTATGTCATTTTAAGAAATGTACATCGAAATTGTCTGATGATTCATTATAATTGGAGTTCATTTTCTGGTGCTCTGAGTTCATCTTTTCTTTCATCCTCTGCAGGTTGTAAAAGACATGCAGGAAATGAAAAGCAAACACATGAAGATAATCAAACAACTAGACAATTTTAAAAAAGAAAAACAGGTAATTATTCAGGAGCATGAATATTGTTGTGTCATACTATTTGTCAACGTAAAACAGATGGAATCACAGAATCACAAAATGGCTTGGTTTGGAAGGGACTCATTATGTTTCAACCCCCCTGTCACAGTCAGGACCAACTACTTCCAGATCTGATACTGGAACAGGCTGCCCAGGGCTCCATCCATTCTGGTCCTGAACACCTCCAAGGACGGGGCATGCACAGTGTCTCTGGGTAGCCTGTTCCAGCACCTCACCTCTCTGAAGAATTTCCCTCTGACATCCAATTTAAACCTTCCCTCCTTGAGCTTAAAACTATTCCCCTTGCACTGTGACTATCTCTTTGAGTGAAAAGTTGATTCGCTTCCTGTTTATAATCCCATTTTAAGTACTGGAAGGCTGCAATGAGGTCTCCTTGCACCCTTCTCTTTTCCAGGTGAAACAAGTTCAGTTCCCTCAGTCTGTCTTCACAGGGGATGTGCTTCAGCCCTCTGACCATCCTCAAGGCCCTTATCTAGAACCTCTCCAACACCTCCACATTTATCTTGTTCTGGGGGCCCCAGACCTGGACACAGTACTCAAGGTGAGGCCTCATGAGGGCAGAGCAGAGAGAGAAAACCACCTCCCCATCCCTTTTGTCCCCCCCCCCCCCGCCCCCCTCTGATACAGGCCAGGATAACAACGGCCTTCTGAGCTCCAAGTGCACACTTTTGACTCATGTTTAGTTTTTCATACACCAGCACCTCCACGTCCTTCTCCACAGAGATACTCTCAAGGAGTTCTTCCCCCAGTCTGTATACATATCTGGGGTTACTCCAGTAAAAGTAAAAAACATTGTGCTTTGCTATTTTAAACCTCATTAGTTTTGCATCAGCCCACCTTTTGAGTCTGTTGATGTCCCTCTAGATGTTTTCACTTCCTGGTGTCAACCACACCACTCAGCCTGTTGTCAACAGCGAACTTGCTGAGGGTACATTCAAGTCTGTTATCAGTGCCACCGATGAAAATATTGAAAAGCACTGGTCCCAGGACAGACACCTAGGGGTCACCACTCATAACTGGCCTCCCTCTACACATAGAGCCATTCAACATAACCCTCTGTCTACAGTTCTCCAACCAATTCCTTTTCCACCAAATAGTTCACCCCTCAAATCCGTATCTCTCCAGTTTAGAGTTAAGGATATATTGAGGGACCACGTCAAAGGCTTTGCACAAGTCCAGGTAGATGACAGTCATTACCTTCCCTTTGTCCACCAGTGTCATCATTCCATCATAGAAGGCCTACAGTTTTGTCAGGCATGACCTTCCCTTTGTAAAGCTATGCTGGCTGTCTTAGATCACCACCTCATGTGCCTTATCATGCCTTCTAGGAGAACCTGTTCCATGATCTTCACAGGCACAGAGGCGAGGCTCATCAGCATATAGTTCCCTGGGTCCTCCTTCCTCTCTTTCTTGTAAATGGGGAGACATTTCCATTTTTCCAGTCCCTGGAGACTTCACCTAACAGCCACAATAAATGGCATGTGTGTATATGTGTTGGATAGTGGCTCAGCAACCACATCAACCAGCAATTTTAGAACTCTGGGATGCATATCATCTGGCCCCATAGACTTGTATACATTCATTCTCATGAGACATTCTCAGACTTAGTCTGTCCTTACAGCAGGGGGGAAGAAGGATTTACTTCCTTAGTTCCCACCTAGAATCCTGGGGTTTTGAGATTCAGGGATGTGAAAATACAAGAATCCTGGCTGACAACAAAGACCTGAGGCAAAAATTCATTTAGTACCTCAGCCTTTTCCATATCTGTCATAGTCAGTTATCCTTTCTCATTTACCAATGGAGGAGCGCTCTTTTTGGCCTGCATCTTCTGGCCATTGTACCTATAAAATCCCTTCTTGGTGTTTTTAATATTCCTTACCATGTTCAGTTCCATCTGTGCCTTGGCTTTCCTAATCACCTTTCTGCAAGTCTGGACAGTGACCCTGTGTTCTCCCCAGGTTACACACCCTTATTTCCACAGCTTGTACATTCTGTTCCCTTCCCCTAGCCTTACCAGCAGGTTTCTTTCTTCCCTTCACACTTTCTTATTTTGAGGGATGGAGAGCTCCTAGAAGGGTATACTTGTAGAGTGGCCAGCTTTATTCCATTTATTTGTCTCTAAGGACAGTTTTCCAGGATATTTATCTCATCCAGCAATTCTTTAAACATCCTGAAATTCATTCTCTAAAAGTTCAGGGTCCTGAATCCACTCTTTGCCAGGCCTACGTTACTTGAGACAACAAACTCAATGAGGACGTAGTCACTGCAACCTAGGCTGCCTCCAGTCGTAACATCTTTAATGATCTCCTCTGCACTGATGAGAGCCAGATCCAGCAATGCTTGTCCTGTAGTCAGTCTATCCAAAACTTGAAACAGGAAGTTATCATCCACACACTCCAGGAGTGTCCTGGATCTCTTGCAGCTCACTGTGTGGTTTTCCCAGCAGACATCCAGGTTGTTGACAACCCCCATCAGGACAAGTGCCTGTGAGTGCAATGCCTCCTGCAGCTGAAGTGAGAAGGGCCTGTCAGCAGGCTCCTCTTGATCAGGAGGCCTGTAGTAATAGGCCCCTACTACCAGGTGCCCGTTATTATTTCTATCCCTAATTCCAACCCAGAGGCTCTTTACCTGCTCCTCACTGTTTCTCAGAGGGACCTCCTTGCAGTCAATCTGGTCTTAAGCATAGAAGGCAAAACTAGGGAATAAATTTATTTCATTCACATTTGCTTCTGCATTTAGTTGCACATTGCATCCTATCTCCTAAAAAGGCTATTTCTTCAGTCTTTTTGAATATATTAGTATATTCCCCATTCTGAATATTTATGGTCTTGTATTTGCAGAGATTTTCTAGACTTTTTGGTTAATAAATTTTCCTGTTAAATGTCACTTTCTTTTGATGACTGACACAATTGTATCAGTTGTATCTGTCAAGAATGATTGTTCCCTAAAAGGCTGTCACTGCCAGTGTGAAAGGTATTTCAGACTTCTCTGTGGGCATGTTCTCCTTTACTTTACACTTGGCTCCCCTTCCACCTTTAAAGATTAAATCCATTCTCTCTTTAGCTTAGTATGTGACAGTTTTTGTGAAGTTCATGAAGTTAATGAGCCCAATGAGGATAAAGTTAAAGAAGCATCAACCAAAAAACACATTTCATAGTAAGGTGTTATACAACTACAATAATTCAGTCTCTTCCAAAATATGAATAAGATTGTTTCTGTTGCTTTGAGTCTTGGCTGACACACAAAGTAATGTTTATATAACTGGTTCTTTCAACATTCAGATGCAGACACTGGTCGCTATGGATGTTTCAGTTTTGTCTTTTAGTGCTATGTAAACGTGGTTTAGAAAATTGCAGAATCCTTCCACCTGTAAATGTCCACAAGGCTACAGTGAGGATCCATAGGCACCACTCTTGTGATCATAGCCCCACAGTATCATGCTTTCCTTAACAGAATCATCTGTCCATTTCATTAGTCAGTAATTCTCCCCAAATCTGAATTATATACATCTTTGTCTAGATTGTATTGAAAACTTTTTCTTCAGCCAGTGCTTCTTTAATTCATCAGATTATTTCTCTTGCCAGTAAAGATCAAGACAGCCATTTGGTTGCTGGTTACATGCATGTTTTTCATAAAAATAAAATTCATTCTGTCCAGAGAGTACACACAGAAGAAAGATGCAGAAGATTTTATTCTACCGAGCGCAGATAGAAACACAGGAACTATAATGTGTTTTAGTTAAAATCTTTGAGAGCAAAATAGTTCATAGACACACTGGAAATATTCATATTTTTTTAAGATTTCTAATTTGATTATATTTATTACACAGTTCTGCTGGCTTATTTAGAAAGACTGTTTTGCTGAACTGTTTTCCATGCTGCTTGTCTTTAACTTCCCAGATTTAATTTTCTTATTAAAGTTAAATTTGTTGAAAATTCCTTAGCCATGCCTAGAGAGAATTCATTAGGTTCTTTTCTCAGAAAGACTTAAGATTTCTGCAAAACAGAAGAGAAAAAATAATTACCCGGGCAGTATTTTTGCCTTGAGTCTACATCCTGTAAAGATACAAACCTCCCATGAGCAACACAAAAATTTGGAGATTAAAAAAAAACAAAAGCAAACAAAAAAACAAACAAAAAATTGGAGTAGGAAAACTAATATTTTGCTGTTGTACAAAATGTTCTGTTATTGATGTTTTGCTCTGTATTCATTTTCTCTGTTTTCACTCTGTATTCATTTTCTCAATAATCCTTTCTAATGTAGGAGCAGACTATAACTACCGTAAAACTATATGGTGACAAAATCAGGAGTCTGAAATCTCAATTAGAAGCTTACCGAGAGCTGATGAACAAGAACAGACAAAACTGGCAAAATACAGCTAAGGTAAACAAGAAGTGCAATTTTAACAGAAGGATAAGAGCAACAGAAGCCTACAGAGGATGCAGAAAAAGATTGCAGAAGTCATGTTTTCTTTTTACTGAGAGTAAAATGAAGATACATTTTATGGAACTACTACAAAACCATAGCTGTCTCCGTCTGGAGATGAGTGAAACCTTACACAGTATGTTTTCAGAACAGCTTTCATATCCACAGTAAAAACTTGGTGTTAAGTTTTCCCATACTGTTTTACTTAGACACTTGTGAACAATTATGTTTTTATGAATGAATCATGTCAATATATTCAATGAATATTAAGGATATCTAATGCTTTTTTAGTCATGATCAGAAATTAAAGTTTATCCCATTCTTCTTTATATTCTACAACTAAGAAAAAATTCTGCATGTCCCCTGTCTCCTGCAGAAATGCATTTAGAACCTGATCACATTTGCCTTCTGAATTGATCAATTTCTATTTTGATTTTTGTGCAAGATCCCCAGGACTTAGCACTCTGGTTCAAATGTTAAAATTTCTCAATTTGTATGGAAGAAAAAGGACAAACAATCAAATAAATAAATACTGAAGATCTTTTTGAAGGTTGAGTATAGAAATTCTAATTACTTTGCCTTATCCTATTTCCTTCAGGGCCTGAGGGAAAGTAACAATCAGCTAAGCCAAGAGAAGGAAGATCTTCTTCACCAAATGAAACAACAAACAGAGAAATGGGAAGAAAAAAAGGTGAAAACAGCGAGTTTGTGTTTCTTTGTGAAGTTAAACTGTGCTCTCATCTCCATTTCCAGTTCATGCTGTTCCCAACAGCCTAAGGGTTCTGAAAACAACAACATGCCTTTAGACACATACATCTAAATCAGCTAATTCATCTATTACAACACTGTAATGCAGCTGGTTGACCTAAGCAGTAAAAATAACTTGCATGATGTTTTCCATGAAAAAGTGGCATGATTGAAATTCTGCAGGCTTTGCAACATTTATTTCTAATAATGCAGTACCAGTTTATTAATGATCTGAGGTGGCTGCAGGTGCAGAAAAAGCCTGTATAAAGCAGTAAGCTCTAAGACCTATAGCAATGGGTTAAAATAATCATTTCTACCCTTCTTATTATGGCCAAACTGTATTGCAGCAGCCACATTGTCAGACAATTTAGTAATACTCAAACTTTGTTCTTATTGAATCATTGTCAGATGTTTCTGTTTATCACAGAAAAAAAAAAAAAAAAAAAGAAAGAAAAGAAAAGCATAGCACTCTACCCTTATTATTATTATTATTATTTTTTTTTTCTGTTGTAATAATTCCTTTAAAGGTGGGGTTGGGGAAATAGGGAGGGTACAGTGTAGTACCAGCCCAAGCTATAGCAAATAATTTTATACACTTCAATAAGCTGTCTAAGCAGTCCCGTGAAAAGTGAAAAACATGTAGGTATGCTTTCCACTTTGATAAATGTTTCAAGATTGCAAAAAGAAATCAAAATTTTTGTTCTTGTAATGATTTTCAGTGTGTTGTACAATTTTGCCCAGTCTGGCCTGCTAGATTCTTAGTGATATCTTCTCAGGAATGCTTTCCAATTAAACACAAAGGTATATTTCAGATTTAACTATTACATACATCTCTTCTGATTTTTAAGGCATTTCAGAATAACCATAGATTCTGAATTTCTTGTCACTGGAGAAAATAATGTGCTTTTGTGTTGTTGTTGTTGTTCGTTTGTTTCTAATATAATCTGTGAGCATCATCTTATTAATGTCTGTTACTTTGTGAGTATGTTATTACATATAATATATGCAAGTATTTCTGTAATTTTGAAATCATCATCTTTATATCAATCAACTGTCATGGTGCTACAATAGGACATATATTCAGGATCATTTGACTCTCTGTTGAAGGAAGAAAAAAGTCTTAAAGTCAGATTCAATTTATAAAGTAGAGTGCAGATTATTATAGTATGTCAGAGAGAAAAATAGGGAAGAGTATTTTTTTACTGTGCAGCACCACCGTCTGAAGAAATTTTGCATATCATCAGTATTTTTTTTCTCCTGTTTTATTATACATCTCACTATTTGCTTATTCCCAATTGACAAACAGTGAAGAATATAGTTTCTTGCAATATCTTGGAATGTAATATATTATATTTTAACAAAGAACAGCAAGTAGTGAAGTTACAGTTTCTAAGACTTACAGGAATAAGGAAGACCTTTTATGAAACTATCAAGATCTGAAGGAAACAAACTTTACTGTGTGCTGGCTTTGCATTCTGTGAGCAAACGATTTTGTTCTTCAAATTTCTGGGAGACCAAAATGTGTAATTTTTATCTCCTTAATTCTAGTAATGTACGCAAATATAATCATTGGACATTTTGGTGCATTTTCTTGTGAAAGAAGTAAACTCTGAGAAGTCTCTGTTTTACTTCTTTTCTCTATTCTTTTACAGCAACAACCAATTACTGCTAATTTCTCTAGGATTTGACAACATTATTCCATTGTTATTGATTACTACATGTATACTCACAAGGGAAATAGAAAAACTGATATGAGACTCTTTTCTTGCTTTTCAGGTCTGGATCCTTGAAAATCTGTCTAAAAAAATCAGTCATCTTTACACCCGGCATACACTGAGTGAGTTCTGTATTTCGGACAGCAAACTTCTTGATCTTCCTATTTTCCCTCCTGTTTTTCTTATGCTGTGGTGTATACCAGACAAAATCAGTATAAGGTCTTCCATTGGAATTCTGTATTTCAGATCAAATTAAAGAAGAATTTTAGAGCCAGAAATGACTATCAGTACTCCAAACTATTTAGCATAACTAGATTATTCCAGTCAGGAAGACTTCTGAGTAGATTTCTTCAACATTTGAGTAGAATACTCTAACAGAATTCTTGATTCTCGTAATTCATTTGTGTATTACAAATTCTTGATTTCTTAATGGAGACCATTTAGTGCACTTAGACAATATTGCATCTAGTGCATCGTCATAGAAACACTCAACATTTTATTGATTACATTTTCTACTGTTTTCAATGTAGCTTTGCAGGAATTTCGTAACATCAGCCTACATGTGGGAAGAGTGTCAGACCTCGTGAATTTCCAGATTAAAATCCTTCAGCAAAAATATGAAAAGACCGAAGTAGAAAAAGCAGATGTACCGATTTTAAAATCAAAAGCAGAACAAGTGAGTAACACAATGGAAATTAAACTGTTTGGTTTTAGAATTATTTCAGTTGTTTCAAAATATGTTAGACTGACTAATTCTAGAAAGGCTGAAGGGAGCTAGAAGTCTAATTGACAACGAAAAATACAGGAAAATATAAATTTGGTTTAAGAATGAGAAATTGGTGATGAATAATTCAAATATTTCAATATGAAAACGGAATCTAATTCTTCTAGAACCAAATAGTGTGCTGTTGTCTTCATTGTAACATTCGTGTACATTTTACTGCAAAGCTTTTTGCAGATCTCTAGTATGAATTGTAAAAACTATACACCAAAAACTGGAAGTAAGCAACATCTACTTCTTTTAGATTTTTTCCATTTGTGCTTTAACTTGATGAATAATACCTTGAAAAAAAAATATTTTGATGAAAAGATCTTGGATTAGCATTAGGAAAGATTAATCTTTGTTGCCTCCCAGGTAGCTAATAAAGAAAAGTCTGAAAGCACAGTGGAAATAGGACCTCTTTGGCAAGCACATGCCATCCTGCAAAAGATACAGGAGTCTTTATGGAAACAAGAAAGAGAAGTTACTGAGCTCCTGGAAAGTGAAAGGAGATATAACAACACAATGAAACCTCAAATTACAGTCCTAGTATTCTTGCAAAATCTGGTCAAGAAGGTAGGAATGCACACTCTGTATTTTATGAAGTGTATTTTCATTTTCATTAATTATTGTTAGCATTAAAAAATAGAAAAAAAATATTTTATACAAACTGATTTAAAGGCTAAGTTGAAATTTTCCGAATTACAGATGGAATTCAAGATCTTTAGACCCTCACTGAAAGTCAGCCTACAGAAATCTGATTAGACCAATCTGAATACTTTATTTTAAAATATAAATTAATGAAATTCAAAAATGTCACCAGGAAAGAAAATATGTGTTTTTCTTTCTTTCCAGTTCTTAACTGAATGACATGATTTGAAAACAGATGTATAAGTTTTGCAGAAAATTTAATCTTATTTTTCATCTATTGTAGGTTCACACCATATACTCTGATGTCCCTGAGGCACAGCAGTACCTCAGTCAGCTTGTCAAGAAGAATGAGGTTGAAAGGGCTGATTGGAAAGGAGCCTTTAATAATGCTCAGGCTGACATTTTGTCCTATGAGGTATTTTGTGGAAATGAACCTATGGATGACAAAAGGTATATAGGACTGTTTATTAAAATTTTAAATAATATTTAATAAGTAATGGGCTGTTTCCATATGGAGAAAATACATTTTAAAGAATTTTATCATAATTCATAATTTTCATGCATGGTTTTGAAATTGAAAAAAAAAAAAAAGACCAAACAAAAAACACAAAGAACAATCAAAATATTCTATTGTTATATTAAAAATAAATCAGGGAGCTTAAAACATCTTTTATAAAGAACAGGAAAACAGTTCAGCAGATCTGTCTTATGCAAATTTTAACCAGTGTGTCATGAAATATGCTGAAATAAGCTTATTTGGCAAAATGGTTATAATATCAACTTCTTTTTCTACATTTTTCAGGATGCTTCTTCCTCATACTCAGGGTAATTGCACTGTTCTTGTAGTTTTAATAATTAGTTCCTTACAAACTCTTCATTTTATTTTGAACAGTGACAGGACGCAGCTGTCAACAAAGCTTTTCAGAAATTTTGAGAGAGCAAAGTCTGAATTAGAATTTGTTGAAACAGAGAAGACAGTTTTTGATTGTATCCAGACAGGAGAAATCCCCAACTGGATTAAAAGGGATTGTCTTTATGTAGCCTTGACAGGTGAGAAATCCTTTCATCAATTCAGAGACGGCTAATTATCCTCTGCCAACTGAATTTTTGATATAAGAAAAGAGAGTACAGCAGTAGCATTTAAATTCATACTGCAGTAATGCCATATAATATCTAATAAAACGCCTCCAGTTATATTCATTTTAATTAATTACTATATGAAATTTGGGGCTTTGTTTTCATATTTGTTCCCCTTTGCTCATCTTTTCTTTGGTGTCTTTATCATTTTAAAACTAGTTGTATTGTGTACAATGTGTCTTTCAGTGTGTGTTCAAAGTAGACAAATCCTCTAGCCTGAACACAATGGGAATTACAGAATTCAGAGGATATTATCCACTACTGAAAAATCTTAGAAAATATCTACTGCATGAATTTAATACATTAGGCTCTAATGAGAAGGAATGATTTTCCAATATTTTGCTTGGTCTTTTCTATGATGTTGCAACACGGCATGGTTTGGTGTTCTAGACAGGGAAAGAGAAAGGGCTATGACTACTATTCTATTTTTAGAATTATTATTTGTGATTTAAGATATTTACTGTGATATGCCTTTGTCATATATGACTGCATACTTACTGGAACTGCCCAGAAGACCATAATGATGTTTGCTTTAAAGAGACAAGTCAGCATTCAGAGGAAACCATGCAAAAGTATGAAATGGAAATGAAGGTAACATATTACAATATGTTATATCATATGATTTTAAATAATTAAAACAAAAAAAAAAAATCATCCTTTTCTATTTGATTCTCAAGGGATTTGAGATTTTCTCTTGGGTATATCTTAAAGATTAGTGATACCTCTTTAAAATGACTTTTTCCTGCTGAAGTTGAATCAGAGAATCACAGACTCACAGAATCATAGAAATTTATGAGTTGTAAGGAACCCTTAAAAGTGATCTAGTCAGACTTCCCTGCAATGAGCAGTGACATCTACAGCTAGATAAACTTGAATGTCTTCAAGGTCAAAACATATGTAGGTTGCTTCAAAAGTAATGCCTTATATAGGAAGAATACAATATCACTAGATGACAGAGCAAATTCTAAGGCGCAAAACTCTTATTTTACACCATTAGGTTTGCATACCGCTAGCACTGAACAAGAAACTCCACGTCACAACCATAAAAATCTCCACCAATAGAAATGACCCACTATTTCTCAGCTGGTATAATGGTGTCATTGATAGGAAAATGTTGCCATTACAGTCCCTAATTCATCAGAGCATATTGTGGGTGTGTTAGGATAGTCTGGACGAGACTGGCAATATGCTTCAAACTGATATGGGGCCTCACATCTTATTGTAAGATGAAGTTTTTCTTCTTTTCTGGCCTAACTCAGAAAGTTCAAGCCTTCAGCATGGTCAGTATTGCAGTGTAGAGGTGAGAGTTGATGATCTGTATGGGTTCCAGGAAATATAGAAGAATCTCCCCTTTTCTATCCCAAAAGACAGTGGACATCACTTTACCTGCTAAAGGCTGAAACTTGAACTTTTTCTTCAGTGGAGAATTATAATCATTACTCCTTATGCTGCTTTTTTTTTGATTTTTGCTTGTAATGGTGAAAACAAATGTTTTCATCATTGCATCATTGTATTGCATCATCATCAGTAATGATGTAATACAAAAAACTCAGAAAACCTATCTCGGAGTGGTTCAGTAGGTCCTGTTTCTGTTGGTGTATGAGCATTTGTGGAACCCATATGATGCAGACTTTTAAACATTCCAACATGGCCACAGCTTTTTCAACATATTGAAGGTGATAACACATTTCCCTGATTGTAATCCACCGATTCATGTAGAAGAGTTGATGCATACACTCCCAGTTTCATGATGTATCACCTGCGCATGGCCATACTGAACATGATTTATCTTTCACGTCACTGTTGCCACTGCTGAAGCTCACCACTCACCACTTCAGTATGCTCACATCCACTCGTTAGTCTTCATAAACTTTCAGCAAGTATTGATGAATGTCAGTGGGTGCAATTTTTTTCATCATGGGAGAATTCAGTTCCATACTTTTGCTTTGTATGTACTTTCTCATCAGACATCATTCTGTCAGAGTACCCCTCTACTGCCATTGATCCACAGCAACAAAAATGTAACAGAATATCAGTAGAAGGCTTCTCAACTTCTCTTGCCATAACACCAGCATCTGCTTCTGGTGCTGTGAGGTAACATAACAAAATAGGAGGCATTATTTTCAGAGCAGTACTTGTACTTTAATGATACAACAGAAAATAGAGTGTAATAAGTGCCTTGATACACTGTTGTTGTTGGATATCAAACTGAACAGTTCCAAAAATTCTCATAAAATATTTCTTTTACATTGGCACTAATACAAAAGCTATCAAGTTAAATTAATACACAGAATTTTTTTATTATTAAGTGTTGTACACAATCAGCAAAATATTTATGTTTACAATTATTAATTATGTCACTTATATTTTTAGGTGGCCAAGAGAACCATGAAACAGTAAAAAACACACCAACAATGGAACAATTTTCCTCTTTTAAGGGGAGACACTGAATGGACATCTTGGATAATGCAGTTAGTAGCTTTGTGATAAAAAAATTAATTGGAAGAAATTCAAGCCCACTGTTCACTCTCAATAAACTTTTGTAGGAGTTTAAGTGTTTTGAAACTTTTAGTCATATTAAGAAATATTTCAAAGACATTTTTGAAAACAACAAAACACACACACACAAAACCCCCCACTATTATATCCTGAAAGAGTCTGACTAAACTAAAGGGCCTAGATACTTTCTTTAAGCAGATACAGATCTATCTGTTTGTAAGTGGATGGGATTCATCTAAATAAACTTCCAGTGTCTAAAACTGTGCATCTAACATGTACCTATAAGAACAGAGAGATGGCTCCAAACTGTATGTTTCCCCATAGTGCAAACAGCTCTGTTCCATGGTGAGAAGGCTTGGGGTGAATTGCTTTCTGGGTGTTAAAATGTTAACAATAAGCATAACCTGTCCAATTGAAACTAGGAAAACAACAAAATAACTTTTTGTTTATTTGTTTTGTAGTTTTGGTGTTGGGCTTTTTATTATTATTATTATTTTCAATTAAAAGATGTACTCTTAGCTTTAAATGTTTTGGACAAATAAAAGCACATTTCTACGCAAAAGGAAAATTATGTTTGTTTTTAAAGACCTCGATGAAAGATGCATAGCCAGCTAGTAACACTCACTGTAATAGACCACCATTCCACACAAAAGCCTTCAAGGAAGTCCCTGACATGGGACTTCTTTGTCTTTCCCTTTTTAAAGTAATTACGTAGTGGGAACATTGTTTTAATTCTGTACATAATAAAACAAAGGGAATGAATCACAGTGGACCACACCATATCTGACAGATCATGTTATGGCACAGCTGTGAATTTTGCATATGGGCTGAGCTGAAAGTATATAACAGTAGACTCTTTTTCAAACAGATGTTTTTATGTATTGATGTCATGGTATATGATTCTTGTTATTGGTATTTAAGATCAAAACATCATGTAAAGCACTGAAATGCCCTCATTGAATCATAGAAGGCCATCACATTGGTCTGGCATGAGCTGCCCTGTGCTGACTATCTTGAATCATTTGCTCATCTCTCACGTTCCTTAAATATGTCTTCCTGGATAATCTGTTCCATGATCTTCCTAGGCACAGATGTGAGCCTTCTAGCTTGTAGTTGCCTGGGACCTCCTTCGTCCTTATCTTATAAATGAGAGTAATGTTTCGCTTTTTCTGTGTCTTCTCCTGTGACTTCTCCTGTCAGACACAACTTTTCAGATATGATGGAAAGTGACAGCAACAACATCAACCAGCACTATCAGGACCTGAGGATGCATGTTGTTCGATTCCATAGACTTGTACACATTCAGACTCATGAGGACTTCCTCTGCCCTTATACTGGGGGGGTAATTTGCTCCCCCAGTTCCCACCAAGAGTTCCAGGGATGTGAATTTCAGTGAAGTGAATAATGTGAGAATCCTGGTTGCCAGTTAAAACTGAAACAAAGAACTCACTGAGTACCTCAGCCTTTTCCATATCTGTAGTAGCCAGTTCTTCTTTATTGTTTAGCAGAGGAGGTACACGTACTTTGGTCTGTCCTTTATGATCAGTGTACATATACAACCCCTTCTTGGTGTTTTTATTGGCTCTCATCAGGTTCAGTTCCATCTGTGCCTTTGCTTTCCTAATTCTATCTATGCATGTCTGGACAGCATCCCTGTATTCCTCCCAGATGACACATCCATGTTTCTGCTGCCTGTGCATGTCCTTCTTTTCCTTCAGATTGACCAACAGGTCCTTGCTGAGCCATACACTTTCCTGCCTCCCTTGCCGTTTTCCTAGCTCCAAAACAGCACAGAAAAGCACAAATTCTAAGTGTGTTTTAAATTACATACATTATTTGAATTAGTTTAAAGTATTCTGAATAATCTGAAGTGTTCCTACAATGCTAGTCTATTCTTAATCAAATGTAATTATTGCACTGCACTAGTGAAATATGGTTTGTTTTTTTTTTCATTATATATCATTTCATATGCTGGTTCTCTCCATTATAGCTTGCGCCATTACAGACTTACATAACATAACTCATAGTCAATTTACTCTCTGAAACATTTTTTCACTGCAAGAGCTTTACAACTTGTGAGAAAGTAATTTTAAGTAAAGTCTTAACAGCATCCAGAAGATGAAGGTGGTCACATACTCTTGAAATGCATTTCTATCAGCTACATGCATGTGGTAAGACGATCTGGTATATTATAAAAACATGCTCAGGAGAAAGCTGTCATCTTCTAGCCAGATAAAAAAAAATTGTCTTTCCTAAAGAAAACCCACAGTGACTGCAAATGTGTGGATTGTTCTTCTAATGAAAGTTACCATCTTTTCCTGCAATCTTTGTTTCTCTTGCCTCTTTAAAGACCACCACAACTACAAGGCCTACAACTATTCAGACATGGTTTGCTAATCCTTGGCACCTAGTTCTGAATTGATATAGCCAGTACACATTCAAACCAGAAAAGCCTTATCTTTCCTTATGTAAAGTATTTCTCAATTTTCTGGTCTTTCTCTATCTCATTTGAAGTTACCATCTAAAATTCTTCTGTACAAAAACAGGAAATATTCAGCTCTTTCTAGAAAACAAATTGTATTACCTTCTCCTCCATGGTATAAATCTTCAAGAGATTAGCTACTTTCAGAGTTCCATTTTCACTTCTGACATGTTTTGAAGTAAAATCAACCAGCTTTATCCTACTCCCACTTAGGTAACTCTACAATCCAGATTCTAGGGAGCATTTTCATGAATGATATCTGTTATTTTTGGCTTTCAGAAAGTGTCCACTGCTCCACACTACACACAGATATGATGAAGCTCTACATAGATTTGTTGACCCAAAACTTGTATCTGGTATCTTTGTGAGAGAAAGTGAATGTGAGCTCAGGAATTACTGCACATGCAAATCATAGCATCTTTTTTGCTGTTCTGCCTCAGACAAGAATGTAGCTCAGTGTTCTGAAAATACTTCAGCTGCCTGATTATTAACTTGTTTCCAGGTGAATGAAGCTAATTAGTATAAAAAAAATGCACCAATTTCATCAAAAAGGTGAAAAAATGTTCTGAGAAATGTCAAATATCACAAGAAATAATCAACAGGTGTTAATTAAATGTCAAAGATTTGTACAAAATTACATGATATCAAACACAGTAGAGAAAACACATTTCTTAAATCATTCATAGGAAAGTATTTCTACTCCTGAGTTTTGAATGAAGATCTATCCTTTTCCTTTACATTGTTCAAAATATTGCTGACATTAATTTTATGTCTGCTCTACAGAGATGACTGCTACAAAATCAGGAATTTTAGAGACAAAGCTAGTGAGAATTGTATATTCCAGAAAAAAAAAATGAAAATCTGAAGGCAAGAAAAGGTTCCAAAATGAACTTCTCTCCGTCAGAGCTCAAAACATTGTTCAGTGGTTATTTTAAAGTGCTAATTTTGTACCAAGGTAAACATTTTAGCTTCACACCCTTCCTTTTATTATTTTTTTCCTTTAAGAAAAGATTGAAATAGAAAAAGTTATAGTTATTAAAAATAAATAAAGAAATGACAACTCTGAAACACTGTTCAATCACAGTCAATCAGAGAATCAAAAAAGCTGTCAAATGTAGGTATCTGTGTGGTTTGTTTGAACTAGTCTGCTGAGTCAACTCCCTACTGATACTGCCTATATGCTAAATTGAATACCAGTTTTATTAAAGTTCTAATCTTTCATTCTAAAAGTTGTGCACTAAAACTTATATTCCTTTATAACTGTATGTCTGTTCATTATGTGCTTCTTCTAATCTGAAATACTTACTCTAAAAAGAACACTCTACAGAAGAAGCATGCCGATGACAGTGTTTTTATGTAAACAGTTTGATAAGTGTATTGTAAATATATAATGCTTGGAACACAATGTCTGCTTCCAAGTGCCATTAATATAATTATGGCCTATTTCAACTGAGCTGTTTGTCTACTTTTCTGCAGTAAGACCAGTGGGATGGAATGCAAAAGAAAAGAAACAAGGATGTAAATTTCACTAAAACTTAGATACATTATGGTGATGATACTCAAGTGAAAACCAGCTGATGTAGATGGTAAAGAGGGTAATTTTGAGTGCAACATGATGAACACATCACTGGTCAGTATATAGCACCACTGACCACCAGCCCAAGCATTAGACGAGACTAGCCCAATGCCAATCCACCACTGGGGGATTAAAAAACAAAGCAAAACAATAAAACAAAAACAACAAAACAGCAAATATTTGCAAAAATCATATGCTAATTTCATACAGGATGTACATAAAATACACCAGTTGTTTTTCTGTAGCAGTTAGAATGTTGATGTATTGGCAGTGAGATACTTAACAGCAGTTTTAAATTACCTTTAAAGAACTGAAGTCTTGGAGTAAGCTGGAGCTGTGTTATGAGTCCATAAAGTGTTTCTAGCTGTCTACAGCTACTGATCTGCAATGTAAGGCAGACGAATATTATACAAGGTCTTCTCTGAAAGTAATGCCTCCTGTTTTATTACTTTGGCCCAGAACATCAGAGGTGGATGTTGGTGGTATGGCAGTAGAACCTTCCCACCAGTTTCCCATTACATTTTACTGCTGTGTAACAGAAGACAGCAGAGGGGCAGTCTGACAAAATGGTATTTCACATGGAAGTGCATATGAAGCAAAGGACTGGAAATTAATTCTGCCATGCAGGAAAAAATGGCAGCCACTGACAGTCATCAACACGTGCTGAATGTTTATGTTGACACGTAAGTGGATGTCAGCATAGCAAGGTGGCAAGTGGTGCATTTCAGCAGTAGCAACAGTGACAGTGGGTCCTCTGCTGGTATAGGTTTTTGTGAGTGCAGCTTGCAGGTTCTTGATCATTGCTGGAAAAATGCAAAACTAATAGTGGTGACTATGTTGAAAAACAGTATTTTGTAGCTGAGAATTTCCTTCATCAAATAGTGTTATGGTGCCCTTTTTAACTATTGCAATTTCCATGGAAATAAAAGGAAGGTATTACTTTCAGACGACTTATATACATAAAGCAGAGTAAAACAAAGTGAAGCAAATAAAATAAAATACTTTTTAAAATTAAAACAACAACCAAAAAAATTTTTAAAAATATAACTTTTGTAAAGATATCACTCTCCAAACAGAAATTACTTTTTAATTAACTCGGTTAGTTTCATTAAAGAAAGATCTCTTGTAACAGTGAAGGATTCCTCTTCTTTTTCTAAACTGTATGAATGTCTGACTATAAATCTCAGATTTAATCTTGCCTTTGCTTTATTCATATCTCTGCAAGATTACTGAATCAATTTTGTGATAGCTTTTACATATATTCATAATTATGCACAGGTATAGAAGTAATTTCTTTATAAGACAATAGTTTTCAATTATTTTTAACATCAATATTAAGGGGGAGAATTAATTTTAATGTTACAGTTTCACAAAATAATATCTCAGCAACTGTTACATACCTTGAATTATATCAACCAATAAACCATAAATAAATAATTAAGAATATGAAAATAATGTAAGTTCTGTTTTCTTTTGAAAAGAATCACAGAACATAGAATCCTTAGAGTTGCAAATTTATGTCTAATTTTCTTAACATGGAAGAAATCAAACAGAAATATTGAATCCAATTCATAAAGCAGTGAATACTTTAAATACATGTATATGTTTCGTTGATGAAATTGCATGTAGACATCTGGTAAACATTCACTAACTATTTTTAAATAAAATATTCGATTCTGGACAAAAATAAATAAATTGGTTACAGAATACAAGGTAAAATAAACAGAATGTAGGCACATTAATAATATCTATCGGGGATGGCAACGAGGTTGAGTGGCAAAATGTAGGTTTGTATGAAACAAACAAACAAACAAACAAAAGTGTGTCAACAATGGGGGGATGTGGGGGGGGGAGGAGTCCAAAAACCTCTGCATGACATTCTGTCACCTGTAATAGCCTTTGCAGCAATCCGAGAAACATGAGATCTAAAACTGCTTATCTACTGCTTATCTACTTATCTGCTACAGTTATTCCTGGAAGATCAACTAACATTTTTAGAATACGTCCTGACTCAGAGTAATTACTAGAGCATATAAATGAATATAAACTCATTGATTGTATGGAAACAAAAGATTATTATATACATTAGTTTTTACTATGTTATATTATGGATCAGATCTTAGTATCTTTATGTCAATCACTTTTTGAAATACTCCTTACTGGAAGAAACAGAATAGTAAAAACATTTGGTCAGAGCTAAAAGTCATAGGTAATTTAATCTGCCTGGAAATTTTTAATACTTTGTTTCATATAGATTTTGTTGCACAAGACTATAAATCACTTGTTTAAATAAGAAGTCACACCCTTTTTTCCCGAGGCTTACTTTGTTAGTCTTCCTATGACTCCACGTACATAAAAATGTTACTAGTTAAGGGTGGATGTGACCTTTCTAACACAGGACAGATCTGCAGAAACACAAATGAAAGCTAGTTTATTGTGTTTTGAATATCTAAAGAAAAAAAGAGGTTTTGATTGGTTTTGCATTACTTTGAACATTTCTAGGTTAGAAGTCATGAAATAAAACCTATGCATTTCCTGTGCAGGTACATCTTGCTTAACAGTATAGAATCAAGAAGTGGTATTACTAGAAGACAGAATGTACACAGGAGTTATGTACAAATATGTACTTATTGTGTGATGAGTAAGAAAAAAAAAAAAAAAAAAAAAGTGTTTATAACAAAATAGCATCATAAAATCCTGGAACAATGTTTCCACAGAGAACAACCCAGAAAGAAAAAATGTTCAAGTTGTTCTTCACAAAATAAAGGGTAACGCTTCCAGTATGACTAAAAGTCATATTCCATTTTAATACATAGCCTTTCATAAAACTTTCACAAAGCAGAATCCCAGATAAAACAAGTATGACAGGCATAAGAAGCAGTTCTGACAATTACAGACACAAGTCATTCATTACATACAAAAGAGAAAGGGAAAAGGAAAGGGAAAGCGAAACAGAAGGAAAAGGGAAAGGGGAAAGGGGAAAGGGGAAAAGGGAAGGGGAAGGGGAAGAGGAAAGGTGAAGGGGAAGGGGAAGGGAAAGAGAAATGGAAAGGGAAATGGAAAGGGAAAGGGAAAGGGAAAGGGAAAGGGAAAGGGAAAGGGAAAGGGAAAGGGAAATGGAAAGGGAAAGGGAAAGGGAAAGGGAAAGGGAAAGGGAAAAGGAAAGGGAAAGGGAAAGGGGAAGGGAAAGGGAAAGGGAAAGGGAAAGGGGAAAAAGAAAAAGAAAAAGAAAAAGAAAAAGAAAAAGAAAAAGAAAAAGAAAAAGAAAAAGAAAAAGAAAAAGAAAAAGAAAAAGAAAAAGAAAAAGAAAAAGAAAAAGAAAAAGAAAAAGAAAAAGAAAAAGAAAAAGAAAAAGAAAAAGAGAGGAAAATAAAGGAAAATATTTATATCAATAAGATTGAGCTACACAGAGTCACAGAAAAGGAGGAGCTCAGCATTTATAAATATCCACCAAATGCACAGTGAAAAGAAGATGGCAATCAGAAAAGATTGCACTTGATAAAAATCAGGTACATTTTTGTTTTGAGTCTGTACAGTGGGAGTGCACTTATCCCTTGATGAACCAGCTACTTCATGAGAGGCACTTGATAACTGCTTAAGCATTATGCTCAATTTAATATAATCTTTTACATAGCATGAGGTCCCAGTTCAGCACAATGTAATTTCAGAAGCAAAGAGATGTAAATATGTGGGTTTCAGGTAACTCAAGGCTTTTAAGATATCCTTCAGTCATATTTTCTTAAAAAGTTTGGTTACAGAAACACACATACATATTTGTGACATATGTTCATCCACGTTTCCATTCTAATATATGCTACAGTATCTTATAGCTGAAAATAAGCATCAGGCAAATTCTCCTTTCCAAATATTAAATGCATTGTTTCCCTTAATACAAATATAAATCTGAAGCAAATGGGAATTTGCTCTTCATTTTGTGGTCTCAAGCAGTGATGGTCCTGTAGACGTGTACTCCAGCTTCTCCTACAGCACCTCTGGTATCAGGCTCAGCCTTACCAAACAAAGCTGCCTGCTGCTATTCTTCTATACTTGAGGCAGAGATGAGTTTTACTTGAGCTGCTTCCCTCCCCTTCAGAAGCAGACTGTGACATGGCCATTGCCTTAGTCCCCAGGCAAAAAAGCACTAAAGTCTCTGCCTTAAGTCTCTGTAGCCTTGCTGTTTGCATTGTGGTGTGCTCAAAAGCAATACTAGAGGTGTGTTCTCCTAGCCTTCACCCTTGCAATGCATGAAACAGGATTTGCTGGAGGTCACTTCTCCCACCATTACCTTTTCTGTCTCTGTCTCATTACATCAGTGGCTCATTACTTTGCCTTCTCTACTCACCAAGTTCCTGCTGTCAACTGCATTTCATTTCCACCCCTCACTGAATTCCTTTGTTCCTCTGTTTCAGCACCCTTTGGCAAAAGTCACAACTGCACATTTAACACAAGGAATCATTTTTATCTCATTGAAATACACAGAACTTTACTAGATAATTTAAAGTTGGCTACAGGCAGAAGGCAATTAAACTCTGTCCCTAGTCTTATAAACAATTCAGGACACTAATGGCATGCACCACAAGGCAAACAAGCTGCACCATGTGACAAACAGAGCACTCTTTGTGAAATTGTTTGGGTACTCCAAGGGAAAGCATACCTCGTGTCTATAATGTGCTTGCAATGCCAGAGAAATTAGGGGCCTCTTGCTGTGACAAGTCCTTTTACTGGAGAGATTGTGGTAGATTTGGTTCAGTGATCACACCCAGCGTTTCTGGGGAGGCTAGGAGTCTGAATACAGCTACTTTTAATTAATGCTGAGAAAGGACAACTGTTGTATTTTCTCAAATACTGTTGCTTTGTAACAGGTATGATCATGATCCAAACAGAAGGCAAAAAAGAAGGTTAAAAGCATTTCTGCTTTGTATGAGACAGCCAAATGCAATGTTATGTTGACAAATAATTTGGAGGAAAAAAAAAAAAAAAAGAAAAAAAGAAAAATTTTTTTTTTAAAAAAAGCTTCAGAAATTATTATTCTTTAAAATCTGCAGTGGGATTCCCTTCTGGTTGTACATGCTTTTGTTCTCTTCTGAAACAGAAGATGAACTATCAAAAGTAAGTACTTATCAAATTTGGAAATAACTCATATTTGGAAATTTTATGCCAGTCAAACTGAAGCTGCCTTTTGCTAAAGATATTTTCATTCATATGCATATACTGTGATGAAGATATAATTACTTATCCTTTCTCTACAAAGGACACTCTAAAATGTGATACGTAACTGTTAATAACATTAAACTGAGTTTGAAGTTTGAAATCTCTTCTTTAAATTTGAATTAATTCATTGTAATCCACTGCTAGTATTCTGTTCAACTCTCAGTATTAAAAGTAAATGATTCACCATAAGCAAATGACAGCACATGTACTTGTTTGTTTAGCCATAGGAATGATGACATAATGCTTCTTCAGCAAATATAAGCTGTTTTTTTCCTTTTAAAAGTTACATTTTTTCTGTCTTTTTGCTTTTATCTTTCTTTTATATAATATTTCCCTAAAGGACTTTCTCTTTCCACTTTGCTGTATCAATTAGTACCTAAATTCTAATATACTGATATTTGACTAAATCCATACTACCATATGCAGAATATGTATTTCATACCTCATTTTTCCATTGTTTTCATCACATCATTTGAACAAGACCTATAAGCCACAAACAAATTCTAAGATCAGACTAATGTCTGTTTTGAGTTACTTTAAATAGTGAATTTAGAATTTTTTTTTTTCCATGTTTCTGCTTATGGACTGCAATTTCTGTTGTAGTGTACAAAAATAAGCTCTTACGCAATGCAAAAGTTGAACTGAAAAAAATGATAGCAGAAAATTTAACATGATCTACAGTGCTACATTTATCAAATCCTTGAACTGTACAGCAAAACTAAAATTCCAAGTAAGACACATTTGCTCAGAACTAAAGAAAAAGGTCACTTGATACAAAGTTTAAATACCTTCTGTTCTCACAGTCAATTCTGCCTGGGTAGTAATTGGGTCAAAATGCATTGAAATTTATGTTCTCAATGAAAATGATATTTTGAGCTGCTTAAGTTTTAACTGCTAGTTCAAAACTCATAGAAAAAAAAATTAAATTTTGGCTTTCTGAACTGTTGTTAGTTGTCATAGTAAAACCATTGAGACAAATATTTTGACATGAACAAAGCTGTCTCCCAAACATTTTTTATGCCCTGCCCAGAGTTCATTCATTTTTCAGCCAGTTCACTGATTATTTAACAGTTGTCAACTGAGAAATCTTGGGTAGATCTAAAATCAGTGTTCTAAAAAGTTCTTAAAATGTTCTAAAAATAATGTTCTAAAATATTCTAAAATGACGTTCAAAAATAAACATCACAAAACAGTGTTTACTTTGTAAATTTCTAGTCCTATGATAGGATCTATTATCTGTCTGTTAGTTGAAGAAAACAATTTTTTACTACTTAGGAAATGCTTACAGTTTCATAATCTGTTTATACCACAGCAAAATCTAAAAGTAGTTGGAAATTACTTTCCCTCCCCCCACTGAGTGCAGTTACTAAGAAAATACAGGTTTAAAGACTGAAATAGGAGCTGTAGATGATGGGTGAACCTACGTAAGGAGGCATCTGTTTTTATCTTTATAGATTTTATCTGCTTATTATTTGCTTTAAGAAAACAAAATGGAAATGTTGCTAGTTTCAGTCTTCTAATATAGGAAAGGTTCTAAATACAACAGAACAGGAAGGTAGACAACAAATAACCATAGCATATTTGATACTGAGAGTTCCAGGAGAGAACAAACTGGACACAATCTGCCAGTTTCATTATTTTTAATGGTGTGTCACAATAATTTAATCTCAGATTACTTGCAAAATATATTGATAGACTACACAACAATGGCAACAGTGTTATTATTTTTTCACTTTGGATTTAAAAAGATGAATAGTACACTTCATCATTTTAAAAATACTAAATTATTTCAAATTTCACAAAGTAGTGTTGTTACAAAATGAAAACTGAAAACTAGAAAAATGATTTTCTTTCCCTTCAGCTCATTTACAGTATCTACCACAGAATAACAAACATAAAATTATTTTGAAATGTTATGGAAATCCCGGGAAAAAAAATTCCACTGTCTAATGGTGAAAATGCTTTAAAATGATGAAAATAAAAATATCAATTTTACTTAAAAGAAAATTCATCTCGGCTTTATTAAAAGTAAGCGCATCAGCCTCAAAAGTATCATTTTCTGTGGAAAAGATCTCATTTGAAAACATGACTTCACCATTTTCACATTTTTAGTCTTCGTACAACCACAGCATCTGCAACAGAATCATAGAATGGTTTGACATGGAAAGGACCTTAAATACTGGCTAGTTCAGACACCCTTGCCAGGAGCAGGGACAGCTTCCACTAGACCAGGTTGCTCAAAGCACCATCCAGACTGGCCTTGAGCACTTCCACAGATAGGTCATCCACACCTTCCCTAGCAGCCTATTCTGGTACCTCACCACCCTGATAGTGAGGTGTTTCTTTCTAATGTCTAAACAAAATTTGTATTCTTGTAGTTAAAAACCACACCCTATCACAATATTCTCTGTTAAACAGTCCCTCCCCATATTTATAGTAGATCCATTTTAGGTATTGGAAGGCCACTATAAGGCCAGCTCTGAGCTTTCTCTAGGTTGAACAACCTCTAATATCTCAGTCTTTCTTTGTATGAGAAATGCTCCAGCCCTCTGATTATCATGGCCATTTTTTGGACTCACTAAAATAGACCTATGCCTTTCTTTTTGAGTTTGGGGGTTCTGGTATTCCAGGTGGGATCTTAAGAGAATGAAGTAGGTGAGACTCGCTTCCTTCATCCTGCTGCCCATGTTTCCTTCTTTTGATGGAATCCAGGACACAGTTGTCTTTCTTGGTTACAAGTTACAACACATTTAACTTTTCATCTAACTGCACACTCAAATCATTCTCCACAGGGTTGCTCTCAATCTACAATAGAAAGCAATAAGCCAGTTATTGCCCCATCCCTACAACTCCTCTACAAATATGAAGGACATATTTGGTTATTTGAAATCACAGTTAAATCACAGTTAATCACAGTGAGTTAAAAATGTGTTGGGTTGACCACAGCTTGCTGCCAAATGCCCACTCAATTCTCTTTTGCTCCTCAGAGGGATATGGGGAGAAAACACGGGCTGCAGTTCTTCAAGACTGGGTCTGTAAACAGTTTTTTAGGTTGAAAGTACTCCAGTGTGAGTTCCCTCTGGATTCCTGACTGCAGCTCCTTACAAGATAAACTGTGTCGGTGTGTTCTTTTTTCCACAGACCGCAGGTCCTGAGTGCAGATCCGTGTGTTATTTCCACACACCACAGCTTCTTTCAGATCATAACTACTTGCTGATATGTGAATCTTCCATGGGCTTCAGTGTGGGCTTCCATATGCTCCAGCATGTCCTTAATGATGAGAGTTATGAAAAACAAATAGAAATCATTGTTAGGGCCATTGTATATACACAGTGTTATTTAATTTAAAACCTGAGAAACTAGAATTTTGACCTTACAGTTTCTGCATTTGAAATCCATTATCATTGTGTCCTCATGAGTTCACTCTTCAAGAAAAGCCTGCAATGGACTGCAGTTGTCCACATAACAGAAAAACTGTCAGGAGCAGGGAAGTACTTACTCGAGGTCTGGTCCAAAGCCCCTTGAAATCTTTCATATGCCAGTTCATCTTAACTTTTATTTCTCCATGGTTTGCAGTGTTTCAATACATTTTTGGTTACTTTTAGAAATCACAATATTTACAGAGAACACAAGAACAATAACTGCCTCATACTCCCTTCTGCATTTCATATTTGCCTTTTAGTCTATATCATAGAAAGATTCAGAGAGCCATTCAGGGTTGAAGGGACCTTTGAAATCATCTGACCCAACCATCTGCTCTGGGTAGGGTAAACTTAAGAATGTTTCACAGTACTGTGGGCAGCTGGATTTTGAATATTTCCAATGACATGGACTCTACAGTCTGCATCCAAGACCACACGCTAACCCATAATTCAGTGAACAAAATACTTATCATTCAGAATCATCACCATATACAGCACCTATGATGCAGCACTTAGCATAGAAATTTAACTTCAAGTTTGATTTTAAAACAGTTGTCTGACATTGAAGTATTCTTTAGCCTGCAAATATTCACTAGAAGCAAGAACAGGAAAAATATTGTTAGTGTGTATCTTTGCACCGTGTTTTACACTAAATAAATCCTTAGAGGACTGGCAAACAAGTCTTGGAAAGGCTTCTACATAAATCAGCCACATATAGTTACATAATAAGGACTCTTAAGTCTGGAAATGTACCTTACTGTAAGCTGAAATCAGAGTAAAACATTTAGTGATAGCACAAAGCAGATGCAAAAGACAGTCCAACTAGCAAGTAAATCATTAACAGCCTGCGAACATGAAATTACTCTGCGAGAAGATTAAGGAACTCCCAGATGTTCAGATAAAGCAGAGATACCATTTTACTCTGCAGAACAAAGTTCAATTTTACTTAAACTAGCACCAGAGCTTATACTGCAGCTAAACTCATCACACCACTACTACATCAGTATCACCCAAACAGTTTATCATTCACATAAAGAGCTGGCTTACAGCATGATTTTCAGATACTGCTAATAAACATAAGCAGCATTTAAGCTACATTT
Organism: Coturnix japonica; assembly: GCF_054131305.1. Classification (NCBI taxonomy): domain Eukaryota; kingdom Metazoa; phylum Chordata; class Aves; order Galliformes; family Phasianidae; genus Coturnix; species Coturnix japonica. The sequence goes on from NC_140702.1 coordinate 39,967,236, forward strand.
AAGCAGACAGGTAGCATTACAGTTCTGCTGTCTCTATACAATCTAAAATACGGTTCTAGACATCCCTGAAACATAATAAAAACAAGCACATTAAGCAACTATAAATGACTATAGACCATTACTCAGAAGAAATCTGAAAACATACAGTAAAATGGACACTTCTTCAGACAGGATAAAGATAAAAAGTATATTGAATAGCTGCTAACTTGCTCATCTTTCATTCTGAATTTCTATGATATTTTTCTGGAAGACCAGAAATAAAATAAGGTCCTTAAAAGGCAGAGCAAAATGAAGCTTATGAAAACTCCTTAGGTAGGCATGTTTTTGTAGAGTATCCAGATCGACTGCCTGTGAATTCAAAACACAGGCTGAACTTTTCCTTAAAAGTAATGGGATGTTGTTCCCTCTTGAAGGGCTTTTCTACCATGACTGCTTATAAAGGTGAAGATCTCAAGATTAAATACTGGAGAATAAATTAATAAATATATGCATATCTTTAAGGAGTGTGCTGCTCTGAGAATTCCAATATAATGCAATATTCTGGAGAGCTGTTACAAACATTAGAGTAAAATCTCTATTTTGCATATATGTGAACTCAAATAGAGATAATCTTAAAAGGGAGTCCACTTCTAAAAATAAAGAAGTTGATACCCAAAGCTCATTTGCTTCCTGTTTTTTTGTTTGTTTGTTTGTTTGTTTGTTTGTTTTTCTTTTAATCTGTCTCTCTTTGGAGCAAGTGGCAAATTTTGTAGCTTTTGTTCTTGATTTTCATTGTGTTGTTTTGCTTTGTGGTGTTTTTTTAATTATTATTATTATTATTTATTTTTTATTAGTTGCTGGAATTCCATCAGGGGATACTTTTGGTAAGTTTATGGAATTTTGATGTTTAGCTTCTAAAGTGAACTTCATTTAAAATATGTTTCTATACAGAAGTCTGGAGAATCACATACTTGTTTTGTTTAATATTGCTCAGGATTTGTGCTGCACAGGAAGGAAATAATTTGTCTAGAGACATCTTCTACATCTTGGTTTTGTCTACAGCTTGAAAGGCAAGTCAGTAATAAAACCCTGACCAGAGGAAATGGTATAATTAGGATTGGATGTTTGAACATCCTGTGGATTTGGTATGCAGCCCACATGTAACCTGCAATGTTACAAGTTCCACTGTGGTGTCAGTACATTTGTACTATGCTGACTTTGGTGGTCAGATAGTACAAATGCCCACCAGCAAAAGATTCTTTCACAAGAAAATCAGGGCTTTGAGCAACTTTTGGGACATAATTTTATGCAATAATGGAAACACTTGATTGTTGATTTTGATACATTGGCACTGACCAGCAATGTCCTCCTGCAGCAACACATCTGTGCATAAAACCAAGAAATTATGCATCTTCATCCAATGTCATTTTTGCAATAATCTGCATCAGGATCTGTGGTACATACATAAAATAAGAATAAAAAATAGATGTATTCAGACTTTGTGTGTGTGTGTAACATCTCTGTCCTAAAATAATTGCTATCTTTGTCTCAATACAAGAGAAAACAACGACAAAGATTAATCACTGTTCCTTTGTACACCACGAGGAGGTGCAATTGGTCTTCTCTAATAAATATTTGCCTTATTCTTGTGATTTTGATTTTGTTTGTTGTTGGCTTGGCTTGTTTTTTGTTTTGTTTTGTTTTTTGGAGAAGGGCAGTGGTCTTTTCACACTTTTAATACTTATTAATATTCCACAAATTTTGATACTTTTCTTTGATATTTCATTTTTGGCCTTAGACTGAAGGTCTAATTTCCTTTTCTTTTGATCTTAGATGTGTAACTGTGGCTTCTTCTTTGTGTAATCACATCCACTTCTTTCTTTTTTTTTTTTTTCTCATCAGTGATTTGGTTTTCTTGCTAATCTCACATCCCATTCCCTGCTGGTATACATGCAGAAAGAAAAAATTGATCACGAAGAAACATCCAAACCACTGTCCTGACATTTTTTGGCTTGTAGAAAGTGTGGATATCACACTAAGTGGAAATAATTATGGTAAAGAATAAGGATCATGAGACAATTCAGAATTGCAAGGGAAGTGCAAAGAACTTTTACGGTTGTCAATCTATTGAATTCATCAATAAAAATCTGCATTGCTTTTTTACCAGTTATCATCATCTTGCTCTTTGATTTTGTACAACAAGAATACTTACCATCCCATCTTGGTCATAGTTAATGTAAACTATATGTAAGAGCAATCAACTGTAATTGATTTCACAGAAGAAACAAGTAATTGATTTCACGGAAGATACAGAAGTTGAAAACATGATGCACTGAAAAATCTGCTGTAGACTGAAACACTAATAGAACTAAAGACAAAGAGCACAGAAAACACATAGTTCTGATACCGGACAGGACAGAATATTTTTATAATAATACACAGTTGCTATTTTTCAAGTTCAGTCTGCTGACTCCCAAGAATCTTCATTGTTCTGCTGACTTGCTATTTCTCTTCTATTATACTTTCCTCTTCAGATCTGTACAGTTTACCAATCTTCAGGATTCAGCAACTACCTTTTATCTTTTTCACCTTTTACAGCAGATATAAAACCTGAAGTCAGAAGGAGGGACTTCAACCAAAAAAAGCTTTAAATATGTGCCATTTTCCTTAGAATTTGTGTAATTTTACTTTTGTTCTCAACTTCGTGCTTCTTTCAGTCAGCCCTTTATCCCAAATCTCTCTTTGCTCTTCCTTTGAAAGATATACTAACAAGACTAATCTGAGATAAGGATATCTTTGTCCCAAAGCTCTACTAAATAGTGCCTTAGCTATTACATTTTCCTACTTCAACCACATTACTCACTTTCCTCTCACACCTCTCCACATACTTGGTATTTGTTGGTTTTCATTGTTTCAGCTATCTGTTCTCAAAAGTCAGCTTTACTATTTCTTCTATTTACCCTGTCAGAAAACACATGATTACATTGCCCAGTGACTTTTCACTCAGCTTCTCTTTGCAATAAGGCTATACACCCTTTTGTTTCTTGCATGTAACAATTTGCTTATTTCTAAACTTCCTGACATTAATAAATTCACTCTTTCCTGACAGAAGCAAATTTATTGTTTCTATTGTTTTCAAATTTATTTGGTTGATTTTAAAAAATTGTTCTCAACATGAGTACATAAATTTGCTTTTTCATCTTTCTCTGATGGTTTTCGAAAGAAAAATGAAATCAAACTAGCATAGAAAATGCTTTAACTTAGTTTTATTTTCCCCCTGATTTCACTTTCAGAATGGGTTTTTACATCCTTTCTCCAGGTGTTCACTGAAAACCTTTTTCATAAGAATCATAACCTTTTTCATAAGAATCAATGAAAATCTCCAAACTAAACAAACAAGCAAAAAAAAAAAAAAAAAAAAAACAACAAAAAAAAACCCCTCCACGATAAGTACTGCCCCGGAGGCATTCATTATCATTACCATCTATTTGTTCCATACTGCTGGGCATACTGGGATATAGGTATCCCAATACACAGTATGGCACCACTGAGTGACCTGAGATGTGGCACGAGTCAGGGATCGTTTTGCTCAATGGAGGGGTTTTCTCAGGGAGAAAACTGACCTGCTTGATGAGAGACAGTGGACTAGAGTTGGTCAGGACTTACAGCACTCCGTGACTGTGAACAATAAAGAGGCACGTTCTTTGGCACCAACATGGCGGGCAATACCCCTCACCATCGATGATATAAAAGATAATGCAACCATCGTGGAGGGCGTTAACATCTGCTAAGCATTTGTTGGCATGACCCATACTGACTCTCCTGTCAGTAGCCGTTCTGCTGACAGCAAACAAGAACACAAGTTAATTCTGACTTAGCAGGTTCCTACAGTGCCTCTGACTGATGGAGATGGACCTTCTACTACCATCTCCAGATTATTATTTGGAAGGAGAGGACACCTCGATGTTTTGGGAACTCTGTGCCCTGCTGAGGGAGCAGAAGGATCAGTATCATGACTTGTCAAATATAGAGGAACTCGACCGAAAGAAGGACTCAAAGACTATACAGCACCAATATAAGGTCACTTTGGTTGCTGTGATGCATGACTTGAGTAACTTAAAAGAGCAAGGCATTGGGGCAGGGTGTTAGTTTGTTAGTTTTGTTAGTTTGCTTTCTGCCTCCCTTCCGAAGCAAAATCCTGAGCTTCTTCTGACACAAAATCCAGGTGTGATCTAGAATACACCTTCAGAGGAAATATCCTTGTGAAAAAATCTGAAGAAACTACACTTCAGCACAGTACAAAAAGATTTCATTCCTTCTTGGCATCTGTTTGCACCATATATACTGTTGGAGAAGTGAAAGACAAGCTCACAGTATTTCAGAAAGCTGGATTAAAACTGTACACATGGAAAACAGCAGCTGGAGTTCACAGGTGTCCCATCCTCAGCATGCTTGCAGCCCGTCTGGACTTCAAAGATTAGTTTCATGTAGCGTTGTCAAAAAAACTGTGCTTAAGGGTCAAGGTTTCTCTGGAACTGATTACTTAAAGTGTCATGACATAGAATCACAGAATTATCAAGGTTAGAAAAGACCTAGAAGATCATCTAGTCCAACCATAACATAAATTGGTGATGAGGAAAATGAGGTTGGAAGATGATAAGGTTGGAAGAGGTTGATGAAGTTGGAAGATGATATTATAAAAAAAAAAAAAAATAATATGAAAAACTCCAACTTATGTTCAGTAAGAGTAAGCTGTGAAATGACAGATGGCAGGAAAAATAGAGTAAGGAGAGGAAATCTTTTTCTACACAGTATGTTACTTAAACAGAAATATAGACCACACTAACCAAAGCATTGGATTGAAGTTTCAGTGACCAGGGCTTTCAGGTTTCTAAATCATCATTTTACAGAGACTACGGAAGATTAAGCACACCAGCAAGCTAGTTATCAGCAATTCAGGCAGATTTTTTTCTTGTTATAGCAACATTTTGATCGTTTTTCATTTGACAAAGGGATAGAGAGAGAACTTCTTGGAGGAATCTTGCCTCAAGATAATGTATCCTCACAAACTAAAAAAGCAAGTCTAATGCTTCCACAGTTGTGCCATTCTTTTTGTGTCTAATAGTCCCTTTTCAACATTTGGAAACTGAAATTTTTGTGGTGCTTATTAAAATGTTCTGTCCATGCTGCAAACGCAAACTAATGGTCAGTTTCAAACTAGTTCTGCAGTCATTCTGGTAGAAGGTACACAGTGCATTGCATTACTCAGCCTTTACTGAAACAAACTGTACCACACCCTTACTGGATGTAATCCAAGGTTTTTATACGGATCAAATATGCATAGTCATACTGTAATTATTCTTCATCTCAGTGCAATGCAAACTGCTGAAATGAAATACATTCTGTTCACAACTAACCACCATGAGACAGAGAAAGTACAAAAGATTCCTTATAATTCCTGGAGAAATCCTTTATTCTCGGAGTTCTCAAAAAAGAAATAGCACAACAGTCACTTTTTCTCCTTTAAAATTATTCACTCAAAGTCTTATTTTCCCTGAGGAGCTTTGCTTTGGGGATCTTCATAGAGCAGAGCCCTAGGTTGCATGGCTGCAAGTTATACAGTAGTGGATTTTTAACTTCAGCAATTAATCACAGATTACTTTAAATCTCTGGCAATTCCTTTGAGAAGAAGGTGTTGCAGCAGTGCTAGTTTCTGTTGACTTGTATGTATCTCATAATCTAGTTTCTTATTTACTTTGGTCTGCCACAAATCTCCACTAACATTTCTGATTCACTACAGCATTATACTACCTTTATACTGAATGCATAACTCTGCTTAGAAAATCAGAGTAACAGAGCATGGTTCTCAGCTTTTAAATTATTTTTTAATTTTAAAACTGTTGAATATTAGCATTACCCAGTCATTTAACAGACATAGAGCAAAACCATACAAACAACACTTAAAGTTTAAATATGTACCACACTGTAAGCTGAAATCAGAGCAAAACAGTAAAGCCTTTAGTGGTATAACAAAAAGCAGATGCAGAAGACAGTCCAATTAGGCAAGTAAATCATTAATGGCCTGTGAACATGAAATTAATCTGCAAGAAGATTAAGGAACTCTCAGATGTTGTTCAGATAAAGCAAAGATACCATTTCACTCTGCAGAACAAAGTTCAATTTTATTTATACTAGCACCAGAGCTTAGATTGCAGCCAAACTCATCACACCACTACTACATCAGTATCACCCAAACAGTTTATCATTTACGTAAAGATCTGGCTAACAGCATGATTTTCAGATACTGCTAATAAACATAAGCAGCGTTTAAGCTACATTTAAGCAGACAGGTAGCATTACAGTTCTGCTGTCTCTATACAATCTAAAATATGGTTCTAGCAACTATAAATGACTATAGACCAATACTCAGAAGAAATCTGAAAATATACAGTAAAATGTATATTCTTCTTCAGACAGGATAAAGATAAAAAAGAATTTTGGGTAGCTGCTAACTTGCTCATCTTTCATTCTGAATTTCTATGATATTTTTCTGGAAGACCAGAAATAAAATAATGTTCTTAAAAGGCAGAGCAAAATGAAGCTAATGAAAACTCCTCAGGCAGTGGTAGAACCTCTTTTCACCATAAGACAGTACCCCCTTCCTCCCTTCATGATAGTGGATTCTAGGGGCTAAAAGCATTTGGAAGCATGGCTGTAAACCATGAAGTAAAACACAGTAGGAACACTGGAAAGACTATAAGACCATTTGAAACTATAACTTGTCATTCCATTTGCCATTTATTTCTCATCAGATCTGTTGACAAATAACAGCTTTCCAATTTAAAGATGATCTTACATGTTGAATGGTGATTGAAGTTTTTCTTTGTTTTGTGGGTTTTGTTGTTGTTCTTTAAGGAAGAATTATTTGGAAAAACAAAAAAAAAACAAAATAATACAAAAAAAAAAATTCAAAAGAATTGCCACTGTGTAATGTAATTTTCATGTAATAAACTAATTATCTGCACTTCTTTTTTTCCCGGATGTCTGTAATATTCCCTTGGGATCTGACTGCAGTTCAACACTATTATGCATCATTATGAATAAAGCAAAAGCATTGAGGTTATAAGAAATTGCAGCACCTGAAGTCCTAATGCTCAAAATCATAAGAAAAATGCAACAGATAACCATTTAACTCTTTGCAAGGTTTACTCTTTGCTAAGTAAATCAGTACTGAATAGCCTGAATTCAAATGACCTTTAAGACCCTAAGAACTATCTTCCTTAAACTGCAGGCATTTGGGAAACTGAGACAGTGAAAGAGAAGTATTCACACACAGTTGAGAATTTTTAGTACCCTGGATAGAAGGGCTTCAGTAGCAATAGTCAAGATTGGGAAAGAATAGGATATCCATTCAAATCTATTATTTCCTCTGGGACCACAAGGTCATGGAGTTAGAACTGAGAACATTTTATTCTCCAAATTATAGAAGCGGGTGTTTGAGTTGAATTGCAAAACAGGAAAAAGTATCTTATTTTGTATATCAATATCTATGGCTGCCCTTCAGACAGTTAAGCCAAAGTCAGCTTTCTGCTTACATTACATACACTCAGAAAATTTCAGTTTTTGCAGCTCACAGTTCAATAGGGTTTTGTTGCATTTTTGCATGCTGTTTGCTTATTTTATGAATTGAGTGTGGCAAGTGCCTGACCAGAGTCTACAGTGCTTTGCAAACTATTTTAATTTTTTTTTTTTTAATTAAACATATGTTCATTAAGGAACCACTTCTCATAGGAATGAAAAAAATAGCATTATAGGAAGTATTTTGTTCATATTAGAAAAGTTCACCTGTCCATCTGCTGTATTAATCTGTTTACATTAGTGAGCATTAACTTTAACAACAGCCAAGAAAACAATGAAAATTCAGAAAATTTATTGAGAAAATGGAAGGGACAAACTGACAGGAAAATCCAATGAGATAAAGAAATAGAGTCTTTACAGCAAAATACAGCTAAGCAATTTCAATATACACTACAGTTGAGGTAACTAAAGTATTATAGAATAAATCAAATTATGTCTGAACATATTTTTATTTTAAATCTTCCACTTTTTAATTTTTTTCTTTAAGAACATAGAACATTTCTGTAGGAAGGAGGAAGGGCACTTTTATAATGAATTCTCCATTAAAACAGCAGGTTTCAAGAAAACAATGGACAAAGATATAAGTATACACAAAACTCATTAATTTCAAAAGAAAATACCACAGCTTAAAACTTTATTTGAATTTATGAATTTGATAGAATGAATAGAAAGTCATATTAGGATTTTTATTATATATATATTAAAAAATAGCCCCAAATATGTGCAAGAAGAAATAATGATGAAAAAAAGGCACACAATATTATAATAGCATATGAAAAAATGGGGGAAATCTTTCAGATGAAGCAGTTAAATTCTGCAATTTCTTACCAGATGAAAGTGTTACAGTAGGGAGAAAGTAAACAAGACTCCGGTGGTGCAGGCTCCACAGTATAGTAATAAATAATTTCAGGTTATATAAAAAGTTTGAGAAATATGTTCTTTGTAAAAACTAATTTCAACTGCTCCTGATTCATCATGCACAGAAAACAAGCAAGCAAAATAACCTAAGGCGCATGTTTTTGTTAAGGCCTTGACTATTATTAAAAAATAAAAATTCAAATAAAGTTTATTTTTGGTCAATTGTTTTCAAGCCTTCACCAGTCTCTGCCACATAAAAGTAGGCAAGTGTGAGCCTTGTTTAAGCAATATGCACCGTCAATTAACTGGAAATCGTATTAATCCCCATAGTACATCAAGCATTCTTAATTTTTCTGTATGAAATCATCATTCAAGATGATGTTCTACAAATCATTAACTAGTCTAGTCTTTTTTTTTTTTTTTTTTTTTTTTTTTTTTTTTGCCTACAGACAAGCTGCAGTTTTCTTACCACCAGCAAAACTAGTAACAGGCTAATAATTCTTTACTGTGTTTTCTAAGGGCATCAAAAGAAAAAATAGAATTTAAGACTGCTCTCTTATTTGGTTAACATGTTACCTCATAACTGCAAGAAGTAACTTCCAGAGAAACTCTTATGGTTTATTTGCAGCTCATTTAAACCCTGTTTATAACACTGAAATGGAACAACTTAAAGGTAGTAGAGGTTGTAATAGCACTTTCTTTTCTGCCATGCCTGTCACTGCATTTTTTTTCCTAATGTAGAAAGCAAAAGAAAATGAGGAATAATTGCTGAATCTTCTTTGCTTGAGTTGCTGCTGGAATCTGTAGATCATTAATGAGAGCAACAATACCTGAAGGAGGAAAATAGAAGAATTTTGTGACAGACATAACCTCAGGAGAAGAACAATTGCAACTACTGAGCAACTATCTATAAAATACTGATTCAAAAAAATATTTATAAAATAAATAGCAACAATATCCATGGGATTGAGATAGCTTTTTTGGATATCATTTGATAAGTCACAACAATAACTACTAATACAAAGTAAAACTGCAAGATGTTTCTCCTATAAAAGGAAAAAACAAACAAACAAAAAACAAACAAACAAACAAACAAACAAAACACAACAAAAACCAAAAACAAAACATAGTTAATTGTTAAAAAATGGGAATCCAATCAAAACACTTCTGATAATGTAGCACAAAATTCAAACAACTGTTTTCACTACCTAAAAACCTAAGGGCTAAATCTTAGTTGATATAAACTTAAAGAACACTACTGTTAGTGTGGATTTACTATTTATGGATGAAAATTAAACAAGAACTGAGACCTAAATGATGTAGGTTGCTCCAAAAGTAATGTCTTTTTGTTTGTTTGTTTGTCTGTTTGTTTGTTTCCATAGAAACTAGAATGGATTCAGAGAGCATAATAGGACTATTTGATGGGACAAATTCTCAGCTACAGTCTTTATTTGTCAACATATTCACCAAGATTAGGCATGCATTTTCACCAGAAAAGAACAAGAGTCTACATTCTATGCTCATAAAAATCTGCAAGGCCATCCAGAACATGCCTTTTATTTCATATTGCTGTCACCACTGCTGAAACATACCATCCACTGTCTCACTATTCTCACATCCACTGCTTAGTCTCCAGAAATGTTCAGCAAGCATCAGTGAACATTAGTGGGTGCTATTTTTACTACATGGAGGAATTAAAGGACACGCCCTTGCTTCATACACACTTCTAGGTCAGATGCCATTTTGTCAGATTGCCTTTCTGCTGCCATCTTGTCCATTTGTCCACGTGCCATTTGTCACACGGTAACAAAATGTAATGGAATATTGGTAGTAAGTTAATCTCCTTCTGCCATAACTCCAACATCAGCCTCTGATCTTGTGGACCAACATAACAGAATAGGATATATTACTTTCAGCTAAGCCCTCACAGTTTGTTTCCCTTGTAATATAGAGGTTACTGCCTGGCATCTGCATAATATTTCAAACAGTCTAACAGTATGAACAGTAATGAAATGACACTATATGACTGTTTACTAATGGACTCATTCAAGTAACATTAGTAGATTTGCATGAGCTGAGTCATAATGTTAGATCTTGAATTCAAGTTTTCTGTTTGTTTTTATTCAGTTTCCAGATGTTGGTGAATAAATGCATTGACATTAAAAATAGGCTGCAAAAAAATTTATTTTAACAATTTGTAAATCTAATTTTGAAGGAATTCATGAATGCATTTTGAAAGAAAACATAACTAATATGGAGAATCAGTGATGTAGTTATTGAAAATCTTGCAAGAACATTGCTGTAGTTGATATATCAATTACCAATGACATGATATTATAGATTCTCTATTGTACTTCTATTGGAATATAATTACAAAGAATAAAATGTTTAAATTCAAATCAGGTAGCAAAGCATGATAGCTGAGTACAGAGTTTTAATAATTTTAAAATATTTTTTTATTTAGTTTTTGTTAACTTAGTTCAGATGTTCCCCTAGCGCAGCAAAAAATCTTTCAATATGGAAATTGTTTTAATATAGAGAGCAGCTGATCTGAATGATCAAAAGCAAATAATGCTTTTCTAGTGAAGCAGTTATCTTTAGAAAATTCTCAAACCCAGTGAAACTTGAAGGTAAAAGGTAACAAAAATGCACCCTAAAGAGTAACTAAACAACTCCTTAAAGGAAATACTTTTGTCCAGTAAAAGCTCTTCTTTAGCTTTGTGATATGACTCTATGTCTTTCACGTAGTCATTCACAAGGGGGAAAAAAAAAAAAAACAAACAGAGGAAGAAGGCTGATTTTTTGTTTGATTTGTGTTCTTTTTTCGTTTGTTTGTTTGTCTTTTACAGCTAGTAGTAAAAAGGTAGTCCTTCAAAAATCAACAGTTCATTCATGTGAAAAAAAAAAAAAAATCTTCATGTGACAGGTTCTTTAAAACTCAGTTACCTCCAGTTCAACCATACATACTGCGGAAAGCTACCTTCACAATTAATTCATGTTTCCTTAACAATAAATTAATTGGGGGGGGGGGGGGGGAAGGAAATAAATAAATAAAATTTAAAAAAGAAAATTAAAAAAAAAAAAAAGAAGAAGCAGAAGAAGAAGAAGAAGAAAAAGGAAAACCTAAAGACCAACAAACTCCAAAGATTCTTTAAGACATTCCAGAGAATTTCTTCCATTTCATCTGTCCTGAGCAAATCTGTGCATCCTAGAACAAAAAGCACTTCCGAGATTACTTTTCTGCTCAACTACAGCTACAGTCTGAACACTGCTGCATTCCAGGAGCTTCACCCTGAATTTCTTCAATATCTAACATTCAAAGAATTTGGATTTATTTTTTTTTTTCACTGATCTTACAGTTCTTTTCATCTTCAATGGCATGCATTACAAAAAGGGACATATGTTAAACATTTGTATTACCTGACTGTTTAGTAAGCGTACTTCAGAGTGGCAGAGAAACACAAACAGCTGAGCAATCCTGAGCAATCCTTGCTACTTAAATAACTGCCAGCAAATATAAATTTAAAATAAACATTATTTTTTTATTTTGCACAATAAAATGTATGTTTTATCTTATGAAATATGAGACTAAAATGTGCAACAAAAGATAGAGTTCAGTTCAAGAGGTTGCTTAGCCCTGTATAAGTGTAATAGCAGTATTATACTTTATTGCATCATTGTTTCATCCCCTCCAAAATAAAATACATTGCTTCACTGCCATGCACATAATTATGCCTGAAATAAAACCATGATAAATGACACAAATGTTGCTTCAGCCATGCCTGACATCGTTTAGCGGATGGACTTGTCAGAATTCCTTAAGTTCCTGTTAGCTTGATTTTTTGACTGACATCACATTTCACATCAGAATGAAAATTAAAATTGATGGACAAGTGCTCAGTCGTCCTCCATCCTCCACTGATCTGCAAATGACTGAGTCAAAAGGTGATGAGTAATAGGCAACTCCTCCATATGTAATTTATTGCTTCCCTTCTTTAAAATGTATTACTGTCTGCAGGGAGATATTCAGCTTTTGTGAGCATAATATTACACCACATTTATGTTTCTCAGGAATACATAATAGAATGAATGGAAACACAAAAGGTGTTAAATACTTGCAAACTATGAAAATATGTGCAAACCAAATTTAAAAAGCATGCCTAAAATGTAAATCATCGCTTGTTATGAATATCTGACCTTTTTCCACTGCTGGAGCAATTTAACAGTAACTTGACTAAATGCATTGAATTATATAAAGCTGGTGTGATATTAGCTTCAGGGATCAGTCTAGATTGAGTGCTGATAACTATTTTAGTGCTTGCCATGCTGCAAGGCTAGAAAGAAAACAAAGAAAGGGCTTATGTGCAACAAATGTATTTAAAGCATGTTGCTGGGTTGCCAAATGTCCTGCATTGCAATGCAGCATCATGCAGGTAATCAAGGCACATACAGAAGCAAAGCAGCATCTGTGGCAGTGTGTAAGCAAGTACAGGCATAATTTATAGGACAGCTAGAAGAATAGTACAGGGCTTAAACGATAACTCAAAGTGCCCTACTAAGATGGCTGGTCATTCTGGCCATGAGCATTCATCAGGATACTCAGGAGAGAGGGTATTCATGTTCATGCAAGTCACATATGCTCGTTACCTTGAGTCTGATCCCAGTGTGCTGGCTGCTATAGAGCTGCATGAATTAATGGTTCCAAAGCCATTTTTTCTGTGAGTATGGCAATTCTGTTCTTCTCACTTGAAAATCTTTGGGAATCCCTGAACTTAAAGCAACAGCTTTAGAAAATTCTTGCTGGTACATAGTGGTAGAAAACAAAATATGACCTGATGCTATAAAATTGAATTATTTGCAATCCAATAAGTAATTCAAATTAAAGACATTTAATTCTACACCATCTTCATTTTTAAAAATTAGATGTTATTGGATGTTATTGACATAGCCTCAAGAATTATTTAAAAAATAAAAATAAAAAAAATAGGTAGTAAACAATTCTTAAAGTAATTTCTTTTCATGCTCTCTGAAGTTGCTAGCAGTGGCCCATTTATGGAGACTCATTAGGATTCTTAATCCAGGGTTTTCCAAGCGTTGCTTTTTTTAAGGAAAGGGGAAAATGTGAAATAGAACATATATTTGTTTGCTGAGTGATGAAAAAATCTGTGGGACTTTGCTTACACAGATTTAGTGTACAAACTGAGAGTGAATTTTTGGGGTTATGATGTTTGTGAGAAATTTTTTATCACATATTTCCATACAAAATATAAGCAAGAATATCTATTGTCTTTTGAATGCAAAATCTAATTCTTTAATGATTTTCACAAAAAATGTGTGACAATAATTCTGCAGGAAATAATACTGATGCTTCTGCACCTTTCTCAAAACACAGTCTGTGAATAATGTGAAGCTAATTACACCATTTTTTAAAAATCATCTTGATTTAACATGGAGAGATGAAGAATTCTATATTAACCAATGGAATTAAAACTATGACCTAAATAAAGTAGATTTAGATTGAATGTTTAGAAGAAACTTTAACTTGGAGGGCAGTGAGGCACTGGCAGAGCCTGCCCAGAGAAGATGTGGGTGCCCCATCCCTGGAGATGCCCTAGGCTATGTTGGATGAGGCCCTGGGCAGCCTGAGCTGCTGGGGGGCAGCTTTGCCCATGGCAGGGGGTTGGAACTAGACAGCATCTAAGGTCCCTTCCAAATGAAACTATGATTCTAATTCAAGCTGCAGTGAAAGACTGCTAGAAGTAGAAGTGATGATATTAACTGTGACAGAAATGTTTAGCTAGCATAACTTGATTCCCACATACACCCGTGCATGAATGTAGTTTCATGTTATTTACACTGAGTGATAATAAGAAAACTTGGGTGTTTTGTTGTTGTTGTTTTGTTTTGTTTTTGTTTTGATTTTGTTTTTTCTTCCCCCCATCTGCACTGTTTTCCAGAAGTACAGATCTTTCTCTTTTGTTTTCTTTGAAGTGATATTGGTCTATTACTTCTACATATTTTGGAAAATATTTAATTCTCCAAGATGATTTTTCTTTCTGCAATCATTCTTGTTATTTTGCCATTTTGGAAGGCAAAGGCAAATCTAATTAAGCAAGCTATTCTAGAATGGAGAATGATAACCTGAGGTTTTTTCCCTTCTTCCCTTCTTTACAAGTTCTCAACCTTCTTTCCTCCCTGTCCTTAACACAGATGCTACCAGACCTACAGACTGCCTTACAACTAGAGAGATCAAACATTGTGTGTCTAATCCCATGGCATTCAAGGTTCCAAAGTCTCATGGGACTTAAGTATCTACATTGCTGGCAGCTTATTGTGATATGGTACTTGCAGTCTGAGAACTGCACCACAGCCTCTTTGTATTAAAGAGGAGTGATATTCAACCTGCCTTTATGTGAGAAAAGACTGTCTGCATTACTTCTATAAATATATAAATATGTAAATATGTAATACAGTGTGTATATATAGCATATATATCAGGTCTTAAGTGTTTTGCCTTTTTCTGCTGGGACTGCAGCCAAAGTATTAGCACTTTTTCATTTTCCTTCTGTATTCCCAGGGAAACCGTTTTTCATGTCATATGCAATATGCAAAGTTCTCCATGTATAATCAGAAAAAAGTGAATATATACTGCAGAATTTGGAGAGAAGCTAATTTCCAGTTTCTTAGATTTTATCTTTCTCATTTAGCTTTGTGTACAAACAGGTGCAGAATAATAGGGTTCTTCAACTGAATATAGTAAAAGAAAGGCTGATTTTTTTCATACATATGCGTTTAAAATCTTCAGTATTCTCCTAATATTTATTGGCAAAAATGTGCTATAATTTTTGTGTTTTCCAGAGCAGAAACAGAATAAAGATGTTTTATGTTCTCAGTAATCCAGAAAAAAAGTGGTAAAATGGCTTTCTGGCATCCTGCACCCAGCCATCTTTCCCTCCGAGCAGCACTGTATGTTAATCATAACACAACTTCTGTAACATACTAATTCCTAGTAGAAGTTTGAACAGTAAAATTAAGTAGCTTAAACCTACCCAATGTTGCATCGTAGCCTTTTGTTTTTGAAACATCACCATGAGTTGAATGTAAAATTATGACTACTTAGTGGGTTCTACTGATTTTGAATTACCAGGAATAGCAAATGCGGTTTATTTATTTAATTAATTATTTTTCAGATATATTTTTATTGTTTGATTCAGGGTGAGGGAGGGGAATTACAATACACAGAGAAGCAAAATACAAGTATCTCATAGTTGCATATGTATTCCTTCCAATCTGTCTTTGCTTGCTTTCAAATTCTAACAGTGGATGTTTTGTACTTCTCAAGAGAATAGCATGAAGGCATTCAGAATCCCAAGACTTATGATTTTCAATTTATAACTCATATTCTCTTTTTTGTTTGTTTTTTTTTTTAATCAAAATCATAAAATTATACATTATTTTACAAGATTATTATAAATCTTCTGTTATCTTCAACAGTCTCTTGTAAAAGTTTCCTAGAAAGATATGTTTCTCTGTCAGTAAAATTATACAGATATTAAAGAAAGAGTATTCCTATAACTGCAAAAACAGAATAAACACCTTCAGGTGATGATTTATTGCATCCATATTTGCCTGTCAGTGTTGTATGTTAATAATTTGTATGCTCGAAGTTAGAAAGTAAGTACCAAGATACAAGTGCTTGTATACTTAGGACCTAGTAGTCAGGTTGTTTAGCAATTGGCCACATCTCAAAATACATTAGAAAGGAAATTGCTTCCATCTCCTCCAGCAGCATGCACCCTCCCTATCTGAAGAAAAAGAAAATAAGAAAAATAAAAAATAAAAAATAAAAAATAAAAAATAAAAAATAAAAAATAAAAAATCTCTGTTGATAACAGAATGAAGATGTGAGAATTTAAAAAGCTTTATGGCCTGGAAAATGTCCTTGGGAAGCTGAACCAAGCAAGCCTTCTCCTTAGGAAAATATGCATTCCAGCAGCTGGGTTCCTAATTAAACCCCCTTTTCTGCCCTCAACCTGGAATGAGGTGCTGCAGAGCTCCCCTTTCCCGCCCTCCCTCCCAGGCCTGGTTTCCCTCGCACCCCACATTCCCACCAGCCCTCCCTTCATGCGCCCAAGGACGTCTGCAGTGGTTAGGATTTGTCAGGTCACACCTCGGCCTGTCAGGATGTGGCGCCTCCTTTGCCCTGCTGCAGCCCATTGCTTCTTTCATTTGCACAGAGCCTGGAGATGAGCTTGCCTTTTAGAGGGGAGCAACTACAGCCAGCCAAAAGGAGCCAGCAATTTCCTTACTGCTTACCTGTCACATCCCCTCGGCTTTTCTTAAACCAGCCACTGCCTTCATTAACCTGAAGCCAGGTTATATAGACATAGGCATGCACAAGCCTGTGCATGCAGCCAAATGGGCAGGGAGCCCTGCAAGAGCTCAGTAAGAAACCACAGGTAGCTGGGGCCAGGCTACAGCCCTGCCTCAGCCCCTCTTATCACTGCTTGCTCCCTGGCTGCCTGCTGAAACTCCTCCTCGCTCAGTCATGCTTTGTGTTCACCCTCTCCCATCTCTCCACATTTTATTCCCCACATTTCCCCAATGTGAAGGTCTGGCTCTGTCTGGCTCCTTCCTCCTCCTGCCCTTACTCCATCTGAAAGCACATTTTCTTTACCACGCTTTTGCCCTGGCCCAACTCCCTGTGACACCCCGCCTTCTCTCCTGAATATGGAATGGGGACAACTTGCCTGTGGTGGATCCTGCAGCCTTAGCTACACACCCATCCTCATGTGCTTCTCATCTCTGGGAATGGAGAGAGGAGAGCCTAAACCTCAGAAATGTAGGAATGTTAGCTAGGTCTTCTGGAGCTAGAGCCTAAACACTATATTACCTGCATTGTGCACACACCTTAAACCTGGCTTTTACTTCATCCTTGGTCTGTTAAATTTGTTTACTGTTGTTTTATTAAGCACTGTATTATCTAATCCAACAAATAATCTAAACGTAGTTTTGAAGTGAGGTCAGAGTCAGCTCAGAACTGAATGTATTTAAGATCACATCAAGTTCTTGTTTTTGCATGGGAATCTTCCAAAGAAACTCTGTCAAAAAACAATATTCAAAAAACTGTTATAATACCTTCAATATATACATGTCTATGCACAAAATAAATTATAATAAGAAAATTTAGATGTAAAGATCTTTGTAAACACGCATAAAATCTAGAGATTATTTAAGGTTCAGAAAGTAGTACATTTCTGTCACACTGGGATCGTTCTCTTCCACCTATTTTGTGTGTTTCTAATTCCTAGCACTAGGAAAACTGCATTTGGTTTTGCATAGTAGAGTCTAACAAAACCTGATGTTTCCTTCACTTTTTTTTTTTTTTTTTTTTTTTTTTTTAAAGCTCTGGAAGAAGAAAAAGAACAAACCACTTTCTTCCATGAGTAGTTCACATGGTATTTTGCTGACAGAATTAACCACACCAATAAATTGTGGAAAATGCTGTTGATAGCATTGCAATAGTTACATTTGCAGTCTGAGCTGTTCTCCATTGGGTGCTGAAGTATTTCTTAAAAAAAAGCAAAAGTCTAAGTTCAGTACAACATTGGATTGAGTATATTTCCCCAATTTTTTCTGCAGGGAACCTTTGTCTTTTCTTGGAAACTAAAGGCAAATCCAGTCACAGGGCTCTCTTCTCACCTTCTTTGTAGCCTAGCAGTATCTGCACTTCCTCTCCTTCCCCCATTTTTCTTTTCCTTTCTCCATCCCATTTAAGTTGTAATTCAATCTCTTCCAACTCATGATCTCTTTTCTCTTTTTGGCACTCCCTCCACCCTCTCTCTCTCTCATTAGTTTAACTTGAGTTAATTAGGAAAAGTAGGCAGCCCTCAATCTGTTATGTGTTAAAACAGAACAATCCAAAACAGAGAGACACAGACACAACTATGTGATTTCATTGTCTAAAGGAGACAGAAAACCAGTGGGGATTCTCTTATCAAGGCTAACATCTCCCCAGTGGTTAATCTAACTGTCTTTAAAATGTTCCACAAATGCAGATCTAGGATAACAGTCTTTCCATCGTGTTTCCTTTTCTTTTTTCTTTTCTTTCTTTTCTTTTCTTTCTTTTCTTTTTTTTCTTTTCTTTCTTTTCTTTTCTTTTCTTTTCTTTTCTTTTCTTTTCTTTTCTTTTCTTTTCTTTTCTTTTCTTTTCTTTTCTTTTCTTTTCTTTTCTTTTCTTTTCTTTTCTTTTCTTTTCTTTCATTTAATCATTGGCAAAAATGAGTGAATTGGATTGACATGGAGGTGATAGAGGAAGAGAAACAGTCTACACGTCAAAATGACAATGTATATTACATGGTTAACAGAATGAGTGGTACGTGCAGTGGCTGTGGGTATTTTCATCTGCTGTGTTGTACAATAAGCTCTTTTTTTTCAAAGTATATCATCAGGATCACTCTCAATTCAATACTGATTAAGTGTTTGCTTGAAAGATCTTTTTCTGTGAATAATATCACTTGATAAACGTGGAACTGAAGTAAGAATCTAAGTATTCATTTGTTGCTGTTACTGAATCGTGTATATATAGAGGTCATGACTGGTACTCTGACTGTAGCGCTGATCGCAGACCTTAGGGCAGAGTGTGCAGTGGAAGTGAAATATTACAGACCTAGGAAATCAAGCCTTGATTGTAAAGGTAAGGCCTTTTTGATTGACTACATATGGTACTGTTTGGCTGAAATGCATGTACAGAAAAGAGAATTGTACAAGTACTACAAACATACATGCCTGTGTAAAACAAATATCTGTGTGTGCTTGTGTATATATACACATCTATGTGAGATGTAAATGCAGAAAAATTGTCTTCAGAGACACTGATATGACCCTGATGAACAAGTAACAGATATAGGGCAGTGGTAAGATTGTTAATTTTGTATCCAGGTTTCTGCATACACATGAAGATATGTGTAATTACTGCTAAAAGGTTAACCATCAACTAGCTGTGTTAATGCAAATATACTTCAAAATAAAAGAATTCCAGTTGGTTTTGGTTTTGTTTTGTTTTTTTTTTGTTTTGTTTTATTTTGTTTTGTTTGAATTCTGAAATCTGGGAAACAGAATGAAATTTAGTTTTTAAAAAAAGTAAAGAAAAGGACATTTTGAAAGTACTGCAAACAAAATATTGTTATGTGTGCAAAAAAATAAATTGCCTGTCTACAAAGACAACTCTTTATTTTGTAGAAAACTACCACAGATTAAAGGCGTATGAAATGAACATGCAATGAAAGATGAAGTATATGCTTGATTAACAGAAGATACAAGAATGTTTAATTATTAAAGAAGGTATCCATTGGGAAAGACAGCCTTACAGTTTCTTTTCAGGATTTGTGAGGGAGTTTCTGGCTGAGCACAATCCACATAAGACCAAATACGAAGATACCATATGAAATTTATGTTTTTTACTGCTATTAATATGTTTGCTATGTTCTTTGCCAAATAATGCAGCAATTATGAGCAAACTCTATTAGATTCAGTGAGAAAGAAAAAAAAAAAATCCTTATAATGACCCTGTTTGATTACTGCCTTATATAAGAACACAAAATGCATTGATCTATTTCACACTGCAAATAAAGAATATCTTTCTATCTCCATGGAGTTAAAAGAACTTGCAGTAAAACCTCTAATGTTATGTAAATAATTAAGACTATTTATTTTTATATAACCACAACTACAATGTGATTACAATGTGAGAATTCCATAAAACAAACGTATAAATTTGTGATTTAACCAAAATTCAGAACATTATTAACTTGTAGGTGATATTAATAATTTAATTTGTGATGTTTGAAGTTATATCAGTACAAATTATACATGTATGCCTAAAGATGTGTCATTAAGAAGTCATTAGAAAAATATAAATTCACACATAAAACCAGTCAGAAATCAAAATAGTAGAAAAAGTAATAAAAATCAGTTGATCTACCATCTTGCTAACAGAAATCTAGCAATAAATAGGTAGAAAGAAAGGTAGAAAATAATTACTATTTTACTGTACATATAATTAATAAACTGGTGGCTTATTAGAATAAACATAGTTATCTGCCTGAAATCAGCAGGCTAGAACCATAGTTTTTGACATTCATCATTGCTTTTCCCATGTAAAACTGGGTATGCCCCAAAAATGCGCTGTGCCTATACGAGCACATGTTTCAGAGTACTGCACACAAAACATCCAGCTTCCAGCAACATATGTGGGAATGGCAAGAGTACAAGAAAGTGCTACTATCATAGGTGAACCACCTCAATATGTAACAAACTAGGGAAAGAATATTGTAACAACATAAATGGAATTACACTAGAAAGTCTAATGTAATATAAATGTAATATAAAGAAGAATACACATTGCTGAATGTTTTTGATTCAGTGTCATTCATGAAATTTAATCTGGGTAGAGAAATCAGGTTCACATCAGGTTGAGCTCCACCTGCACAGGGTATGAAATCTTGTCAAAGCTAGAGAATGCAGGAACTGACAGAAAGCATCAAATAAACAGCTGCAGAATCAAGAAAAAAATCAAGATAATGCAAAGTAAATCAAGAATATGCAAAGTAGCACATCTTCATGTGTACTGTGGCAGTCAGTGGCAAACGTTTCTGTAGCTGAAAACATTACAAATGCATAAAAACAATTTTAGAAATTGCCCTTTAGGATAATCTGCCTCAAGCAGATTAATAACTTTGGTACTGAAAACTGAAAGTTATTTTTACATTCTGGCATGCTGGCATCGATGTTTATGCTTGTGTTGCAGTTGATTTTACCCGTATGTGGAGACATCTAGATAGATCTATAAAACAAACTGCACAGATAGGGTGAAAACAGTGGCATTTTGAGAGTTGAAACAATGGTATTTTTGCACTTGATAATACAATGAAATTCACCACAGAACCAAAATTCAGATTAAGAAATATTTAAAAATACATTGCATATACATAGGCATTTCATTAAAAAGTGTTAAGAAACCTAATACTTCTACCTGGATAAAGAAAACCAGAAAAATAAATAAATAAATAAATGAAACATAAGAAAAAGCAGCTGAAAGCAGAAAAGCTCATGGAGTTCAAGCTGCAGTGTTATAATTAATGATCTCAACGATTTTGTTCATGTTAACCACAGAAGTTTAACTATGATCAGACTCATAATGTGCTGAAGAATATACAGAATGTTAATCTGGTTGTTAATTTCCTCAGAGGCCTGAAATGCAGCAGAAAACTTTGATGGCAGGATAATAACAGGGGTGCTGGCAAAGGATGAAGCCTTTCAGAACAGTTTGTTGTGTGCTGAAATAATGCAGCAGTTGGGTATATTCCTTCAACAGTGGTTATTCCAGCTCTCTTAGTGTTTACTTTGTCAGGATTTAAATCTGAACAGATTATTTACATAATCTCTGAGAGAACAATGACACAAACAGAACAGAAGACTCCCAGAACTCCAAAGTCCCTACAGGCAAGGGAACCACCCACACCCATAGATAAAGGGTAACAGTTGACTATTTACCTTACTCTCAGTGACCCGAGGCATGGTCCTGTCTCCTGAACTGTATTTTGCTTTTCTGTAAAGTAAAATCTGATAATATGTGATGCCATTTTTTTTCTGTTTGTTTTTACTTTCTATGAAATTTCTTTTTTGTGTTGTTTTTTTTTTTTTTTTTGTGCATGTGTGTGGTTTTTTTTTGTTGTTTTGTTTTTTTTTTTTTTGTCTTATTTTACTCATATCTTTTGACAGAAAAAAAAACCCCCATACATTTCTAGATGTAGTTAAGTCATTAAATTTTGGTTGGTGTCTGTGTCTCAGCTGACAGTATTTTTCTTTCGTCATAGAGCAGCCGAAAAATCTTCTAAGAAAATATTTCCATCTTTTGTCAATAGAAATGTGATTACTTTTAAAATTCAATCATGCAGAAATTATAATAATAATAATCTGAAATTATTAGGGCAAAATGGAGTAAGGTTATTCCTGTAATGGAATGCTCCCTCTGAAATAACCATTCCTTTTTTGTAATCTGAACGTCCCTTTATGCAAACACTCCCTTTTTAATCCACTGCATGTCATTACATAGAGTCTCTGCTTCAGCAAGTGCTCCCTATCAGATAAAGCACTTTCTGCTGTGAATATTCATACCGAACTTTCTGTACTGGCTATAGGCACAAACCTATCTGACAAAATGTCTGTGCATAATTCTCAGGTTAGTATCTTATTTTGATTGTTAGCATATTACTTAAGCCTGAATTTGAGTAAATAAATTACAGTTGTTTGTTTGTTTGTTTGTTTCTAAATTACGTAAGCATTAGTCATTATTTTACAACTAGTAAAGAAAGTTTAGAGACCTTTGATCGAAGCAAGCAAAGAAGAAACTTTTCTTATTTTGTGGTCAGATCTGGGGAAAAATAGAAAAGAACTCTGAGAACTTTTATTTGGAGTTTTTTGTGATGTTATGACATTCTCACATGTTTGGAATTTTACAGCTGTTTCCAAAACAAATTGCTTTGGCTCATTCTAAGATACATTCTTTGTGGTCTTTTTGTAAACTAAGGAGTGAAATGTCATGCAAAAAATACACAGCCCTAAGAATGTGCTTTCAGTGGGTATTATTTGACTGTACCTACACTTCAATTCAAGGAGGATTTATGGAATGAAAATCACACAGATGATAGAATGGTTTTGAAATGTTTTATCAAAACATCATTATTTTTAAGTTCAGTGTTGCAGCTTCCAAATAGGTAGTGTGGTGAGGTAGCTCTCTATCCTCTATTTTCATAAACAAGCGTTAAAAAGTTAATAGATTTGTTGTTCCCTTAATGTAAACACATTACTTTTACAGCTGTACTTACATTAAAGACAGAGAGATTGTACTATTGCACAGTGTAATAAAATGTTCTTATGATGTTATTTTATGCACCATCACAAGGAGGAGAAATGGGAAAACAAATCTTAAGCCTAATATAGTCATAATAACTCATTCACTTCATCTTTCAGAGCTTCTTGCATTGCTTATGCTTCCATATAGATAAATTTACTTGGATACTAGGTGATGTTCTGATAGTCCTGCTTCACTTAATATAAACTTGCATTAAATTCTTAGATAGATTTGCTCTCACTTTCCTCTTCACTCTGTGAATTACCGCACTTGAATTTTATCTAATTACCTCTCAGAGAACAGATATTCTGCAATTTTTCTAAGAATGATCTTGAGTAGCAAATTTCTTTGCTTTTTCTTTTCTTTTCTTTTCTTTTCTTTTTCTTTTCCTCTTCTTTTTCTTTTTCTTTTTCTTTTTCTTTTTCCTTTTCTTTTTCTTTTTCTTTTTCTTTTTCTTTTTCTTTTTCTTTTTCTTTTTCTTTTTCTTTTTCTTTTTCTTTTTCTTTTTCTTTTTCTTTTTCTTTTTCCTTTTCTTTTTCTCTTTCTTTTCCTTTTCCTTTTTCTTTTCCTTTTTCTTTTTCTTTCCTTTCAGAAATATGGAAGTATTCTGTTTCACTATTTGTTAAGTATTCTTGGCAAAGAATGCTTTACAAAGAAATGAATGGGCAAAGAGGCTTCTGAGAACTTGAAATGCTAGTGAGATATTAGGTGTTGCACAGCTAACAAACAAAAATTATACCTTTTTTTCTACTTTTTTCTTTTGATTATCAGTACTTCTTTATTAGTGGACTGAAGTACAAAATAGCTGGTAGTGATGCAAGAATGAAAAAGGGAAGAAAATTGTCAGAAATGAACTACAAAGTGTAAAGGTGCACAACCAACTCCGGCCCAATTGTTTACTTACAGTGGTACATAGAATGACTTGCGAGAAAAGAGTAAATTGGAAGGTACTTCAGTAAAAGGCATATTCTGTCATCGTTATTGCATTTGAATCATGGTCAAAGGGTCTTGATAAATAAACCATGGCTATTAACAGTTTAGAAGAAAATGGAAGAACACTGATTGCTACAATTGGTGCCTCAGCTCCCAGCCAACTGATCAGTTTTACACCATTCACAAAGGTACTGACACATGCTAAAAGAGAAGGTGAATTATCTGTGTGTTCTCACTGCTTTTGCTGAAAGGATTTGACCATCCTTAAACTATAAAAAGAAAATATCAGAGTAAATGAAACCAAAGTACCCCACTAGTCTTTTCTAATGAATTTTGCTTATGTTTTCTTAGTTTACTTTAAAACCTTTATATATACAGTTCTTTTGTATTTTAATGAATATCTCAATTCACAGTAGCTGAGCCTTTACCTTATCAAACTATCTGTTTCAGTGTTCTATGTTTTAGCTTGCATGTAGTTTGATAATCTTTCATTTTTCATCTTTTACTCCCATGACTGTCTGTCTAATTTTTAACTTCTTGTTTGGTAAATTTTTTATACTTCAATATAATGAACTAATACAAAGGTCAAAGTGAAATCTCAAAGTAACAGAATTTTCTTGGGAATAATGAGAAAGTAGTCTTTTCATGCAAATGATATGCTGTGAAATTATGTTAGTTGTGAAATATTAGATTATGTCTCTGACAGACCAGAGAGCTTCCATATCCATGCAGTCTGGCAAATTAACAATGAAGGACGGCAATATTTTAATTTAAAGCCCAGTTTACATATATAGCTACAAGCAATTTCTTTTTTAAAGAAAAAAAAAAACAAAAAAACTATAAGGTCTAAATAGTAACTCAGTTTATGGTCCCTGTTTAAGACCTTTAACATTTAACATATTTCTGCCTCTTCAGAATCTGCTGAAGGCAAATTGCAGTTTATTGCTATTGTTATCAGAAACCCAGAATAAAACTTTGAGTTATCATCCACGTATCATGCATAATGCTTAGTATTAACACTCTCTTATGAAACAGTAAGTCAAAGTACATGTGTTTGAGACGCCTCAACAGCACGTTGAAAAGTGCCTTGAAGTGCTAGAAACCTGTTGGTTGTACTTGGGTGCAAGAAACCTTAATGTTCTCAGCGTTCATAATCTTTTTACCCAAAGTGATAGCTATTAAGCTATAAAAAGGTGCAGTCAAACCACAACAGACTTCATTTTGTTTTAAAATTCTGTAAAGATAGTATGTTTCTCAGAGATTTGTTTGAGTTTGCTTTTTAGGACCCTTTGGCATCATCAAGCAGATGCTACACACAAATGATGTTAAAAAAAAAGAATTTATTTACAGCCATAATTATACAGATTTCTGGCATCCTGGATCCACAGATGATCCACACCAGCTTCAGAAAAATAGCCTAAACTAAATGAAGCCAAAAAGGATTAAATGCACACTGAGATTAAAAGGTATGGGTCACTGTTAAATCTGAATATGGAGAGAAGTGCAGAAAAAAAGAAGAAAAAAAAGGAGCTAAAAGGGCATATATATTTTTTCCTCCTAGTTTGCTGATAATCCACTTAACAATTTGAATATAACCAACAGCAGTATTTTTTTTTCTCATAGTTACAGCAAAATAAATATGTACCAGTATATTTTGTTGGACTACACTGTTCCTGGGTCACATTTTATCATTTTGTAGATAAAGGGTTGGTTTTCTGTTTTCTTTTCTTTTGCCTGTTATTTTCTCAATAGGAGCCTGAAGCATTTATTGAATCAATCAGAAAAAAAAAAAAAAAAAAAAAAAAGGATTTTTTTTTGCATCTTCAATAAGCTGCAAATACATTAAAATGTATTATTTATTATAATTTAATTGAACATGCATTTGCAAATCTGATGGCTAAAGTGCTTCTGTAACATTTTCTGTAACAAAGCAGGAAATTAGTTCCCAAGGAACATGTTGTCTGATTCTTGTCCAAGGTTGTTATCATCATTTTCATTTGTGAGTTGAAGGAATCTTGCATAAATTGCTGACATACTTCAAAATTGCTCCAAAATAAAATTCCTCCTTAAATGCAGACATTAATAATGGAATGGTTTTGTTGGATCACCTTGTTCAGTTGCCTGACCACTTTAAGATTAAAGACAAATTGAAGCACATTATTGAGAATATTGTCCAGATTATTCTTAAACACTGACAAGCATGGGGAATCAACCACTTCTCTAGAAAACCTATCCTGGTATTAGATTACCTTTGTGGTAAATAAACTATCCTAAAATCCAATCTGAACCTCCCCTGATACCAGTCTGTGCTACTCCCACTTGTCCTCTCCTCAGTGACATGGTGAAGACATCAGCACTTCTCTTCATGGTTTCCCTGTTCAGACAATTGTAAAGATCAGTGAGATTTCCTCTGTGCCTCCTTTTCTCCAGACTAGGCAACCCAAGCATCATCAGTGTCTCCTCATAGTGTATGCATGCCAGTCCTTTTAATGGATTTGTTGACTTCCTGTGGACACTTTCAAGTACCTCACAACCCTTTTTATTAAATATTTAATATTAACTAAACTGTATACAAGATTTAACATCGTTACTTGGAAGTGCAATGAGAAGATGTTCCAC
The DNA here is from genome assembly GCF_054131305.1 of Coturnix japonica. Classification (NCBI taxonomy): domain Eukaryota; kingdom Metazoa; phylum Chordata; class Aves; order Galliformes; family Phasianidae; genus Coturnix; species Coturnix japonica. Next base: position 39,994,177 of record NC_140702.1, read on the forward strand.
AGCATTAAGAGTGAGCAAAACTAATTACATCATCTTTCCAAAAATCATAGTCTTAATGATTTTAATTGTTAATTCTCACTAACTAGTGATGGTAATAAGTAGCATATGTACATTTGGACAGACTTCCTTAAAACAAATATATTAAAAATGGATCATAAACATGACAAACTAGGGGAAAAATGAGTATTAGAAATGCCAATATAATGCAGTTAACTCACTATACTTAAGCTTGAAATTAAGGTGTAAACTACAGGATAAGGGGTCAATCTTACTAATTATCTTAAAGGAAGAGAAGGCTGTAACAGGAAAGTAGAGACAACTATGAAGTAAGTGATGCAAAGGTTTTATTCTATAGTGGGATTTGGATTGTAAGTCCCCCAGAGCATATATATGCAGAGATATGCAATCTGGTTAAAGTCCAGTTTTCAGTAGAAACATTGCCCTCTGACAACATCCAGAGAAACCTCCCTGAACTCTGTAACCAAGGAGAGGTCTTGTTTCATGATAGTTGTTTGTTTGTAGAAGTTAAACAGTTGGGAAATAGAGGAGCTGGGAATCCTCCATTGGTGTTATGATTCAACAAAAATTGTTCAGTGTCACAGTTAATTCTTAAACACTGTATGACTGATTAATCACTATATCAAGTTAAATTTTATTTTTTATTAGTTGTATTCCTAATGCAAGTATGGCACTCTCCTGGCATTCATCATTCTCATTCAAACATCATAAACTTGAGTTCTGATCCCAAGATTTCCTACTGACATGGGTGGTTTTGAGACAGATCTGAAGGACTTTTCTGGGAATAGTCGCAGTAATCGTAATTTTGGTGTGGGCGAAATGTACATAAACAAGTACTGATTCAGTACTAGTTTAAAATCAATTTATTTGAAGCATCAGTAGACTTTCTTTTGATTTCATTTTCAAATAGGAATTTTCGTGTTACAACCTACCTGTTTACCATGACTTGTATGAAAAATATACACTAGCTTGTAAGTGAGAAGAATTTTCTCATTTCGAATATACAAACCCCAGAGCCTGTTAAATTGTACATGAACAGATTTGAAAGAGTAAATCTTTCAGAAACTCTGCAAATTATAGTCACACTGGTAATTATTATAAAACATTAGGAAAAATAAAAGTAATACATGGAAATAAGGGGGTATACATTTGAAAAATTATCTTTAACAAAATTTAAAAGTTTTATTAGATGCACCCATTCCATTTTCTTTTTTTAGCTGTACAATAGCTTTCTTAAGAAGCTCTTCAAAAGTAGAGAGTTATTTCCACATGTGAGACTTTCATAACTGAAGGACACATTCACTATACACAGGCTTATAAAGCATACAGAGCAATTATGCAAAACCAATTGAAGCTGTCTAAATCTTGGCCTCAAAACAAAGGTTCATGAAGAAAAAACTGAAAACTACTTGGCAGCAATTGTTGCTAACAATGCAGGTTAATAACTAGTGTTGGATTTGATTCTGATCTAACTGACTAGTTTTGCACTTGCATGAACACTATTGATTTGAATCAAATTCATTTTGTTCACTGATAAGTGCTTTTATCTGTGACCTATTGCATAAAATCTGCCTCACTATTCATAAACAATTACTTGAGGAAACTTTAAGTCATTTAATTATTTATTTCTTGCTTTCATCTGACCTGGATATTTGGAAAAAAAAAAAAAAAAAAAGAAAAAAAAAATCTGAAATGAAATAAAGTGTTTAATTTTCAACAGGAGTAACTTTGTCATTCTGACACCTGCAAAATGACTTCTATTTAGATTTCTTGAGTTTAGTTTGGAATAAAAATAACAGCATTACAAAAAATATTCCAAAACATACCTATTTCCCTTAATAATTTTCTTTATTTCTTTGATGTTGTTTTTATGGTTATATTGAACTTATTGTTTTATAACCAAATTGCCATTCATAAAAGATAAGACTATCTGTCCATAAAAGCAATGCACAGTGAGAAATATGTTATATAGTAACTAGGAACTATGAAGAGGTGTAAAGGGAAGAGAGGTGAGGATTCTGAGAATGTGTTTATACTGATGTACATGCTTCTAATAAAACATTTTGCACTGGATAAACCCAACTAAATTTTAAATAAATATTCCTGGGCTCCCAGTCAATCTTTCAAAGTGCAAAGGCTCTTCAACAGAGAGGATATGTTTATCTTCTCCTGAGGGCCTGCTCTTCAAGGAAGGATATAGTTAAGCTTTATTTGCTGTCCAAAAAAAAGTAATACAATTTTTCATAAATGATAGACTAGAATCCAGAGTATATAAAGAGTTGTTCTACAATTAGCTCACAAGCAAAATGCTGTACTGTACAGAAGTGATGTAAATTTGTTGAAGAATGTCCCATGTCATCAAGCTAATCAAAATACATCATCTTCATCCAGTAAAGCCTGAGAGATTAGGAAAAAAACAAACAAACAAACAAACAAAAGAAAACACCAAAAACTTGTTTTGTTTTCTTTTCCTAAATGTAGATTTTTACTGTTTTTCAACAGCAAGTTAGATGATTTGCACAGGGCAGCCTTGATCCCCATCTTCTCAGGATATCTGAAATACTGCACACTGCTTATGCTTTGTATGGATTTTTCCCTCCAAGTTTCAGTGTTGCTTTCTAGATACTCTTCTCTGTCATGGTCTCTTCCCATACTTTGTTGCCTGTTGCGAAGGTACTTCAGATGAAGCAATAAAATTTTCATTAAATTTGTTTCAAATCTCTTTCTGCATACAGTTCAGGAGAGAGTTCCTGGTTTGTTCATGGAAACAGTAGAAATGGTAATTCTCCAGTATTAGGCGGGGTTTTATTTGAATGAAGAAAAATATATATACATACATACATACATACATACATATATATATATATATACAACATCAAATATATCTATATACATGTGCTTTTGTGTAGGAGCAGAGCACACACTTAGTCTTTTTCATCTCTGCAGAAAGTGTCTTGGGCCAAAAGTGTCACTATGGATTTAACAGAAAACAGATCCAGCATCCTCCTGAGCAACCCATGCACATATATCAAGATACTATTCAGAATCTTTTGATAATGTGACGATGAAATGGGTAGCACTAGTTTTTCTACTTCTTGCTCTGCTTCTGTTCTTATTGTGCTGAACCAAAGCAAGTTAAACCTGGCTATTATTGGAGCAAAGGTGTTTACATGAATCAGACAAACAGCAGCTAGTATTAAGATATGTGCTCAGACTTGTCTGTAGAGTCATTATGGAGAAATATCTTCAGGGACTTTTCTTCATATGCTGTTATTGTCCATGTAGCAAAAGTGAAATATTTTTCTCTGAGTTCAAACTCAACTAAATACTTAGGTATCTGTTGGCTGCCCCACTACATGAGTTTATACCTCACAGGAGTGCTATTATGACTAAAGAGTAATTAATTGTACTCAGAAATACTTCTATTTAAATAAAAAGAATGTTTTTATTGTCAGAAACCTGTGGTAGTCCAAAATCAAAAGAATTTTCTCAGTAGTCTTGAATATCATCTCATTTTGACTTGGATACTTCATTTTCCATGATTAGAATTTTCAGATCTTCATATTGCCCATCCCTGGACTTCCAGTTCAAAGTGGGAAGATTGTGCAACATTCACATCAGTTCATTCTGATGTGGCTGTGTTTCCACGTCATGCTAAATGATGACCTCTGTTTCTGCTGTGAAGCCATTAATGGAATGTCGTCAGAAAGATTAACAGAGTGAAAAAAAGGAATTCTGATTGAAGATCCAGTCATTTTAAGAATCTCAGTGACTTCACCCTTCCTTAGTCTATTTTGGTGTTCTTGAAACTCACTTTCCACTCCTAAATTAATAGCAGTTTCTGTCAGTACCAGTAGTATCTTCACATGAATTCCTTAGCACAGTGTGTTGAGTTTGGAAGTGGTTAAACTACTGAGGATTTGTTGTCACAATCATTTTGTTTCAACAGAGATTTTTCAAGTGATTTTTTAAGACACGGTTTTATAAAAATTTACATTATAAAATGTAAATATTTTTAAGCACTAACAACTCTGGTTTCAGTCAGTACAAGTGTTACCATACCACAACAAAATTGTGAGGTACAGCATATGATTTTGTTCATTTCCTCTTCCACAGTAGTTTTGACAACAATCCTGTATCCCTACAAAAGATTACTCAGCATGTTTTAAATTTTAGTAACACTTTTTTTCTCAGCTTACTTAGACCATAATTAAACTTTTTAGAAGACATAATTTTGATGCAGCCAAAGGAATAACTTTGATAGATGAAACGATAAAGATACTCAATTTGGAACATTCCCAGAACAACAAATGACAAAATCTGAAAGTAGAAAACTTCTACTGACCGTTTAGCTTCAATGGAATCCTTTCACTGTTTTCATTAGAGGCTGGAAAGTAGTGTTGTCAGATCTACTGAGCTTTGTTTGTTTGGTTTTTTTTTCCTAGTCCAAGACAATTGTCAAATTTCTTTAATGATAAAGTTTAAGCATTTTGGAGGACAATGTGTTCCTCCATAGAAACTTAAAGGCCAAAATGTCTTACTGCTCTCATTGTAATCTCTGTTTTAACATAAAAACAAAGTCACCTGTCCCCTATTGCTTGGGAATGGAGACACTAAGACGGTTGGAATTGGGAAGACAGTTTGGCCATGATTCAAAAAAAGAAAAAAATGCACTTTCTTTCCCCCTCATAATAGTTTCTTAATGAAGATCATCTAAGAAGGCGAGAGATAGGGGTGAGACAGAAAAACCAGCATAATAGTTTCTGATCCTTTAAAGATCAAACTAATTTCTAGCCAACAGATACCTCTATTCTTGGAATAATATTCTATGCTATAATTAAAATGGAAACATACAAAGAAAAAAAAGAAAAACAAAACCTGAGGGGGGAGTTTCTCTAGCAAACATACAGTTTACAGATGGTAGCAGCCTGGCATAATCTAGTATACAAATAGTAAATACAATCATAAGCCTTAAGTCATCACTTCTTGTGAAGCTATTTCTTTAGAAATTGATATCTGGTGTCATTTGAGCTGGATGAGGGTATAGATGACAGTAATAAAAATTGGTAAGGTGACACAGAATCGATAGCACTCTTCTGGACTGTCATCTCAAGGAAGCTAGTATACTCCTGAGCTTTTCCAATTACGCTAGTACTGTGTTTACTAAATTCAGTCACATGTTACTTAGCTGCTTCTTGTCATACACTGGCTTCTCTGGTCAGATTGACAGCAAACCCAACTAAAATCTCCAGCTATTCTGTGGCATCTCACATAAAGAATACACCGGCACAGTGAATCTTAAGAGTACAGAGCAAATAGTTTGCCCACCAAAGTTGCAATGAGCCTAATCAAAAGAACAATGTTGGAGATATCTCACTGTATGACTGCATCTGATGAGAAAGGTAATTTATTTCTGTGGAACACTTTGTTTGGCTAGTTACTCATTTTTTAAAACTCCATGACTTTTGAAACACACGTACAAATGATTTACAGCTTCTTTCAGCTAAGCAGCATACATAACGACATGATGTAATCACTTAAGACTGAGCTAAAGTCCACGTCGCCCTAAGTCCTGCACTTTATTACCAGTGATATCATTCAGCAAAGTATCTCATAGCTTAATTACAACTTATATGATGAACCACTAACTTACCTTTGATCCTCTTTGTTCCTTTATTGAGTAGGGAAACTCAGTTTTTGATCAAGAGAAAAGTTATGCACTAAAATGTAGGACTCACTATCACATAGTAACATAATACACCATTTATTTCTCTAATATCTATAGTGGCAAAGATGTAAAGATGACAATAAGTAACAATCAAAACAGTGACTAAAAGAAAAGGAAAAAAAAACAACAAAAAAAAAACAACAGTTAAATAAAGTCTGATTTTTCCTTGTTAGAAGGAAAATAGCAATAAAACTAAGTAAATTTCCAAGTTTAGTATCTGAGTGTTGCTTAACCTATTTTTTTAAATAATAAAGCAGTCCACTAAAGATACAGTTCTTGAAATACACATTTTATTATCTTTATTTAGGTGAATTTTGTCAGAAAAATGATGCAGTATCCAGAGGAAAAAAAAAAAAAAGAGCATGTGAAGTAAGAAACTGCAATAAGCAAGACTGTGTAAAGTGAAGAAAAGGAAGTAATTACTATCTTAGTGGGAATCTTAGGTTGGAAGGGAATAGAATGGGGGAGAAGAGTCTGCCATTTACATATGTGGGAACTTGGAGTATTTAAAGGAATTAATGATATTAATGTTAATGCTTAGAGAAAATGTCATTCAGTAAATAAGACCAGATGAGAAGACAGGCAAAGAACTCAAGATAGCAAGTAATCTTTTTAAGAGATGAGAAGTTTTCAACAGCATACGAAGATTTAACAGAAAAGAAAGGACTCTCAGAATCTGTGGTAGTGAAGGTGATTCATGCAATCCAAGAGTAAAATAATGAAATGTAAAGGAAGAAAAACATGGTAAAGCTTGTGTCAAATAAGTGAGGGGTGTTGAAAACATATAGCAATTTTGACCGGTGTGTTTGGAACAATCTAAACTTTTCAGGCAGTGTAGTTTCTGTGAAATCTATTTAAGCAGATTTCAGGTGATAGAAAGATTTGGGAAGAGGATAAAAGCCATTGTTTCAAAGAATTTATGACAATTGTTTTGTAAACAGATTTAAAAAAATCAGGAATACAATGGTATCTAAATATAAAACTGTATTCAGGACATTCTTATTTGGGAGAAGAGGTGGTTTTGGCACAAAAGTGGGCTTTTGTTTCTGTTTAAGGTATTTACATCTGAACAGTTAGTATGGGAGTTAAATTGATAATGGAGAAAAGGTGACAGGGAGATTACTAGAGCAGATTACAAATAGTTATTTTTCATGAAAATTTTAAAAGGAAGGAAAGAGAAAGGAAAGAAAGGAAAGAAAGGAAGGAAAGGAAGGAAAGGAAGGAAGAAAGAAAGGAAGAAAAGAAAAGAAAAGAAAAGAAAAGAAAAGAAAAGAAAAGAAAAGAAAAGAAAAGAAAAGAAAAGAAAAGAAAAGAAAAGAAAAGAAAAGAAAAGAAAAGAAAAGAAAAGAAAAGAAAAGAAAAGAAAAGAAAAGAAAAGAAAAGAAAAGAAAAGAAAAGAAAAGAAAAGAAAAGAAAAGAAAAGAAAAGAAAAGAAAAGAAAAGAAAAGAAAAGAAAAGAAAAGAAAAGAAGGAAGGAAGGAAGGAAGGAAGGAAGGAAGGAAGGAAGGAAGGAAGGAAGGAAGGAAGGAAGGAAGGAAGGAAGGAAGGAAGGAAGGAAGGAAGGAAGGAAGGAAGGAAGGAAGGAAGGAAGGAAGGAAGGAAGGAAGGAAGGAAGGAAGGAAGGAAGGAAGGAAGGAAGGAAGGAAGGAAGGAAGGAAGGAAGGAAGGAAGGAAGGAAGGAAGGAAGGAAGGAAGGAAGGAAGGAAGGAAGGAAGGAAGGAAGGAAGGAAGGAAGGAAGGAAGGAAGGAAGGAAGGAAGGAAGGAAGGAAGGAAGGAAGGAAGGAAGGAAGGAAAGGAAGAAAGGGAAGAAAGGAAGAAAGGAAGGGAAGAAAGGGAAGAAAGGAAGAAAGAAAGAGGGAAGGAAAAGGAAGGAAGGAAATTAATGAAAGGGAAAGAAGGAAAAGGAAGGAGGAAAGAAAAGGTGAAAAAAGTGAAAAACATGAAAAACATGAAAAATTAAAAATAAAAATAAAAAGAGAAGAAGAAACTACAATGGGATGTTTTGAGTCTGCCAGCTGAGGTCAAAAATCTGAATGATGCATCCCAAACAAAGTAAACTAACTGATAATCTTAGCTATCATAGCAGTATAACAGAGAACTGGACTACCTTGATCACAAGAGAGAGTGGATGTCTTAGACCCCTCCAGGTCTAAGAGAAGACTTTCCTGAGATTCTCAAATATCTACAAATTGCTTGGACTCTTCTAACGGCCAGTTTCTTATGTCTTTGCACCAGAGATATGACTGTCATTGAATAATCAGAATGTAACACATATACCCTGGTAATTTCCACCCTTGGTAAGAATTTTCTGACTGTCAAATAATTATTTTAGAAAGACAGAAACTCAAATTTGATTTCCTGACAGGAATTACAATAAAAATTTTGTCCTTACAATTTATCCCACTACCTGGAAAAATAATATTTTGATTGGCTGTACCCAGAGAAGTGTGGGATTTTTTGTTCATTTTTCTGGATAATTTTTTTTCCAACTTTCACATTTTTTGAAAAGCACATTAAGGACAGTCTATCAAGATAATCATCCTTTACCTATGTGATAAACATAGGTAATTACAAGAATTATGAAAACATTAAGTACAAGAATTTACATTGGACATACTAAGGCACAAACTGGAGTGGCTTGTTTCCTGATGAACACTGTCATGGTCTGGCAGTTATTCTTATTAGCTGTCCTGTGAGAAGTGCTCAGTTTTTTTCCAGAGCTAATAAGTGTATGTTTATCTTCATAGCTGCTTTCCAGTAAGTGAAGAACCTCAATTAAAATCTGGGACCTGCCTTCTGAGAGAAAGTAATTTTACAGGTAAGAATAGAAGGCTTTAAAAATATTCTTCAGTATGAAACACAGAGTTCCTGGCTATGCAGATTGTTTCAGCAGAAATTATATATCAAGCTGAATGAAAAGATTGTGACTTTTGGTCTTAAAAATAAGTAGTGTCGTTTTCCCATTGCAAGGAATTCTTTCATCCAATCATATTCTTGTATGCAAATATACCGTAGCTGGTACAGATAAAAAAAAAAAGGTACAAATAAAGCTAAGGGCTCAGGCAGGACAAAAATCACTGTGCTTCCCTGATACCTCGTTTCACCTGTGTTTCAGGAACGTACTCAAACTCCTCACCTTACAGCATGAAGAAGCAAGGCTCACAAAGCAACCCTGCTCCGATTCTGCCAGCTCTGCCAGAACCACTCAAAGATCTGAAAATTAAGTACACTAAGGTTAGTAGTGTTTGTGTTTGTTAACTTTTCTTATGCATTCAACTAATGACTGCTCATTTCAAGTTATTTGTACCATGGAAGCAACTTGAACTCAGTACTTAAAATGCTTATCCTGTCCTGTTTTTGATATTGTACATATTTGTAATTAATGTTTAGATATCTTTTTACAATAAATATTTCAGGAAGTGTTAAAGAGTCAGAGACTCACTTCATAATTCATGTGAGGTGGGTGTTGTTTTCCTCCTAAAATCAAGATTTTGCAGTTACAAATTCCTAAAAGAAAATTATAAATTAACAAAGGAAAGGTTTCTGTTGCTACAGTATTTTTCAGAACAAGGAGAACAAGTTAAAGTGTTAGAATGTCACGTTCTATTACAGGCAGATATACATAATTATGACAAATACGTTTTTGTGGAAAAGGACATGTAAAAATGAAACTAAAGTTCACTCCGCTCACCTGTTTTTATTAGACGAAATCAACCAGTTGTTCACATTAAGCAAGCAACTATTGATAAAAGAGATCAAGTCTACCATACTTTTAATGAACATGTTTTTAGAAACATTTTTGTAGTGGCAGATTATTTGTGTATGCAGCTAGAAACACACCAGCAAAGAAGGTCTGAATCCAGATTTGTGTTCACAGCTAGAAGGATCCTTTGGTTGTTTTTTGTCATAGTACACAAATATCTGCAAGAACTTTGCAGACATCATTCACAGAAATAGATAGAAACTCTGCCCACTGAAATGTTCAGGTGGAGCAATTGATCAGAAAGGACTTCTCTTAGAAGACTTCTCTCGTGTGGTGTATTTTTTCTCATTACCACTGCAATATAAATACTTATTTCCTTTCCTAGAAATGCTACTTATTTTCTAACACAAGGATGTTTTGCAGTTATATAGATTAGTCCTTTTGAATTCTATTTTATCTTGTTTTTTCACGGAAAACCTGCCCAGATTTCAATTCATATCTTTCTTGAATAAATCATGCAGGACCTTACTTTGTAAATATTTAACAGCCTAGGAAAGCTATGTAGCTAGCTTTGCCATGTGATAGCTCTTCCTGTCTCAAAGGGGGAAAAAAAAAAAAGAAGAAAAAAAAAAAAGAAGAAAAAAAAAAAGATTAATTTAGGAATATATCAGTACATACATAGAGAATGTACACATATTTCTATCAATGAGCAAAACCTTATTCTAGTAACACAAAAAGAAGTTAATGAGATAGTATGCTTAAGGTTTCTGCAGTATCTAATTAAGGACAGTGGCATGTAGCAAATTCATGTGGTGTTTTTTGTTTGTTGTTTTTGTTGTTTGGTGGTTTTTTGTTTTTTGTGTGTGTGGTTTTTTTTTCCCCCAGAGTACAGATTCTATTTCCTTAAACACAATATGCAATATATCTCTGCAGAAATTAAATACACTTGTTTGCAAAACTATGTGCATACAAGTGATGAAGTCAAGCACATACTTTTTTTTTTTTGTGATGCATTCCACCTCTCTCCAAATATCACAAAATACTGAAAACCATAAGAGTGAACTGAGGGGCAGGGAAATGGCATAATGTAAATTTATCTTATATCCATCTGTCCTCCTAGAATTTAATGCAACCTTTGTACTCTTTCCTTCTTTCCCATCCTCTCCTATCCATCCTTTCCTATGCAAATTAGCACATGGAGTGTGAGATTGCTGTGACTATGTACCTTGAAGGAGTCAGAATGAGAGAAGCACTACTGTGGTATTTAACTTTCTGCCTGACATACTGTGGACATCAGAAGATTCCTCTCTTCAAAAAACTCCCACTTCTCTTTATCAACAATGACAGTGTAAAAACTGTCATTGCACAAGCTTTTGGAGGAAAGTCTACAGAAGTTATTCCAAGGGCTTTGCTCTATACTTAATACACACTATTTTGTTTTCTACAAGAAAGATCAGTTTAGGATTTTTATACAGATTATTTAACTAGAAAGCATTTCCAGGGGTGTGGTCAAAGACTGGAATAGGCTGCCTTCAGAGGTGGGTGATAACTTTTGTTCAAGATGCAGGGAACAATGCCCTCAAGAATTTGTTTATTCTATTCTATTCTATGTATATATATGTTGGCATTTCAGATTGTACTGTTCACTTTAGCAGTAAAATGTGCTAAATGAGTGTTGGTTACAAATGTACTAGTAAATATTTTACTTAGTTATCACTGGGGTTTAGACACTGATTGAAAAAAAATAAATAAATAAAGATTTCTGCCATGATTTTTTCAAATATTTCCAATTTACAAGCCTTATGACATTCCTTTAATCAGAGAAGCTCAAATTAGTTGATTGTTACAATGTTGAATTACAAAAGTGTAAGAAAACTGCATCAGATTATTTTGCTAAATGGTGTGTGAAATGGTGTGAAAGAGTAAACCACCCTGATTGAGGAAAATCATAGCTATGTATCCTTTATGGTATAATTACTACTTTCACAAAGTCAAGGAATAAAAATGCAAAAATTGATATAGAATACCTGGGGAGAGGCCACTGGCAAGAAAGCAACTATAGAAATCTTCTTTGTTTAAACTTCAATGAGTTAGTAAATACAAAGGCACTAACTGATGCATCCAAAAGTTTAAATAAACAATGAACAGAATAGGTATCTTCTCTGATCATTACAGCAGCAAGATAAAGTTGCTTTATACATGCATTTTTTTAACACAAAATTCTAATGAGAAAAAGATCTTATATTAAATGTTTTTGGGCCACAGATCTCTGCCAAACTTGGATGTGAATGTAAGACTTAGTGCCAACTTACTGCCATTCATCTAACTGGCACTCATATTCTACAAGAGTATGTGTGAGCAGGGGAAATTTTTTCAGCACTATATTTCACCTCACCTGAATGATGCTGAATTCCATCCTCCAGCAAGCAGCAGGAGCCTAGCCACAGCTCTTCACTATTGCTGGCCACCCAAAAAGCTAGTAGGGTCATTTAATGGTTTACTGTCTGCACTAGAGAGGTAGCAAGTGGTCAGCTGAACAGTTTTCAAAACTGAGTGATTGCTTTCAGCACAGTATAACATGTAACTGTGCTCATTTGAAGAGCATTGTCAAGAAAAGTTTTATCAGAGGAGGAGCTGTAGGCTGTCTGGGAGCTTGTGTTGTGGGAAGAAGTTGCTGTTTTTCGTGTATCTGTGTAACTTTGGAAGAGTTTATAGTGGCTGAAGAGAAGACAGCTTAGACATTTCACTGACCCTCATGTCAGTTTGGGTTTGTCCCCATTTTAGAAAATATGGAAACTTTTCCTGACTTCGTCTCTGTAGTGCAGAGTGTAGTTTATAAGTAATAGTGAATTACATAAAAATTATTTCCTAAAGAAGAGAGTAAGTTTATAGGCAGATCCTGAATTCTGTGTGGGGTACTTTTAGCAAGAAAATTGTAGCATTTTTCTTCCCTAATGTGCACTTTTAATTCACTGTTGCAGAAAGAAGCACAGATACTGTACAATAAAGAGTCCATTAAAAGGTCTTTCTCATTCCAGGGAAGATGCATAAGAAGTTATATTTCATAAGGTACTGGCATCTGGCATAGAGATTTTTCAACAGACCCGTTTCAGCTCTTAACAGCTATTTCAACTGAGCCATTGTATGGTCAGTCCATTTAAGACAAAGATGTCCTGACTCAGGTTCAGTCTTCATGAAGTACAGACACTAGTATGGCACTTCCTTTCTAACAGTTATGTTATAAGATGAACTCACAGTCATTTCAAAATACTCAAGGATGGAAATAAAATTTAAAAATAAATAAATAAATAAAAATGCAAGGATGACAAAAAACAAACAAACAAACAAAAGATAACAGACAAAGAACAGGTCCTCTCTCCCAGTTCTCTGCTCAGATCACTTGAATGGTCAAATCAACTGTATAAACCAAAACAGAAAAACTGAAGCCTTCTGTGTAACTTCTGCTCTTACTATTAGAGCAGCTTCTGAATCTCTGAACTGAAATCACTCCTTTCAGTGAATCAAGATTTTATTGCACTCTGACATTGGGAAATAAAGCCAATCAAAGGCTTTTGGCTACTGTTGCCTTAGTTTAAATGAAAAGGTGTGTTACAGTGTGTATGTGTATTTCCAGGTCCAGTGCAACATGTGGAAGTCATCAGTTCTTCAGGTTGTTGAAATAAAAGCTCTTTTCCCTCCTAAAAATACCAATTAAATAGCAAAGTGACAGCAACTATATCTCTAAAACATCAATCTTCACAAAATAGTTTTCCAGACAACTCTCTTTACATTGCATGCACAGTAAAATAAAATAATTAGGTCTTTTATGTTTTCATCAGGAAAAAAAAAAAAAAAAAAAAAAAAAGCTGCTGAAGGAGTTCTACCTGAGAGACAAAAGAGTGTGACCTATTGCAAGATGATCCCAATTTTGATTTTGCAGGGATTCATTTTTTGTAAGATGGGGGAGCTGACAGAGACTACTTTTGGACTGTACGAGTGTTCTCTGCTTTTACAGAGCCTCACCTTGTTTGTGGTGGTTGGTTTCTGCTGAAGTTTTTGGTTGGTTGGGTGTTTTCTGAGAATATGGAAATCTCTGCATGCATGTTTCAACACAGTTGCTTGCAATGTATATAACATAGCATACATGGAAATTTTGACGTTTTCCTCCTCTGTTCTGTCTGTCATATCTTCATAAGACTGCTGTCTACTTTGAAAAAGACATCTAAATAGCTTGATTTGTACAATTCTGATAGTGTTGTGTATATATTTAAAGTAATGAAGTTATGTTTGAAATGGTAATGGTATTAGGTACATTAATAAGAAAAATATTCTGGAGTAATATTATGGATGATACTAGTTGATGCAATAAATACAATTTTTAAACAAATACTTTCAGAACTTCCAAAAATGGTATGTTTTACTATTATTCCTTTCACAGACAGATATGAATTTGGCATGCTGTAACATCATAGCAGTGTTATGTTAATATTTACCTTTGTCTCTTTTCTTGGTAATGTAACTAAAGATGGCTTGTTCATATTAACTACTTAACTGCTGTCTTTGCCCTTTCATAATATCCAGCATCTTGCGTGGAAACTCCTATTGTCAGCTCCATCACTTCCATCGTTCAAAACTTTCTGGAACCTGCATTTTAATTTCCCTGACAGCTTCTGTTATATCAGTTTGGTGTTCTGCCCTGATGGCTAGAGGCAGTGATGAGACCGCATAGAAGATGCCATCATATATAATCAAAGAGAAAAAGGATATAGTAATAGGAATATAGTAATAGGAATATAGTAATAGGAAATTGTTACCTTATATGTTTAAAGATAATATTTTTATCAGTCATAAAAGTATTAGCATCCTACTCACAAATTAAGAATCACCCAGAGAAAAAAATGCAAGTAATGTCAATAGTATGCAAAAAATACATTTCTTGAAATCTGTCATGTATTGATAGCATATGTGTTTCTAAGATTTATATCAGTGCTGTGAGACAAAACACATTTATCCTGCAGTTATAGCACCTTACCTCTGTCCTGCCTTGCATTAACCATCATTTGCTTTGATTTGGCTACCCCAAATTATGTCCTGGTTTTATATTTAAATGTAGAAACTCCTGACGCTGTGAGAAGCAGTAGTGGGTGCTTCACACTGATTGAAAGAAAATGGAAATCACATATTTTCCACTAGTTCATTGGACAGTTGATTTTAAACTCAGGTCTTCAAGCTTCTGCCTGCATGGTTATAATCAGTGAATAGATGCAGAGCAACGTGTTTCTGTCAGCCAGGATCCTCAAAACTGACAGAGGTTGAACAAAAAATACCCAGTATAATCACAACCTGCAGCATTTTTAATGATGAGCGTGTGCAAAATCTCTTTTCTTTATTTGTACTACCACCTAAAACCATGTTAGGTCACGAGAATCAAGTCTTATGGCAACACAGCATTGAGTGTATTTCTCATATTCCCTTTTCCCCTTTCCCTTCCCCTTTCCCGGGCTGTGGGCTCATGGGTCTCTCTGCCTCATTAGTCACAGAACAGGTCCAAAGTGGCCCGTAAACCGTTTGCACCTTCTCTCTCCCCACTTCTCTTTCTTGGGCCTGTGGGCCTGCTGTCTACCTGTCACAAACACAGACTGATCTAGAGGTAACTCCATGACACACTGTGCAGCAACATATTTTTCTCTTTTCATACTGTGTGGTGTATCAGGCCTTTCCAGAGATGTTTCCTTTCTCTTCAAAGACTAACTTACAGAATCAGAAAGTAAAAGATAACTCCTTTTGACAATTTCACCTGTGTAGATTCAAAGATGTCTAGCTCTGGTGCTGCACAAGCCTGGCCTATAAATCAGACTCATGTTCTATTTTGCGTATAGAAATGGAGGTAACTCCATATCCAAGGATAACTCACATTCCTTCCATGGGTCTTCATTCAGCTGTCTAATAAATTTCCACAACTCCATAGTGTTATATAAGTTCTCAAAAACTGCATATTAGTGCACATTTTTAGTAGATCATTTTATTCTCTGCCATTCAGCAATTACTGAGTGAACCCACAACAAAAAGCAGTGGGTACAAACTGGAACAAGGCTCTGTGTAAATATCATATATTCATTGCATGAACTTTGGATATTAATTTCACTCAGTATTTATAAAAGCTTAATCTTTGAGTAGGGACACAGTTACTGTAAATTATTAAATGAGCTTTGGATATCATTTTCACTGCTGTTGAGTAATCAGTTGTAATTAACTTTCATGTAGGCCAGCTGTTACACAATTTTCAGTCTTACATGATTCCTAGCTGATAATTGTGTATTTTGTTCTTTTATGAAATAGATGAAATAGAGAGATATCAAATAAAAAAGACAGAATAACATAGGAAGAATGAGGGAAAGTTATTTTATTGTTATTAGTCACATTCAAAACCCTGTCAGGATAAAAATATCTAAACAAGCAAAGCTTGTTGATTTGTTTTTCCTGGTGGAAAAATGAAGAGAGGTGGTGTCTGCTGAGAGACATCTGTGTAGAGGCATTATAGTGCTTTTTAAAGTTGGAATGAAGGTTGAAGAATACCAAGCTGGACAAGTAGGATTAATTTTCTGTAATTGCCCTCATAGTTCAAACAAAAATAGACATATTGGTGACAATAATCAGAGTAACTGGAGCATTAGCATTTTATGTCTATTACCTGAAGAGAAGAAGAACTGGAACTAACATCAGGATAACAAAAGACTAGGAGGCTGAAACCTTTAAACTGGAGATTTCAGAATATTGATAGAAATTGCTGAATTAAAAAATAAATGGCACTAAGTAACTAGGATCATTTTAAACAGAAGATAGTCATACTGATTGTAAAGCAATGACAACTAAATCTTTTACCAAAGGACCTTCTCACTAAAGCCTGAAGTTGTACAAGGTAGTTTCTCTATTTAAAAGTAGGAATTGCAACACGTACTGAAAACCAAAACCAGAAAGGACTGAATGGCTTTCAGGGAGGAGAGACAGATGTTCACAACCTTATATTCACAACCATCAGTTGTAATCCTGTCAAATCAGCATGGTCACCTGCACTGTCAGCAACATTTGCTAAGTGTTTATTGTGATTGTAACGGAATGCAGCGTTATGGTCACAAGATCAGAGCTCTTCTTCCAGTATGTACAACTAAGTGTTTTTACAAGAGAGTGTCACTATGAAATGTACTGGCTGCTAAAAGAAAGAACAGTCTAGGTTTCTCCTATGGCTGTTAGCAGTAAACTTATGGTGAATACAATTATTCATTACAATTATAGTTAATTCCTCTTGATTTTTGTCTTATACATTTGTTTAATGAAATAAATGCAGTGTTTCTGCAGAATATTGAGATAATTGCATTTCTACATTCAAGTCTTGATTAGAAACACATTCAGTGAAGAACAAATCCACAAAGCTGTAGAGTTTTTGGTTGGAAAAGACCGTAAAGAGGTCAAGTCCAGCTATAATTCATCAGAGAGCTCTGCATATACTCTTAAATATAGAGAAGAGTCAATAATATAAATGTTATTAATCGTACTACACTTTCTTCATTTTCAGATATTTATAAACAATGAATGGCATGATTCAGTCAGCGGTAAAAAATTTGAAGTCTTTAACCCTGCAAATGAAGAGAAAATCTGCGAGGTTGAAGAAGGTGACAAGGTAGGATTTACTTTCATGCTTTTATTCTTAGCTAATTTATGTCAGAAGTAGGAAGATGAATATCCATCTCTGTCGATGTAAAATAGTACCTCAAAGATTTATCCTGTATACCTTCTGCTTCAGCCCAAGTATTTAATGATATGAAAAAAGATCTATTAAATGTTTTTTATTAACTTTCTTGTTAACAACAACACTAATTCTTTTTACTCTCTTTGATCAGTGGTATCTAATAACTTTAGTGTTATTCTGTTGTTCTTTCTCCAGCTCTTCCTTATATAATGGTGTAATCTGTTTATTACATATTTATTGAAAGCCTTTCTTTAGAGATACCATAAAGTGGAAAAATATTGATATTTTTCCATGCAGACTCTGAAAAATTATTCATTGCTAACAGCATTTTCAATTGAGATTTTGACTTCTTGGTAGTATCATCTTGAAAAATATGTGTTGGTTTTGTTTTTTTTTTTGTTAAGAACACAAAGGAAAACAGTCCTAAAATAGACCCTAAAGATTAAGGCACTTGAGATGCTTTGTTCTTGTTTTTCTTCTCCGTGATACATGCATATGGTACTCTGGGTCACTGGGATTTTTTATAGATCATTTTGTCCTCAAGTGAAAAATTCTGTAAGCATGCCATTAACCTCCAGATTATATACTGCAAGCGCTACACATTCTTGTGATGTTAGATTCTACTCTTGCTGTTCTCTAATTCAGTGTTTGAAAATCAAATTGCATAGCAAATGAAGTTGGCTTAATATTTGAACATCCTTAATTTACAATACTCATGATCTGGAACAGTTTACTTAACATTCATAATTTTTGTAGCTTTCATTCTTTACAATCAATCCCACAACTCATTAAATAGAGAGATATTGTTCGACACACACATATACTTTCTCTCCAATAATTTTGCTAACTAATGGGTAATGACAACTGCTGTTAACTAACTCACCAAGTAAAATGTACAAATGTAGTGAACTGCACAGTTATTATGAACATAGTACTCTAGAGCCTAAGCTTTTAGATAATTAGGAGTTTGTAAGAATTGTATTTGTGTGTACACAAAAGGATTGACAAAATGTTTTATGAAAGTGGTGTTTAAGGAAAAAAAATAGGAAACTACAAAATATACATTTAGATGGCAACTCTTCTTCTGTTAGTTTGTTGACTCTTTCACTAATCTTAAAGGTCCCTAGTACTAGTAAAACAGCTAGAGTGGTCAGTAGGATGAAAGGTGTACATACCTCTACAAAAATTCTAAAAACAAAACAAAAATCAATACTAAACTTTTTTTAATCTTGCAGATTTTGGCTACCTGATGTAGATGATGAGTCATTACTACTCTACAGTAATGACTGTTTGTAAAATCCTTCCCATCACATTCCCAAATTTCTTTCCAAATTTCTCATCATATCATATTCCCAGATTTCTTTCCAGCAAGTTCTGTGGGTCTCCTGTCCAGTAGGCCTGCAGTAGTCTTTCAATAACAGATGATATTTTGGTTCTATGTTTTCCCCTTCTAAGGAGAATTAGTTATCTGGTTTAGAAATTGGTTTAAGTTTCAAATGTCCAAAAAGGTCCAAATGTATTTTTCTTGGAAAAAGTTTTACAAGATTCATAAATTATGGAAATCTTTCAAGTAATGAAAGCTATTTCTCAAGATATTTCTTTTTAATTCTTTTATATATGTTTGTATTCTGGAACACATTTTCACACAAAAGTTTCACTAAATTTGTGGTAAATTATCTCACAGCAGTGAAAGACAAATGGTAAATAATACATTATCTTATAAAAAACATTAATGAGTAGACACATTAGCTTGTGTAATGCTTAGACACTGCCTAGACACAAATGCATTTGTGCATTCCTCTATAGTAAATTTGTGTTCATCTTACACAAGATTTTAAGGAACAGATTTTTCTAAGCTGGTATTCACCACATCCCCAATATTTTTAGATAGTGTAGAGTATCTAAAATTTTAACTTACATATTTTGGCATCTCTTTTTTTTTTTATATATATATAGGTGTGTCTGTGTGTGTAAAAGATTAAATTTCATTACTATAGCAATCTGCATATGAATCCCTCTTCAGAGATATTGAAAGACAGAATGTTTAGAGATTGAGTTTCTTCATATATATATTTTTTTAAATTATTTATTTATTTTTAATTTAGAAGTTTTTAAAATGCATCTGTTTCTCATCAAACTTCACATTGCTGAAACAATAATAGAAGTGTTTAAAGGGAAATTAATTAAAATTAATGTACTTACTAACTGTAATAAGATCAGGATGCAAAGCACCTTGCATGTTTAGAAACTAACGTGGATAACAGATTTTAAAAGTTTTTATGTTTTCTTTACAGGCAGATATAGACAAGGCTGTTAAAGCAGCTAGAAAAGCTTTTGAGCTCGGATCACCCTGGCGTACCATGGATGCTTCAGAACGAGGAAGGCTCTTGAATAAACTAGCTGATTTAGTTGAACGAGATCGACTGACTTTGGCTGTGAGTATAATATGTGAACAAAAAGGTGAAAAAAAGCCAGTGTATGAAATTTTAAAGGAAGATATGAAAAAAGTAACAAACCAAACCTTTGGGAAGTCAGGCTGTTCCAGTAACTGTTTTTACTCTGTTCTAAATGGACCATATAAAAATTCAGGTCTACTTACACCCCAAACCCACAGAGTTCTTTGTTATTTAATTAGCTTTAAGGTAATGCTTAAGCTGCCTACAGTCCATGCAGTTTCAGTAGCTGATTCTTAAGGAATTAACACAGAACCCATACTCAGTACTTGTCTAAAACAAAGCCTGAATCAAGGCCTAACCTCAAAGCCAGGCTCATAGTTTATATGTAGGGCAGGTTAGAACTTGAAGAAATTTTGAATTTCACGGGTATATATTTTGTTATTACTAACTCCAGTTTGCAGCTAGCAATCAGTGAAAAACCTTTGCTAGAACCAAAGACAACAATATGTTATCTGACATTAGGAAGAACAGGGGTGATGGGTGTCCTGTCTTTAGTAACTTCTGTTTGTTGACCATGTTTCTGCTCATCTACAGACACTAAGCATTATCACTGTCTATTAGCTGTGTACTAATTCAAGAAAGAATTTTTAAAATAGAGGTGTTATTTGGTTAGTGTGGTATCCTACAGTTGTTTTGTGTAGGATGTTGCTTGCTTGATGTTACCATCAAGATGCTCTCTCCAAGTTTAAGCACAATCTGGGATAAAAGACTAAGCACATTAAGTGTTTATATTGTCCTGAAGATGAACACTGCTTTGGTACCTGCAGTGTCAAAGAGGGTAAAAGAGTATCAGGAACATCCAGTCCTTGGGATCTTCACTCAGACTGATCTAATCACAGTTTTAAGTATTTGATCATTAACTACAAACCACAACAAGTTAATAAAATTCAAACCTCCGAAATATAAAAAACCTGCAAAGAAGTATCTATTAGCCATTCTAGCATCATTATTGTTCCTTTTTTAGGAAGACACCTGCATGCATCCCAAACACATTTTTAAAAGAGAAATGAAAAATTTGAAAAAGCTGTGGCTATTTCCTTAAACTCTAATGATTACTACTCTCAGATTTACACTTCTCTTCAGCAACACTCTTTCTCTAAATTAATCTTGTCATCTTGATATGGAGTGATAACCTTGAGAAAACGGGTAGCTAGAATTTGTGTCCTTGATAGTGCAAAATCTTTTGGAGCTGAAAGAGAGTAAATTTTAAGAGAGCTACAATTTTTAGTAGGAATGGTATGGCCCCTTGTCAGTTAAATACCAGATAAAGTGGCATTTACTTCTTTGTTATATAGCCTAAGGCATTACACATGCAAAGAGAATAGAGAAATAATATTTTTTCCACAGGAAAGCCAGAGCATAGTTTTTGTTCCCACTTGCCATTTGTGTAGTATGAAAGCATACCTTTTCTCCCTCCCAAGCTTCTATTTTACTGACATTGTTTTTATTTTCCACATATTTCTCACATTAATGACTACTTTTCCCTTTTAGATAAGATGCACTTGAGTAAAGTGCTTTCCAGACTATCAAAATGAAGAGGTTTTCTCCACTCAAGTTTTCTCCACTCAGGTTATCCTAATAACAGAGACAGTAGTAAAGGACCGAAAAAACTCTGGACCAATTAAATAACAAATTTAGAAAAGAAAATATTTCTAAGATATGATTAGTTCTTGAAACTACTGTTTGAATATTTTATCCTGAACATGCTAATAAGATTCTTCAAAAAGCTGAAGGTTCCCTCTGTCTTTGTACTAGGAAACTTGATTAAAAAATATATATATCAGCGTCAGCATGTTGACATTAATTAAGGACTTCACGTGGTCTTTAACAAAATGTCAAAAAATTTAGGGCTATTAAAATTACATTAGTCCAAGCCATACCCCCTTGATTTGATATCAGACATATTTAGTGTTTGTGTCCCTAAGTGATCATCAAATCATAAAATTAATCAACTGAATAATGGAAGCTTAATGACTATTATTTTAAAGGTTTAAAAAGTGCGTTTTCCTAGCATGGAGAGCTGTGGAATGGACAGTTGGCTGGTCTCCAAATAAGACCAGTTTTTTTCACACAATCATTAGCTAGAAACAAACAAAAATAGTGCCTTCTCTCTTTTTTGTGTTGAACTATTCTCCCTTGAGTTCCTAGTAGCTCAAACCTTTCCTCTGCACATGAAGAGACTCACCTTTTGTCTGGGGCTTGTATTCCATGCTATAAGTGTAATTTTTCATAAACAAGGCTTGCTCTGAAAGTAATGCCTCCTATTTTATTATATCCCACAACATCAGAGGTGAGTGTTGGCATGGACATAGAGATTAACCTTCCACCAGTATTCTGGCAATTTTGCTGCCATGCAACAGATGGAGGCAGAGGGGCAGTCTGGCAGATTGACATCTGACATGAAAGTGCATGTGAAGCAAAGGTGTGGAAATAAATCTCTCCACATAGCAAAAAAATTGCATCTGATGAGTTGACATTTGCTAAACATTTATGGAGACCAAACTGTTGATGTGAGTACAACGAGGCTGAACAAGGTGCATTTTAACAGTGGTGACAGTGACAGTGGGTCACCTTTACCGGTGGCATGCAGGCTGTTTTTCATTTCTAGTGGAAATGCACAGCTGATGGTGGCAACTATACTGGCAAACAGTGAATCATAGCTCACAATCTGCTCCATTGAAGCGTTGCTGGGCTCTTCATATCTGTTGAATTTTCCATAGAAATAAACAGGAGGTAAACTAGATAAGTTGCCATTCATGCATCTATTAAGCATGAACATGCCCCTTAGTAATTAAAAATCAGAGGATCCTAAGTTAATGTGACATTGCCAGGAAAGTACCATCTATCTTGGTTGTCAATATTCATAGGCTGAGAGGTGCTGGTCACTCACGTTGTTTGCATTAGTTAACCCACAGACTCCAGACTGTAAATTTTTCCATCTACACTTGTAGAAAATTTAATATAAGCCATAATGTTTTATCTGATTTCAGATGAGAAAAATGTTATGCTTTTTCATAACATGTAAGTGTTTCAAATGTAAAATGATCCTAATAACTGAATAGATCACTAAGAATAAATTATCATTAAATTTCCTTGTTTGTAGATTAAAACTTGGGTTTTTCTCCTAGATGGAAATTAATCTTCTACATACTAGTTCATGCAGAAAACCTCTGAACTAACAAACATGTGCTAAATGACAAAGTACATATATAGGAAAGCTTATCAATATTTGACATAAACTTTGTAATTGTTCTTGTCTACAGACAATGGAAGCTATTGATGGAGGTAAACTCTTTTCTACTGCCTACCTAATGGATTTAGGTGCCTGTATTAAAACAATACGCTACTGTGCAGGCTGGGCTGATAAAATTCATGGTCGAACTGTTCCAATGGGTGAGTAGCTTTGAGACAACAAAAGAACATAGCATACATAAGCAGTGTAACCTGCAAAAAAGAAAACTATATTTTTCTAGAAGTTGTGCAGTACCAAAATATATATATATATATTATTAATGGAATATATTTTAGTATGTTTTTAATAAACTTTATTTAACATCTATCATAATGCTAATTATAAACATTCACTGTAGTAATTGCTATTGTTATATTCTTTTTCTATATACAACTACAAAGTATGTTAATGACTAGGAAAATTTTAGCCTATATATATATCTAGAAAGCCTCACTGGGTACTCTGTGCAACAGTGGGTTATTTATGCAATGGTACAGTAATGGAAGTCATGTTTTTGCTTATTAAGGCTATGATTAGCAGAAGCAATAATATTTGTTTCAGTTATCAGATAGTTTATTAGGAAAAGTATGAAGAGATAAGAATGAGGAAACTTTCTCTTTTTTTCCTGAATTTTCCTACTGTTTCCTCTCCAACTAAGCAGTTCTACAATAACATTGTTTCTAGCTGATTTCTCTCAGAAGGACCAGGAATGGTAATAAAGAAGGAATTAAGGAAAACTGCAGTGATAAATACTACCAGATTCTGGCATGATGTAGATCCCTAAACCAGGCTTAATGGAACACATGCTTATTTGAATAAAAGAGAATTTCTTTTACTTAATGGATTCCATTTAAAATAATATATAATATTAAAAATAATAATAATAATAATAACAATATTATTATTATAACATATATATATATATGATATGTACCTAGGACTGCAAGTAACTTTTATGAAAGCATTTTCCAAAAAAAAGAAAAAGGTGACAAGAGAAAAAAGATATGCTGTGCATACAACTTTGAGAAGCAGAGTTATCACTGCAAAAAAGTCAGCCATGACAGAGTAAAATGCTTGAGCTATCAAGAAAGCAGAGATTGAACCCAGGTGTAGTTCATGGTTGTTGCACAGTTAAGGCTTTGAAAATATCATTTCTAAGTAAAATTGTATTTAACTGTTTGGTATCCAAATTTATCTTCCTTTGATTTAACTCTTTCTCACAAACTCTTTTACTGAATGTCTAATTTATTGCTTCTTCCTCTAGATGGAAACTTTTTCACATTTACAAGACATGAGCCTGTTGGTGTGTGTGGACAAATTATTCCTGTAAGTTGGAGTCATTTCTGAAAAAAAACATGGATGTTGTAAATGAACATGTTTTTGAACTTTTATAGGTTGTGGATACATTACCAGTGAGAAACTTCCCACTCCCATAGTAGAGATTATTATTATTGAGTACAATTCAGACTCTCTAATGTGTAGTTTTGTAGAGTCAGTCTAGCTAAGCCTTGGTTCTCTCCTCCCTGTATCATGGAGGACTTCAATCTCAAAAGACTGAATTAGTTTGAAACACAGAACTGTGTTCTGTTGGAACAGGAAGAATTGGAAATAAACTAGGTGGAGAGGGTAAGATTTATAGCCAATAAGCTCTTTGGTTCCTGGAATATCTATATATTCCTATATCTATATATTCCTGGAATATTCTGTTTAGTATAGCATCAGGACTACAGCAGTCTTTAATTATGACTTACTAACTTTGGTGACAGCACAAGCAACAGTGCAAAGAGTATCTTTGGTGAGTGCTAAGGCAGAAGTTCCCAAGCTCTTGCTCAGTGTTTTTTATTTATTTGTTCTAAGTGAATTTTGAGAACACTACCTGAGTCTGAACATCCAAAATACTGAGGAAATCGAGTTCTTTGTTGAGGTTTACATAATTTTGATAAGTTGCTGTGACAGTGGTTACATGCACTAGACACTCCTGATCCACCCATCTCTTCGTACATGCTAGGTTTGGGAAGTCTGCTCTGACCTGCTTGACAGCTTACTAGATTTTAAAATAGTCAGGTTGTCTGTTAGGCTTGTTCAGACACGTGAGTCCCACTCTTGTTCCTGATATCTTTCTGTTGACCTGGCAGACTTGCTGTATCTTTAGACCACTACATTGGTTTACAGAGCATCTCAGAAAAACATCATCTGGATCCATCTTCTTGCAGAACTTGAGGAACCATTGTTCTAGTTTATTTTGTTGGTCAGGCATGAGATATTTCATACAAAGCAAAGTCAAGACATGTTAAAGAACTAGACAAATTTATATGTAAAATTGCAGCCTAGAACTATGGGCAGTATGTACATATGCTTTTTTCCTATGCAAAATGTTCAAGGACTTCTAAGTATACCTCTGTTTTCTCTGAACTGAAATATAAAGCCATGTTCAAGGTCTTTACATAAAGCAACCTTTGAGGAATATGTGAACACTGCAAAATACTTTTACCCGGTCAGCATTTCCCTTCGACTCACTCAGTTCTGCTTCAGTAACGAAGATTCAGAAAGCTTTGTAATCCCTTACTCTGAGTTATTTGTGCTCCTGTTATTTCTGGGGGTGGGGTGAGATTAAAGGAGATAACCAGAGAGATAAAGAACAGATGTATTTATATTTCTACAAGCATTTCCGAGATAATAGGTAACTGTTAACTGCCTTTTCCTCCCCTTTCTCCTGCGTCTCTTCTTCTGAGTCTCACAGGCTCAATGCATCCTAAGTCACTAGAAATTATTTTCAAAGGGGCAGAGCTCTTTCACCCATCTTTTTTGTCCCTCTGTTGAATATGGGGTTCAGAGGAGTCAGGTGCTCTGCACTGCAGCTGAACTAAGAACAGCAGAGAGTTGTCAGTGAAACCACCACAAAAGAGTGTAGGGGCAGTATTATGCTTTATTACTTTGTCTCTCTTTGAAAACTGAACTGATGATAAATCATTCAAGAAACGAGATAACAAAACTGCCCACTTTACCACTAATCCAGCAACTTTCTGTCAAGCTTTTCAGAGGTATTGTTTTCTGTCCTCTGGACTCACATATACTAAAATCACTGGTCTTTGTACAACGTGATTTGCTAGTTGCCTTCTCAAAATATCTTCACACTGAAAAGAGTTCAATAAAAAAATCAACCATTCAGTTGGCAGTTTGCACTATAATCATAGAAAAAAACAAAGATGCTTTGGCTGTATATTAGTAATCATTCTCATCTGTATTTTAGTGGAACTTCCCATTGGTTATGTTTATCTGGAAGATCGCCCCTGCACTTTGTTGTGGAAACACAGTGGTTGTCAAACCAGCAGAACAAACACCTCTGAGTGCCCTTTACATGGGATCCTTAATTAAAGAGGTAAGTTGGTAACAGCATAGCTTTTTGCCCTTCTCAGAAATGTAATAGAACACTGCAGCTGAAATGCCATAGAGGTAATATAAGCTAGGCCTTCCTTTGCAAGTACTTCTCATTACATGTCTAGCCTTGTACTATGCAACTTACCCTACTGTAAACCAGTTAAGTAAATCCAGGGCAAAAGCGTGCATATGCACAGCCTCGAATACATCCACAAACAGAGTATGGGGGAAAAAAAAAAAAAAAAAAGACAATACAAATTTAGTAAACTGCATTCCATTCTTTGTCAAATGTATTTGCACAGTGCCTTTCAAAGTCAAAAGTAAACATTAAGTCAGGAGCGGGGTATTTAGAAGTGAGTGGCAAGGACTTTATTAGCATAGTCATCACAGAAAAGAACCTGTTTGTACATGTAATTATTATTATTTTTTAACTGAACAAACCTTTCACCCACCTGGGTTTATAATTAACAGAGAGCTGTAAATCTGTGTTGCTTGACTGATGCCAAACTTGTGAACTCTCCTCACACTGAAAATGGCAGAGTACACTTTGGGCTTCTGAACACAAGGAGTGTTGTAGTTTATCCTGTGGCTCCAAAGTAACATTGGCTATTGTACTCGGCCCAGTAAGCACCCAAAGAGCAGTTAAATAGTTTAGCTATCTTGTTTCCCAATAAGATCAACAATTGTAATCTAAAATGTTTGAAAAGTTGGCACGGACTTCAATCATTGCTAACTCAGTAACCTTGCAGCATGTTAGTGGCAATGACTTAGCATATTTTATTATTCTGCTTCAAAGCTATGATTCAGCAAAGCACACAGGCTGTGGTTTGCTATTTCATACAAACTAAATGAGTACTAAGAGTAAACTAAACTCTGCCCTTATTGTATCTCATAGAAAATACTCTTTTAGTGAGACAGGGGGATAACTTAATAAAAGATCTAATACACACTTTCTGTTATTCTGTAACAATATTAGAAAATTTATTTATGTGGAAAGGCAAGTTTACATAGAATGTAACTCAGTCAGGCATATTTTCTTCATATGCCTGACTGAAGGAGAAAAAATATATATTTCTTGCCAGTGGTCTTCAAAAATGAATAAAATGATATACCGTTTTCTTATGTTTTTGGGTTTGTTTTTTTGCTTGTTTGTTTGTTTGTTTGTTTGTTTTAAGAAGAGCAAGCTCAGTGGCCAAAAAATGAAAGCTGTGGGGATAGGTGGGAAAGTCATGTAAGAAATAAATGTGTCTCAGTCTCTAAGGCTGAAAAAAAAATGTAAAACTAGGAAAAGGTGGCTTGAGAACTGAAAATGGAAGTCAGACTGTAGGAGGCAGTGTCCTAGTCATTATCACTTCCCTGGTTTTACGGTGTTCTCTCTTCTAATTCAGGCAGGATTTCCACCTGGAGTTGTAAATATTGTGCCAGGCTTTGGACCCACTGCTGGAGCAGCAATTTCTCACCACATGGACGTAGACAAAGTGTCCTTCACAGGCTCTACTGAGGTATTGTAGCGAATGCAAGAAAATATAAGCAGGAACTGTGCCCCACTGATTCTCAGTAATGATTTAATGTCTAACATTTTTTCTGTAACTGTTTTAACTTCTTTTCTTTCTTTTGGCTGCTGGTTTGTTAAACTAAGTCTGTTTAATGATTTGTTGGTTACTATTAACTTTAAATGTATTTAAGCAGTGTTTGTATGGCAGGAAAACTCTTCAAACAAAGGCACTTCATGGCATACAGTAGGTTCTAGTGTATTAATGCTATTTTAAGGCTTGCCCATTAAAGACATTTTTATATATTTTTTCTTGTTCAGTTCTTATTAAAAATAGGTTCAAAAAATGCAAAAAGCTGAAAGAAGCTGTCCTGATGTTGTCTTTAATAAAAACATGATAATAGGTATTTAGTTCAGAAATCTCATCCCTGGTCCTGCACTTACTTAGGTGAGGCAATGGCATTTTTGTCTTTGTATGGATGATCACAGGAGTAGTCTTAGAAGTTTATTCGAGTGTGTGTCAGTTCAACAATTGATAAGAAGGTCACTGTTAATTTTCCCTACCCTTTACTCCAGGAACAGTTATTGATATGACTGAAGATTTGTCCTTGCTATCTCTACAAGACTATCCTTACTTGAGTACTTTACGTTATCTATCTGTTACAGATACTTAATGGAAATACTGCCACTTGGTCTTTTAACTTCTTGAATGTGCATTCCAGAGATAAATACCACTGCCTCATACCAACAGTCAGTACACGCCGAGAAAACTCAGAAACTTTGAGCACAAAAGTTGTGGGAAACAAGAAGGAACCCAAAGCAAAGAGATTTGAGAAACATTCTACAGATGATCCCATTTGTTACAGTTACAATTCCTAGTGCGCACTATACCTCCATAGTCAAGTGGACAGTGGAACATGTTTCCAGACTTTCGTTCCTGTCATTTATTCTGGCAGTGTCATTTAGCAGGAAGAAGTGCTGTTCCCAAAGACAGAAAGAATGTCACAGCAGGGATGGCTGCTACACACTAGCAGTTTTAGGCCAAAGCTGAAAGTTCTTCAAGAATATTTTCTCTCTGAATTTTCCCTACTATATTTTCATATTGAAAAATTTGCATTACTTATGCCTTCGGTTGAAAGGAACAGCATAGGATTTCTGTCTAGCTATGCCCATTTTCTCTTCTTCTTTCAGGTCTCCTTATTACTGATAAGGGAGAAACTATGAGTAAAATTTGGCACTGTGGATATCTACATCTTCTCTCATACAAGTTATCCATCAAAAAGCTTTCCTATAAATGAAACAGAGGAAATTCATTTTATGGAGAGCCTAGCAAAGTACAAAATAGAACCTACTTCAGTTTACAGGTGCAAGCCATTAGGGTGTTTGTACAAAAAAAAAAAAAAAAAGAAAAAAATATATATATCTTTCATATATCTTTGGCAGCTAGCATTAACATTTTCTACACATCGACACTTCCCTTCCAATTCTACTTTCTCATTTTTCCTTCTTATTTTTAATTCTGCAATTAATTATTTATGCAGCTACTGGGTGTTCAACTATGAATTGTGGTTACAGTTTCTGAATGTTGCTGGGTCATATTAATCATTTTAAAGTAACATCCTTTTTCTAACTTTTAGGTTGGCAAAATGATCAAAGAAGCAGCAGGGAAGACCAATCTGAAGAGAGTTACACTGGAACTTGGAGGGAAAAGTCCTAACATTATATTTGCAGATGCAGACTGTTAGTAGCATTTTCATTACATAACCTGATTACTTTTTATTTTGTAAAAAATGACTCATATCTGCTTAAAGAAGAGTTTTTGTGTGCTTTTGTTTGTTTCTGTAATGCCGTACTTTTAAAGTAGATTGTCACAGGCAGTTGCTGGCCATTTGGCTGGTCTGAAATATATGACAGTCTGCCACCACTTACTTATTATAACTATGCAAAAGTATCATTGATAAACACTGATAAAATGAATTCTTATATTTTAAATGACAATGGATATAAAAAGTGGTAAAAAGAGAAATGAGATGACATGACAAAAGTCTACAAGTAATTTATTAGGTGGCCACTCAGGCTCTTGACTTATGAACTCTGCATTTCTTTGCAGTGGATGAAGCTGTGGAATTTGCACATGTTGGTCTGTTCTATCACCAAGGACAGTGTTGTATAGCAGGATCCAGAATTTTTGTGGAAGAGCCTATTTATGATGAGTTTGTTCGCCGGAGCATTGAACGAGCAAAGAAGTATACTCTTGGGGATCCTCTGTCACCTGGTGTGCAGCAAGGCCCTCAAGTGAGTAATATGATATGTCTCTCACTTAATTTTGGCAGAATTTCACACTTTAATATACTCTTAAGTCTGCTCTTATGCTCTTATGCTGGCTAGTGACTAGACTGGTGAATCAGGAAGAAAAACTGGAGTGAGTTTCTTTACTAGAAGTGTGGTTAGGTCCTGGAACAGGCTGCCCAGTGAGGTTGTGGATGCCCTGTCCTTGGAGGTGTTCAAGACCAGGTTGGACAGGGCCCTGGGCAACCTGATCTAGTAAAGGCGTATGTTCGGTGGCCCTGCTAGGCAGGGGGGTTGGAACTACATGATCCTTGAGGTCCCTTCCAACCCGGGTAATTCTGTGATTCTGTGATTCTGTGAGTTACCATCACAGATGGTAAGACAGGAGTACGATTTCATTTTCTTTTCCAGATCCATTTGGTGTGGAAAGGGGACAATTCTACAGAACTTCTATGCTTTGAGAAAGTTTCAGTGCTAGAGCTGTAAAAGTAGATCATCACAGAACAAAGGAGCTGTAATAGAGACAAAGCAAAAGATTGAGAGAAAGAAAGTCCCACACATTTGATAATGCTATACGTTGTTCATTGTTTTTCACAGTCATTTTATGTAATCGGAAAAATAAATTAAATTGGAAAATTGCATTCTAAGCCATAAAAGTTTTGGAGAATGCAAAAACTGTAAAAAGCGGTATTTTCATATTCTGCAAAGTGTCTAGCTAATGAAC
Source organism: Coturnix japonica (assembly GCF_054131305.1). NCBI lineage: Eukaryota > Metazoa > Chordata > Aves > Galliformes > Phasianidae > Coturnix > Coturnix japonica. The sequence goes on from NC_140702.1 coordinate 40,024,945, forward strand.
TAATATACTAAGCTAAATAAATCTAAATGTCAGGAAGCTTCTAACAAGGAAACTTCAGGCTTTCAGATGTGTATGTGTCTATTATCTGTTGTAAAGCTAGCAGCTAACAGGGATCCAGTTTCATACCATCATGAGTTTACTGAGTATGAAATTCAGAGTGTTGATTTAAATATGAAAGAAAAGTAAACTTTTACTGAAAAGCAGACAGTTATTTGAAATAAAGGAATTAGTGAATACATTTGCCTTTCTTGATCTCCTTTTTTTTCTTAGCAAACTTTAGTAGAATTCTTAAGATTTTCACAGGCTAGTAAAGTTTTTCCTGCTAACATTATATGTTCTTGTTTTATCTATCTTGTTCTTCTGATCCCACTTTAATGGAAAAAAATACATCAAAGCTGTTGAGATTAATTTATTTTGTGGCAGTTGCTTTAAATATCTGTTTGTCTTACATTCCATGCTGTTCTTTGCCCAATTCTCTTTCAAAATGTGAACTGATTCACTGTATTCGTGTGTCACATAGCTTCACTGAAAGCCACATTTTTCCAGCAGTTCTTAGGCACTCTGGGAGAGCACCTCCCTCAGGCCACAAGTTTGGGTAGTGCTTTGCCCAAAAGGCATGAAAGAAAATATAAAACCCATGCTGAAATGTAAAATAACACACATATGTTAATTCACAGATTATTAAGAAAAAATATGATTATAACAATAACAAAAGAATGACTGAAAAAGAAAATTGAGCTGTGTCATCTAAACATGTTCTCTTCATGATGTTTATGCACCAGAGATATTTGGCCACCAGGGTAGCAGAAAATTTATGTCTTCAGCATACACTAAGGCAATTGTTTGAAAGTGTAATGACAAGGGGAGCACATGGAACTGAAAATCACCTCCTTATAAATATCCTTAGAAATAAATATCCCTAAAATTATAAGCTTTTATCATAGTTTTACTTGAGTAACTGTTTAGTCTAATATATATCCAGGAATCCCTCAAACCTTGTAAAATGCTGTGTTGATCTACAACTGAAATAGCAGTATTTGTTGTTTAATTGAAGTGCCACCTTTCTAATTGAATGAATAAGAGAATTAAATGCATGTCTACTTCACTGAGTGATGAGTATGGACATAGAAAAGCAACTCCAGTGCAAGGGTTCCCCTAGAAGTAATTTTATTGTCCTCGATAGCTAGAGATTGAAAGTCTGACAGATTGAAGAGTCATTAAATTGTTAAAAAGATTTCTTTTCTCTGGTTACCCATAGAGGTGGTGGAAACCCTGTTCCTGGAAGCAGTCAAGGCCAGGCTGTGCCAGGATCTGAGCAGCCTGATCTAGTTGTGGGTGTCTCTGTTCATTGCAGGGAAGCTAGACTACATGACCTTTAAGGTCTCTTCCATCTCTTAAGAATTCTACAACTCTAAACATTTAAATAAATAAATAAAAATAGAGGTGCCTCCATCAAACAGGCAATACCATTGAATTTTTCTTGAAATAAATGTTACTTTGTAGATGATTTCCCTATTGCATAAAGTGCCGATTAGTAGATTTGAAGGGGAAAGAGAAAAAAGCAAATGTGAGCTGTGTCTTGTCCAATTTTCAATATTTGCTTTTACCTCTTTTGTAGCTAAAAAAAGAATGGAAGAGGATAGAGAAATATAAACCTTTATTGTACAGCCATCCTAAACTCCCTTTCTAGCCGAAGACACTGCAACCTGCTGTAGCATGGAGCCAAACTGTAAAGACTGACAGCATATGCTGTCTTAATTGGTGAAACTGGGGCAGAAGGACAGAGATTGGCTTCATCCAGTAATAATAAATAAATAAATAAATAACAACTGCAATCTATGTTTCCAAAACCAAAAAAGCTAAGAGCATTTATTCTACTAACAAGTCATAAGTACTTAAAAATAGTACTTTTTTTATAGATTTTCTTCCAATTATATTGAAAATACACATAATATCACTCCCTGTACAACTGATTCTTCTGTGTGAAAATTTCTGATTACTGATTTATGTGAATAGTTTTTAGATGTTATTGACAGGAATGTTTGCAGGGCTCTCCAGATGTTCTCCAACACATGCAGTTGAACAAAGCTGGAACACTGTTAAGTTGTGAGTTACACACTGTTTTAATCCCTGCATATCTTTTCACTTAGATTGATAAGGAGCAGTTTCAAAAAATCCTGGATCTAATTGAGAGTGGGAAAAAAGAAGGAGCCAAACTGGAATGTGGAGGAGGGCCATGGGGAAACAAGGGTTACTTCATCCAGCCCACAGTTTTTTCTAATGTTACGGATGATATGCGCATCGCCAAAGAAGAGGTAAATAAATTCTTGGCAGTCAATACTGGAGATTTTCTGTTTAAATGTGTGTACAAAATATCCACTTAGAAGGTCAAGTGACTGTATGAAAATGTTCCAAGTAAATCTGTTGTTCCAACTTGGTGTTTAAAGTCCTTTTCTTGGTTCCTTATGCCCCTTTCACCAGCCCATTAGAGGTCACTCAGAGGAGTGCGAGGCTGGCCTGCCAGCAAAGGCACCACCTTAAGCAGATAAGAAATGTTAAATCTGGGTCTGTTAATTACATCACCTCATACTGCCCATGTCTCACATATCAGCTATGGCAACTGTAACAGAGAAACAAACTTTGAAAACATAACTTGTGAACTCTGCACTCCTACAGGGGCAGCTCAAGTTGCAGTTTTGACACAATAAGCGCCAAACAGCTATTTTGCAATGAGGCAAAATTCCACAGGCGTTTTGCTTGGTGACAGTTACAGCAAAGTTTTGCCTCCGCAGGGTTGCTTAACCTAAATTCCTTTGCAGAAGTACCCACAACAGAGTTGAAGGGCTTGTACTGAACCAAGTGGGTTCAGCAATGACGAGCTGGAAGGAAAAGGGTTAAGCGCAAAGAGCTGTTCTGCAAGCACAGTCTCAAAGTGAAGTTATGACCTCTTCACTCTCTGTGTTGTTTTGTTTTGTTTTCATTTGTCTGGATTAAACACGACTAAAACTGGTGCAATTACTGTCTGTTATATTTCTTCATGCTAGAAAGCTCCTTCAAAATTGTTAGAAATCTAGAAGTTACTAGATTAGCAAGACTGCTAATGCACGTATGTTTAGCAAAATTTAAAAAAGGCTAAGTTCAAATGAACACCAGAGCACTGACAGCTAACTACAAAGGTGGAGAAAATAATACTAATAATACTAATAATACTGATAATACTAATAATAATACTACTACTACTAATAATAATAATAATTTTAAAAAAACAACAACAACACAGGTTGGAGCTGCCCAAAAAGTAATTTGAAGTGTTTTTTCTGATCTGTAAAACAGGTAGAAGTCATCACGGAGATGTTTACTCACAGTTTTTTTTGTTTCCCTTAGTTCAGCAGAACAGTAAGAACTGACACTCTCGCAATATTTTGAATCTATTGAGTAACAAAACCCCACAGAGCAAAGACAATTTAACAGAATGCTTGGATTTTGAATCTCAGGCTTGAACACTGAAGAAACTTTCACTGTTTTTGTAATCAGTGTAAATAATTCCATGCAACACCAATTAGAAACTAGGAGTAAATATTTTCCAGTAAAATCAAATGGAATTCTCATAAACAATGGGAACTAAAGTAATTAGATGAAGTAATGCCCCCCTGCTCTACACGGTATTAGGATGAAGTGGCAGGTCATGTTCATATACAGCTGCGAACCCAGAGAGACAGCAGTGAGAAAGAGAAGTCTAATAGACCATTTTCTCACATTGAACCCAGTAAGATAGCAGAATACATATGCTCGGTGTGTATGTTTAATTGTGCCAGTATCTACAGAAATGAAAATCTAATTAAAACTTTAGGGGAGAGATACATTGAATATCTTTTTCAACTTTAAAATCAGAGTTTCCTGAACAAATATCAGTTGGCTGGTTACCAGTAAAAATCTGTAACAAAATGTGATTCCACGCTAGGTACCTGTTATACTAGGTGTCTCTTCATCTTATTTATTTGCTTTCATCATGTGGTTTTATTATTTATTGTTTTATTCATGTTTCTTTTTTTTTTTTTACAAGAGGCCAACTTGATTTGTTCCATACTATAAAAATCTTATATCCACATTAATTTATAATCCATTTTAGAACTCAACTTGTACACCCGTATCTGAATGAATTTAGGAACAAGACTGTCTGAAAGAAACATTTTTCATTATATATAAATTTTTCATGATATTGAGATACACTACTCCACTTCACGTGTTTGTATGTGCCTAAAACAGATATTTGGACCTGTTCAACAAATCATGAAGTTTAAAACAATTGATGAAGTTATCAAGAGGGCAAATAATACTACCTATGGCTTAGCAGCAGCAGTTTTTACCAAAGACATTGATAAAGCACTGACATTTGCAGCTGCTCTTCAGGCTGGGACAGTGTGGTAAGTCATGACTCATTTAAATCTTCCCTCATAAATGCAGATGAAAACTGATTTTGCTTGTGTGCTATTGTATTTCAACCCTTACCTGTCCATATCTACTGAGATATTACACTAATACTTCTTCTTGGTGTTCACACAATTCCCTGTGAATTTATTCTGAAAAAATTAAATGTACTTACTAAAAGGGAAAGAAAACAAAAGGAAATACAGTGAATGTGCTGCTTTCTTTTCCATTCAGGATTTGGGGATAACTCAATACATACTCAGTTTGCAGGGATCATTATTTGAAGTTGCTTGACCTGTGCAGAAAATCTTCCTGTGAAGGAAAAGATTGCTAAACTGTGATTCAAAAAAGTATAAGAATCAGAAGGGGGTGGAAGAAGCAGATTTTGTGGTGATAGAACAAGGGGAAATGGCTTCAAGCTTTGAGAGAGTAGATTTATGTTGGACAGAAGGAAAAAGTCTTTTACAGAGAGGGTGGTGAGGCACTGGAACAGTTTGCCTAGAGATGTGGCTGATGATCTGTCCCTGGAGACTAGCAGGGTGCAGCTGGATCAGACCCTGGGCAACCTGAATCTAGCTGTGGATGTTCGTTGCAGGGGAGATGGACTAGATGGTATTTAAAGATCCCTTCCAACTCTAAGGATTCTATGTTTCTATAATTCTAAGGACTATTACAAGTAGGAAGGAAAAGATACTAAGGGGGACTATAAGGCAGGAAAAAACATAAAAAACAAACAAACAAAAAACTGTTGCGTAGAAATGGAAAAGAAAAAGGCAACCTACATGGAATCAAAAAGGCAAAGTCTGGGAGAAGGAGAAGTAGAAACCTTAAGGAACAGCAGACTATCTAATGACTGACAAAAGGTCCCACATTTCCCTGTTAGAAAATGAGGAATTAATTTCACTCAAACTCAAAGCATGTATACTTACTATTTTTTATCTAAAAGTTCTTTCCATCAGTACAAATTTCTGCTGATGTTGTGTGACCTAAAAACATAACTTTTATAAAAGTTAACAAGTTTGATCTAAGAGGTAACATTCCTTCAAAAGGATGAAAGTTTAAAACAAAACAAAAACAAAAAAAAAAAAAAAAAAAAAAAAAGTAAAATCTTTGTGATTCACTTTTATGCAATTGTTGATCTGTCTAGGAATCATTAACAGTGAAAAGAACTTTTTTTATTCAGTTATAGAATATGCTAAGTGGGAATGAACCCACCAGGATCATAGAGTCGGATCATAGAGTCTAACTCTGGGCTTTACACAAGATTACCCAAAGTTAAATTCTGTATCTGAGAACATTATCCAAATGCCACTCCAATAGGTTTTGCTACTTCCCTGGGGAGTCTTCTCCAGCGCCTAACTATCCTTTAGTTAAAGAACCTTTTCCTAATATCCAGTACTTTTCCTAATAAAACAGTAGTCTGACAGTGGGGGAAAAAAATATATATATCCTATTATATAGGATACATATATAGAATATATTATATAGAATACATATATATACACACACATATACACACACATATATATACATATATATATACATATATACACATATATATACATATATACATATATATATACATATATACATATATATATGCATATATTATATAGAATACATCCTATTATATAGGATGTGAAAATTAGAGAATATCTGATTTGACAATTTTGCAAAATAAAAATTGCTCTTTAGCTATGAAGTAGGATGCGTATTCTGCCCAAACTCTTGCTAGTACAAACTTCCATTCCATCCTCACTCGTTACCTTACATTTTGTTTTCAGCCACAACAGAATGGCTTAACACTGAGGAGAATTAAAAAAAGAAACAACTTCCTAAACAAATGTTTAATTGATCTGAATTTACCTATTGGAAGTATGCACGTAGAAGAATCATCTGTGCTTATTCTTTGGTTTGAGAACTGATTCATTAATTAGGAAGGAGATTGATTGTTACTATCAGGGGAAAGATGAGACTTTCATTGAGCTTGAAGAACTTTGATCAATTAGATCCTTTGTCACAGTAGCATATTTCTTGCAAATGCATTACTCATATGTATTTTACAAATATCACCACAGACAAATCATAGTTGATGGCACAGCACTGACCTGTCAGAAGTGAAAAAGACTGGTTCATACTTTCTTAAGTCCTTTTTTTTTTTCCTTCTTCTTCTAGGGTTAATTGTTATAGTGCACTGTCAGCTCAGTGTCCTTTTGGAGGATTTAAGATGTCAGGAAATGGAAGAGAACTGTAAGTAAACAAGAACTTAATACTGTAGAGTCATAGAAAATAGAAAATGAAATTCCAAATTCCGACTATTAACAGTGACAGCAAGGATGCCTAGCCTGAGATTTTGTCAAACTACTCTGTAATTTTCAGAAACCTCATGTTTTCAGGCATAATGTCAAACAAAGAATTCTTTTATAAAGCCAGTTTTCACAATAACTGCTTGTAGTAGTTTGCAGTCTATTGATATGAAAGACTGATCACTGTTTTTATGGTGTACAGTTGTTGCATATATATAGAAAGTGTCATTGACATGCATTTAAGTACACAGAAATCATGTATAGTCTGTAGAATGCCCTCTAAGTTTCCCTTTTTTAAGAACACAAGACATTTTAAAATCCTTGAATTTATTATCCAACTTGATCAAATGTATTGTCAAATATAACTGTATAGTTGCCAGAGTTTTGCTCTATTCCCATAGAAGCAGGAAAAGAAGTGGAACAGTTTATAGAAATGAAAAGTTTATCAAATTGTTTCAGACTAAAGATTTAATCCAGTTTCAGATTGATTCGTGTCTTTTTTTTTTTACCTACATTCATTCTCATGTTCATACTAGCATTAAATTCATATCATATGCTACACCATTAAAGATATGATAACCTACACTTTTGCTCCACCATAGCATTCCACCAAAACAGACTGCTGTTTTGCATCCATATGTATCCAGAAAGATATTTCTGGGAACAGAACAGCATTGCATCACAGCAACTTTTTGTTCTAAACAAACAGTAAAGTTATGTTTAAATACCTTTTCTGCATCAAATGCCAACAAGCTAGACACATAAGTAAGCTTCATCATGCAATACTTAAAGGTGGGATCATGCTAAGAATATCACACTAAGATTAAGTATTTTTCACTATCTGGGAAATTTCACAGAGGATTAATTATTGCTCCAATTTTCTTGAGATTCAGCTTCTATTTCTTAGACTCTGGAAAATACTCTTGACAGCAGAAGGAGGGCTTTGGCAAAAGACCTGTTGAGTATGACCTAACATATGCCTGATTTGTTGCACAGAAACTCAGTTTAGAAATGTACTACCGTGATTAAATGCCATTCTTTTGCACAGAAATTAAACCACTCTCTTTCCCACTTTTCCTAGGAAACAATTACAGCTTTTCGGAAAGCATCCAAAAGCAGTCTAACTGCACAGATGTCATTAAAAATATGTCTATTAAGCCTGTCTGCCCAATTGAAAAGCACCACTAAGACTGTCATCAAGGACATAATTCATATAAGTATTAACCTATTAACCTCTGTATTGCTCTTGGCTTTCTTTTGTCTAGGGGAGAATATGGCCTTCAGGAATACACTGAAGTTAAGACTGTCACAATCAAAATCCCACAGAAGAACTCATAATTCTTCTTGATGTGCAAAATTTAGCTTCTTCAAGTGAACCTGAAAAAGCTATTTGAATTCTGAAATGCTTTATATCCTGAATTTTTCATTAACCTTTTTTCTTTCCGATTGTAAAAGCAAAACTTGCTTACATTAACAATATAAATAATAAAGTAGAAAATTTAATGTAACTAACTGAGAAAGAGAAAATTTAATGTTTGGAAAATTACTAACTCCTTTGATATTTGTGTTAAAAGTTATTTTTATTTTCAGTGGAAACTCTCCATAGGGTTATGGAAATGTTTCTTTTCCTTTATATCTTGCAGCTCCTGTTTGCATTTATGTGGTCTTCTGAATGTTAGATGGCAAGCTGTCTTTTCTTTGAGGCCTTAACAAAAGCACTTATGAGTAACTAGCAGGTAGATACTATTTTGTGTCTTTCAAAAAGAATAGACTTCTCCTAGATGACTTTCTACAACTGTTGAACTTTTAAATCATATTGAGTACTACACAAATGTAATCTGGATACTATTAAAGAATGATAAAACCCAACTTCAAAAGTTAAACCTGTCTTTCCTTTGGGCTTTTATTTTGCACTGGAGTGAGACACACAGTCTCACTCCATCTGTATGGCTCCACTATCCCATAATTCTCTTCTAGATCAACCATCATTGTCCTCTGGCAGCTGCTGGCAATCATCAGAGAATAGAAGAACTATGTCTGCAGACATCAACTGCAGGATTTGTGTAGCCCACAGCTAGTTGATTCATAATTTGTCTAAGCTTCACTAAAGTCACAATTCATCTTGATAGTCAATTTGTTAGTTTGAAACCCTACTTGCATCCTTATGTACGTGTTCTGTTCACTTGTAAGAACAAAGCACACCAAAAAATTTTAAGCAGTATGCATTACTGTGGTTCTCACATCCCAGAATGGCATTTTGGCAGCATGTACATGCAAATCCAGTCCTATGGATCCAGGGCTATGCTAGCTGCTATTGCAAGCACAAGTAAAGAATGACTTTGAAATGCAACCAAGTAGAGATAAAAAAAGATCGAGGAAATGCCTTTTACTTTACCCTTGCATGCATGTTTGTTTTATATTTTACAATCTCCAAGAATATTAATACTCAACAGTATTCAAAATCTGGTTCAGCCATTGTTGCTCAATGTTTCATTTATTTATTGAAGATATTCTTTTCATCAAGCTAAATAATCCAAGGTGATCAAAATATAACATCCAGTATTAGTCATTTTAGTCATTAAATGACTTAATTAGTCATTTTTTCAAAAAACCTGTCTCAGAGAAGTGTGTCAATGTGTGCATTGCACATGTGTGAGTGAGAAGGAGAGAGAGAGAGCAAACAAAAACAAAGACTGTCATTCAACTGAGGTGAAACACCCAACATTTTCATCAGAACCAAGTGTATCTTTTGGTTAATCTGATGATACACTGAAGTTGTTCCAAAGAGATGCCAGTGTGCAGAGGTACACCTTTTGGCATCTGATAAGTTTGAAGAATCCAGTTTATCTGTGTTTGCCTAAAGTACCTGGCATGTGATTGAGAAAGCCTCAATAAGTCCAATTTACCCAACAGGAGAAAATCAGATCATGGTGCATGTCAAAAATGTACCTGGAATATCAGAGATTCAGTCCCATTTGTTCCACAACCACTTCATTTCTGATGCAGAATCAAGGTCAGGAGTGGATTTCTCTTTGTAATGCACTATTAGTACTAGCACACATATAGTTCGAACATATACACACACACAAAGTATAAATTTGTTTTGCCGGTGAGTCTTTTCACAACTGAGAGTGTTCATAATTGTGCTTGCATAATTAAATACTCCATTCTTGGCTGTCATTGCATTATATATGCACATGTGTACAGTAAATTGTGATCCCCCATTCAGGGATAACAGGACAGGGACAAACGATGACTTAAACTCTTCAAATATTACACAGTAATTATTGAAGTCCTTACTTTCTGGGCGTAAATTACTGTCACATTGCACCACTGAAATTTACTAGGATGAAACATGAGAAAAGCAATAGTTGATCTCTACACAAACACTGTTCATAATGCTAGCAAAGTTCTGCTCAACATTTCACGAAGAATAAAATTTGAAAAGAGAAGTGAACTTGCTGCACTTCCTTTTAAATATCCTAAAAGCTGGCTTTGATAGTCAGTAACAATTACTAAATATATGTTTTTTGTTTGGATTAAAATAGTGCTTTTTTAATATATCAGTGGGTACCTGGGGGGGGGAGAAGGACAGGAAGAAATAAATAAATAAGATATACAGTAAAGTCCCAATCGAATTGAATGGGATGATTTCATTCATGGATAAAAATTTCTAACCTTTAATACTATTGAACGCATACCTTCAGCTTTCCTGAAAGGCTGACCAAGGACTAACTTTAGCATACCTATTGGAATGTTGTCTCTTTCTTACTATTTTACACCATATGGAAAAACTAGTCCTAGAAATCAGGTTCTTAAAGTCTTGCCATGGCAGAAGCATCCCCATCTTTGTCTGATACCAATGCAGTAATTTCTAAAAAGGAGGAAAACTACTGAATGGCAACCATAAGATAGAAGGACTCTTAGGCTGTTTCAGTCAAAACAATGAAACAGTAAGGAATTCTCATTCTGTCTCAAGAAAGAAAATTACTGATAATCATTGACTGCCAGATATCCAGGTCTTAAGACAGACAAGAGAAGATATGGTAAAAATATTTAGAGCAAGAGAGGCATCTGGCTTGGATAAGGAGTGAAAATTCCCTGATGAAGGAGGCTTTAAGGAGGAATTTGAAAGATGAGAGATCTTGGCAAGGGTTTGGGGGGAAAAGAGTAGGATATTCTGTCTGGAACACAGAAAGTGAGTGCAGAAAAGTCAAGTGCAAGAAAAATAGGAAGAAAGGGATGGAACAATAGCAGAATTAGGGGTGCAAGAACGAGTTGGGGCAAAGCTGAGGGTCCCCTTGAGGTTTTGTAAGAACTCTGTAAGAAGTCTGTAATAGTTCGTGTGAATAGCTTTAACAGATTAAGTGCCCCACTGCTCCCACTGCCACTGTATTTACTGTCAGATTGTGTTTTCACTGCCTGATTCTTCTGTTCTCATCTGAGTTGGTGTTAAAATTGCCTTACATATATCCTTCTACTGAAAACTCATATTTAAAAGAAATCCTTATTAGGAAAGGTTCAGTTTAAAATAAAGAAGCAAAGAACAGTCTCTGAAAATTTGGGAATAGTAGTTCCTTGTTAACTTGGTGGGAGGCCTGCCTGAGATTTTAGACTCTTCTCAAGGGCTGAATTATAACCTCTGCTATGCTGAGAGAAAAACAGTGGCTTGACAAATATACTGCTCTGGAAACAAAAGCTGAATATCTGGAAGCACAACATAAACAGACTCAGTCAAATAAAATGCTGTGTAGTCTTGTAGGAAGGACATAAATCAACCATTGTATGAAAAAAAAAAAAAAAAGATGGGTATAAGGACCCAGTGAGCATAACTGTGCATTGAGTGATTTGACTGTTGAAATTCTGACTTGTGAAATTTGGTCAAAGGGCAGCAACAAAGATGATTAACAAACAGTGTAATAAACAGCCTACGCAAGAGTGAGAGGTCGCAGCTGCTTCTGCATATTGCTAGTAGACAATGAAGAAAGACTTGGGTTAGCAAAAGTGTTTGTTAAGGAAGTTTCTACCAAAATGCATGAAGGTTGTTCTGGATGGGAGCAGAATGGAAGTAGAAACTCTTGCAATAAAAATATTATTAGAATAAGAGGTATTGAGAATCAAGCAAAGGACAAGAGAGAAGAATGAAGAGTAACAGGAAAAGGATCTTTGTTGTTGTTTCAGAAAACTTTATTTTTATATACCTCATGTTTCTTATTGTTCTATGTGGAGTATAATGTTGTGACTAAGTAATGGCAATATTGCGTGACATTTTAAAAAAGCTTAATATGCTCCTTACCAATTTGGCAGATTCTGGATAACTTTCCAAATAAACCACTGTAACAGAGCACCACACTCTCACTGTCACTGCAGAAAAATTCCTTGGCTGTGGGTACTTCTGTCATAGAACACTAAGAAACAGTATGAACCATATAGGTGAAATCTAGCTGTAGCAACCTAGACAGCATGTTTATATTATCACACCTGCCAAACAGTGCAAAATATCAAGGCTTTAAGTATTATCTCCTAGAAGATTGCTGGTGACACCAGGTGCTACACCCTTTCTGAATGAAGCTTGTTATTAGACATAGCAACCATGATGAGGACTGAGCTGCACACCATGTGCTGACAGTGAGAATGAGACTGGCAAAATTTGAACAAGATTAGAGATTTATTGTCGTTGGAAATTAAGAATGTCTTTCAGGCAGGTAAGTGAACCGAGTAAGAACAAACAATTCTGTCCACAACCACCTCTATTGAAAAACGAAGAAAATCTTCATAAGAATGTGAAAGAAGAAATGTGTTAGTGAATATCATATTTGGATTATAAGATCTGGCGTACAGATAGACCAAAAATCAGATACTGACAACAAACAAGCAGTTCATAACGTTAAAATGCATGCTTTGTAGAGAGAACTATGAGACAAAGAATCATCAGCACTGCTTATCTGCTGTGCCAATGCTTTTCAAAACACATAAGATCTTATAAACTCCACTGTCTCCAGAAATCCTCAGGGAAGATAATCAACACAAGTTATCTCACATAAATCTTCACTGGTAACACTTTTTTTTTTTTTTTCTTTATTTCTTTTTCTTTTTTTTCCTCTTTTTTTTCTTTTTCACAATTTTGGGCTTTCATTTAGCACCCTGGTCAAGGCTTAACTACAAGGAAAAATTACCAGTATGTGTATCTGGATGCTGAAGAAAATCACAATATGTCTACAGAGATTTCTTCACCATAGGATAATGATGAGTAAACACTCAATGCAAATAATTCAGTATCAAAATACTCTATATTCAACATTCTTTACTATTGTTTCCTCTGTGTGGGAAATTTCAAGGGTAAATACTCTCTATGTATTAAGTCAAAATTGTTTAAAATAAAATAAAGTACTTATTTCTGAATGTCCTGACCAATAAACTTCTTGTGTTTTCACATCAGGATTCAGCTTGAAAGAGGATAAAGATACAGTCACTCGCTATTAATGCTGTTATGTTTGTAGGTATGGACAGGAAAAAATATATATATGTAGGTGGAAGAGATAAAATGTTTCACAATACCAACAAAGAACAGACCAACAAAGAACTTTCAGGTGCAAAGAGAACATTTGGGTGCAAAGTTCCTTCTACATGTCAGCTTCTGCTGCCTGTTCTCAGATGACTACCAATCAGGAGAGACATTAAAATTCAAACAGCAGAAAGAAGGTAGAGAGGCACTGCCAGCTCACACACCTAAATTCCATCTTATCAGAAAGACACATGTCACTTCTTTATTGCTGTCTCATCAAATATGCAAAGGGAAAAGTAGTTACATTACTCCTACTTCAACCTCCTTTACTTGATGTACCTATTCTCCCATGCACCATGACTACTTTCTCTGTTAATACCACTCTAAAGTGGTTTACTGTGAAATTAGCTTTCCATACTGAATGCCATGAGAAATAACTTTAAGACGATTGAGAGCACTAGAGTTATTTGTGTTGGAAATTTGTTGTGGTATTATACGAATGAGCAAAACAACTAGCTCTCTCTGTAGACATAAAGAAACTTCACAGTCATGCATACAGCATTTATATCCTGCATTCTGCTGATATACAGATGGGAAGGTTAGGGTATTTTATGTTTTTTTTTCTAGACCTCAGCAAACAATTATGAGCAAACAACTGGTAACATTAACAATAAAGAGACGTTAATCTCCTGAAGGAATTACATTAGAAACCCAAACCTCGTGATCAACAGATTAAGGTGTCTGTAGGTTGTGTGTTATGCTCAAAGTATGTTCCCTCATCTTCCACTGTTTCATTGTACTCCTCTTCAGAGAAGTCTTAATCACTTTTAACAAAAGGCAGAATGCCCATACATTACTTTATTCATTGTTACAAAATAGATCATGTCAGAGTAGAAGTCTCTATCTCAGGTATCACTTTCTTTATTATATGTGATATACAAACCACCACTAAAGAACAAGATCTTGCAAAACCTTTAGTATATTGTCTGCCACTTTTATCCACCTTTATGTCTGTATAGTCTGAATTGTTAATTTCTGTTGGTTTATTCACGGCAACTTTCATTCACTCGTGTGTAAATTCATTGAGGTCATTTTTTTAACCTTGTTTAGTCAAATTATATCTTTTTATGAAGCATACTTATTGACATTTTTAGTACCTATCTTTCTCTGTCACTTTCTTGTTTTCCACATAAATATTTTGCTTATAAAATAAATAAATAAATAATCCCTATATTCAAGTGTTAATCCAAAAATTAGCTTGTGAGTAATTCATTGTGTTATGGGGTACATTTGCATAGACAGAGCACAACAGAATTTTATCTCATAGTGTGATACTAGGAATATTAAAAAACCTTGACATATTGGACTGAAAAAATAAAAATACATCTGCCTGACAAATGCCTTGCCCCTCACACCAACAATATCCATCCAAGTGAACAGATTCAGTAACCAATTCTGTACCTACTCTATCTCTCAGTCATCTGCCTGGGAGGTGAATAGACTGAATCCATTTGACTCAGATTTATAAGTAATTTTATGTCACCACCACAAGTGGAAAGAAAAGATTCACATGACATATGAAGATTGGTGTAGGAGAAGCTAGCTGAATATTGTTTCAAATGAGTGTTTCCTATCAGACTGAAATATTCTATAACCACCAAATCCAGCAGAATTACATTACTTATTAAATCAAGTATTCTACTCTGGCCACATGACTAGTGGACAGCAACCAGAACACTCTATTGTCTTAATAAAAATTTCATTGCCATCCATGTTGGGACTTTTTAAACTGAAGACTTCTATGGGTGTCATCTATCACTAACGTGACTTTTGGCAGCTCCGGATATCCATATAATTCAGGTAAACATCTTCTGTGAGCATTACTATGCTCGGAACAGAAGAATGAGTTATTCCTTGTGGTCTGTTGCTTTGCGCCTCTGGATTGTTTGCATGACATTACTGCTTTGAATTCCCTAAGTATGTTTTATCTGTAAGGTGCATTTTAGCTCTTTAATTTTTAAGCAAATCAAATGGACAACTTCAGTATTAATCTTTCTCTTGAATGCTGCATAGAATAAATTATTTTGAAGGTGAGAGTTTTAATAATGACATTCAGCCGGGGAAATGTATAACAAATGTGAAGACAGAAAAAAGAGCACACCAGCTGAGAGAATCCAGAAACAAGTTAAATATTTAAAACTAAAATTCTTACTGTATAAATAAGACATTACATGATTAAACAGAAAATATATGTTTACTTTTTAGTCATTGTGCTCTCTATGAGAAAGCTTGCTTTTCTGAAGTACTGATGCACAAATCTGCAAGTGTGTATGTCCGTATATGTTTGCACATAGATTACAACTACCTAGCAAAAACATGTCAAGGTCAAATCTTGTTCATAGTAATCAAAGAAAGGTATTTTGTGGGTGAGTAAGATGGAAAATATTTTATTTCCCAAAATATTTGTTATTACTTAAGACGTAAATTTGAGTGGGGAGGGGGAAAGGAGCAAAGATATAAAACATCCATTAGCAGAAAAGACATGAAAGGTAATAGATTTCAGGCAAAAAAAAATATACTGGACTTCTTAAAGAGGTAGAAAAAAAATAATCCAAATTGTGTAAAATACAGTGAAGTAAATTAAGTTAGAATATTATGCCAAGTTCCTAAATTCTATGGCTCTTCTTTATGTATTTACTTAAGGAATATACATACCAAAATGCTAGAGACCTGCATATGCAGTAATTTAAAATTCAGAACAAAAATTCCTTCTAACAAAGTCAGCATAATGGACAGATAATTAGTAGTTAAGAGTAGATTTAAGACAAATGCAAGTACATAGTGCAGAAAAGACAGAAACTCCTAAACTTCTGTAATATTTACAATGACGTTCCCTACTAAGCAAAGGAGAAAAAAGTATTTGAGAATGTCTGTAGCCTGGTTAGAGAAATGAATCTTTGATGTAGATATTAATGAGGATTTCAAGAAAGAATTGAACAAATGCTTACCTATGAAATCTGACTCTACTGCTATGACATTTGTCACAGATCTTGTTTTCACAGTAAATGTATATTTCCATTGCTTTAATGCAATGAAAACACTTCCTCAACAAATACTTACGTATACATATACAAAGAAAAATCATCTGTCAAAAGGATATCTACTGAAGGATTTATATAAGGGAAATGTTCATAGCCTGAAGAAGGTAATGGCAAAATTTTGCTTTAACTTGCCTCACCTGTCAGAGAATCGTAATTTTTATGCCACAATATCATATAAATTACGTGTAAAATTGAGCTTTAAAAGTAAATTTTTATTTATTTCTTTATTTTCATTTACTCTTCACTGTAACCTCTCCACAAACACATCTGTGAAATCCCAGGAGACTGGCAAAATAGTTGTTGTCCTACTCAGAGCTGCTGCTCCTAACTGGAAAGTACTATTCTTCCTGTGAACACTTTCAGAAGGTACTGTGGAATCTCAGTATCCTAACAGGCATAAGAACACTCTAGAAGTGAAAAATTAATAAAAATCAAACACCTAGACAACAATTACATTATAGTCAGGAATAGTATTGCAACTAAACCTGGAACATACTTGGGATTAGCTTTCCACATTCCCAGGGATAATGCCCTATAGCCGCTGGGGTCTGGAGTCATCCTGTCTCATTCTTTGACATAAGAACAGTTCTATTACAAGAGAAGGACTGGAGAAATGGAAAAAGTGCCATCTACTGAGTAACCTGCTATAACAGCTCTTCTTGCAGAGAGGAAATCGCTGTGAAGAATGTGGTACTAGTATCGCACTACAAAGTCCATTTGCTGTCAGAATTCCAGGATAAATACTGGCCCGACCACTCAGACAGTCTAAGTCATACTCTACAACAATCAGATGCTTGAAAGTGATGTGATTTAAGCCTTGATCTGACTTTGTTAATTCCAAAATAATTCAGGAACTGGGACAGCTAGGTGATATTTGTGGTATTTGTAAGTCATATCAATCATGTCTTAATCAGGTCTGCGCATAACAGAGTAACTTCCTAGTAAAAAGCTAGTTTCACAGAAACTTTAGATAACTTCTGAGAAGGAAACCAGAAAGAGATTTTTTTATTTTATTTTATTTTTTTAATCTGAGAATCTTTCTATAATCGGTTAGAGTAGAAGTTAAATTTCTGTCTTTGTGAATACAGATCCCCAATTTGTATCTCTTATTCCTTGTATCACTTATGCCTTGGCTGTGCTGCAGAGTGATCTCAACTGAATCACTTTGAATGATCATGTGTTCATTAACAGGTGAAGCCAGAAAAGAGAAACTAGTCTACAAAGACAATTCCACACAGCAGAGTCTTCTGCAGTCTGGTTGGAGTATAAGTCTACCTCATGTACAGGGACAATGCCTGCACTTCTGCTTCACTATGTACTGGAAGCCAGACCCTTCTCTCACATTCTGTGTTTGAAGAGGGAAGGATACCGGAGAACAGAAATGTACTCCTGGTTCCTGTTCACTCACGATATAGAAAAGGAGTAGATACCTGTTATCTCCTGTAGATATCTGTAGATATTTGTAATCTCGTGCAATCAATTTCTCAGCCTGAGAGCTGTGTTTGACTTGCCTTCATGGGGCAGCTTGTGTGAGGCTGAATCACCCTTTCCTCCACTGCATTCTTTTTATATTTTATTAAAACTATGGCTTTCTCTTCTGTTATATATCTGCCTGTGATCTCACTTTATTGTGATATTTTATCTGTTACACGTGGTCCATAAGACAGAATAATGCTGAACTCTTTGCATTTGCTGTTTTCACCAGGGGAGTAACAACAGCTTGCAGTTTGAATAAACGTTTTTGCTTTGCAAAAGCATTTTCAAAATTATCTGGGATAAGAATTTGTTAAATGAATATTGCCATATACCTTTGCATTTCATAAGAAAAATACAAAATTGTTGGTAAGTCATTTTTCACATAACATGTGAGTCCTTTCCAATAAGAGCTTTCTGACTTGAAAGCTCAGATGAAGTTGCAGTTTGGCTTCTATATATACCGATTACAGCTGTCCCTTTGAATGAGCATTACTTCTTGTCATGACAGACTATTTTGGCCTGTAAACTACCTGTAGGTCAGAGTATATGATTCAACAATGTGTTTTTAAAACCAGAAATTGGTAAAATTATTTGCAGTTTCCAATTTCCCATGACCTATTTCAGACTGCCAATCAAATTATTTACTTCAGTTCCTTTCAAATAAACTCCAGCACTGAAAAGATTATGCTATTGGCATTGGTCCAGATATTTCATCAGCAAATTTCTGGCCTTCCCACAAATTCACAGAGTCAAAACTCCACCAGCATGCTTATTCCTGTCAGCTTCTACAGATACAAAAGATACTGATTGATCTTTTCCTGAGATAGTAGCACACATAAAGCAATATGTTATGCTTTTCTGACCTCTGCTGGAGAAAGATCAAGTTACATGAGGTTTTGTTTCATTTTGGTTTTAGGCAAATATGAATTAAAGGGTTAGTTAAGAGATACTGCAGCAAGTTCTATAAGCAGAACAAATGGCTAAGTACTCCCACACCTAGATGTTTGTTTTAATAGGACTTAAATATCCCAGTAAGCTTTGCAGCAGCTCTCCTGTGAGAGTCATACAATAGTTGTGAAGGGAATGGAGAGACAAATGCAACCAGAAGTAATAAAATAGTCTTCTTTTTTTTTTTTTTCATGAGTTAACATTAACTTCAATTCTGCAATTATTGAACCTAGTAAAAAATGCAAATACATCCTTCTGCAATTACTGAAAATATTTAATAAATTCATATCTAAGGGATAGATTATGATCTGTGCAGCTACAGACTGTAGCAACAGAGAGAACAGTGCAGGAACTAAACTTCAAGTGAGTCCACAGCTAGCAAGAAGGAACACGAAAGAGCAAGATTTCAGGAGAGAGCTGAAAGTAAGACAAGGAATTATTCCATGTTACAAATTCACTAAACTCAGATATTGACAATAAAAATGTAACTCATTTATCTTTCTTTAGTGAAAGCTGGTGAACTACTGAGATAAATTATCACATAATTAAAACACTATGGAATACAGAACCACAAAGCATATTCTGCTAGCATGATTTAGTTTGACTCTGAAGCTTCTCCTAATAAAAAATAAGATGACATATGAAGAATTAATGATTTTCAGTAAACATTACAATTGTTTTCAACACTGTCTTTAGACCATAAAAATAGATCTATATTGCCTGGATAACTATACTTATAGCCAGCAGCTTTATGTGTATACAAGTGGAACTGCAAAATTGCACCATGGAACTGGATATGGGAAGCAATGGAAAGTTGAACATAGAGTAAATAACTATAATTCTATGCCTTGGCTCATCTCACTTGTGCTATGAATTGTAACCTGAAACAGCAGAAAAGGAGAAGTAACAAGATCACTGTTGCTATTTGCACCTTTCATCAAAACATAAACTAAATGCTGTATCTCCTGGGAATGATTTGGACGCAATCATAGGTAAAGAAAACACTTTTTTAATCTTAAAAATAAGGTATTTTAAAAAGCCAGAGCTTCTTCATCCTACTGGTCACCTCTCTTTTCATGCAGTCCAGGATACTGTTGTCTTCCTGGGCTACAAGAGCACATTGCTGGCTCATGTCCATCTTTTTTCCACCAAGACTTCCAAGGTCTTCTCTGCAGGACTGCTGCCATGAATTCTCTGAGCAGCGTGTTTCAGTGCTCTGTCACCCTCTAAAGAAAAGTTCTTTCTCATGTTCAGATGAAACTTCCTGTGTTCTGGCCTGTTTGTGCCTGTTGTCACTTGTTCTGTCCCTAAGTACCACCAAAAATAGCCTGACCCTATCCTCTTGATATCCATCCTTTAGATATTTATAACCATTGACAAGATCCCCATCAGTATTTTCTCCTCCATAATAAACAGGCCAAGTCTCTCATCTTTTCTTCAAAAAAAAGATGCTCCGGGCCTCAAATAACCTTTTAGTCCTCTGATAGGCTCTCTCCAGAAGTTCTCTGTCTTTCTTAAAGAAGGGAACCCAGCACTGGACTCAGTATTCTAGATGTGGCCTGACCAGGGCAGAGCAGAGGTAGAAGGGTCACTTTACTTAATCTGATGGCCATGCTCTCTTCAATATACCCTATAATACCATTATTGCTCTTGGCCACAAGGGGACAGTGCTGGCTCATGGGCAAGTTGTTGGCCACCAGAACATTCAAATCCCTCTTCACAGAGCTCCTTTCCAGCAGGTCAAGCCCTAGCCTGTATGGATGTGTAGTTATTCTTCTCCAGGTGTAGAACTCTACAATTGATTTTGTTGAATCTCATAATGTTTTTCTGTACCCAGCTCTCCAGACTGTCCAGATCTGTGTGCCAGCCACTCTTCCCAGCTTTGAATCATCAGCAAACTTTCTGAGTGTGAATTCTATCCCTTCATCCAGATCACTGATGAAGATATTGAACAAGATCAGACCCAGTATCAGCCTCTGGGGAAGACCACCAATTTCAGGCCTCTGCAGCACCACCAACCCTCTCAGTTCAGCCAGTCCGAATTATCAATCCAACTTAAGATCCGTTTATCTGCCCCACACTGAGTTTACCTATGAGGATGTTATGGGAGAAAGTGTCAAAAGGCTTGCTGAAAGGCAAACAACAACTTGATATCCACCCAAGTCTTTATATTGACTCAGTAGTCAATTCTTTACATCCACATCTCTCTAATTTAGAGATGAGAATGTGTTGTGGGGCCAATTCCATTTTCTAAGCCAACACAGAACTTTGTAAGATTGGGTTTGGAAGGGTGGGGGCTGAATTTTATCCTACATATTGTCTTTTGATTACAGTAACTCTATTCAAGCAATCATTTTCTCTGAAAACTGTGAATTACAAGCCCAGAGTATCTCATTTCCTATATATTACATCACTTTCCCATGTGTATGAAAGAGAATAATTGCATTCCACTGTGCAGCAGATGTCACTTAGGTACAGTGAATAGTAAGTACTAAGGAGCACTTAGGAGACAAAATTTTTGAGAGCACAGTTTATGATCTGAGGATATCCACCCACATGAGATTAATCCAGCACACGAGAGCAGCAGCAGCCCAGACAGAGCTGTCAGTTCTTTGTTGTTCTAGCCTGGACTGAAGATCATCATGACAAAAGCACACCTCTTATTTCAAAAGCAAACAAACAAGCAAGAAAATTCCTTTTCATAATTTTCATCTAGTTACAACTGAAGCTTAAGTTCATTTTGGAAATTGTATAGTCTTTTTGTAATAGTTGTCTGCAGGCAAAAACAAGACTAACAAGCTGTTTTAAAAATTGTCCTTAATGTTTTAAATATGATTCCTTTAAACAAATGTAGCATGCTGATATTCTAAGCATGTCATTTTCTGAATGTATCTGAATTCAGAGTTTGTTTAACACTTGTTTAGTGATTTTATAAAATAAACCAGAAATGAATGTTTTTCTCTCTCTCTCTCAAAAAAAAAAAAAAAAAAAAAAAAAAAAAAAAAAAGAGAGAGAGAGAGAGAACACTGAAAATATATTTGCTTCATTCACTGGCAAAAAAAAAAAAAAGCAGAAGGAAAGGTAAAGGTTTTGAAATACCTCATTTACTGCAGCTTTTAAGAAAATACTCTCTCGCTGATTATGACAAAACTGAGCTTTGTATTCTATTAGTGTAAGTACTGAAGTGTTAAGTTTTATAAAGTAGATATTTAAGGCCTGTATTTAGTAGTGTTCCTCAGGGGTCAGTACAGGGTCTGGTTTTGTTCAACATTTTCAAATTTGCTGATAATAAAATGCTACAAGGAGCAGATGGCACACCAGAAGGCTGTGCTGTCATTCAGCAAGATCTGAACAGGATGAAGAGCTGGGCAGAGAGAAACCAGATGAGGTTTAACAAGAGCAAGTGTAGAGTCTTCCCTCTGACAAGGAATGTATCATGTAAATGCATGTATCAATGCAGGTTGAGGTATGTCGTGAATCAGCAACACAACACAGGGTTCTCGTGCCAGGAAGGTTTCTTTATTGCTGTGATGATCATGATCATAATGCTGTGTATATATCCCTGGTACAAAAAAGGCAGAAATCTCCTGGAAAGAGTCCAGTGAAAAGCCACAAAGGTAGTAAAGGGCCTGGAGCATCTCCCTTATGAGAAAAGGCTGAGAGACCTGTGTCTGCTCACCCCTGAGAAAAGAAGACTGAGAGGGGATCTGATCAATGTCTACAAATATCCAAGGTGCAGGAAGCAAAGGGACATAGCCAGACTCTTTTCATCAGTGTGTGGCAATACAAGAGGAAACAGCCACAAACTGAAGCATAGGAAGTTCCACATAAATGTACACAAGAACTTCCTCACAGAGGTGGTAATGGAGCACTGGAACAGGCTGTCCAGAGAGGTTGTGGACTCTCTGGAGTTATTCAAGACCCACCTGGACGTCTATCTGTGGAGCCTGCTGTAGGGAGCCTGCTTTGCAAGGGGAGCTGGAGTCAATGATCTCTAGAGGTCCCTTCAAATCCCTACAATCCTGTGATTCTGCTATATTATCTTGAAAGCTTGATGGGTTATGCTGTTCTGTTTTAGCCCCCAGGTCTTGAGAACTGCTGAAAGGAATTTAGAAACATTTCCTCAAACATATTACATTTTGTCTCTTGTTGTTAACACTTCTTTTTTTCTTTTAAATAGTCAAGACAAGGTTTATCTGGATCTTTATAAAGGTTTTATCTAATAAAAGAAAAAACAAAACAGGGACTCGCTCCTTATTTGAGATTTAAAACATGGCTTTGGTGTTTTCTTCCACATCTGACTCTCTTATGGTTAGCTCACTGCATAAAAATAGCCTTATGTTTACAGAGATGATCACTTCTAATGAGCACAGGTGCAATTTTGTAGTGAGAACAATAAAAATGTGATTAACAGCTTTAGTGAAGAGAATTTACATTGACTGCAAACTGTTTGGTCTAAGATTTAGTAATTTAAATTTGTCCAATTTAAATATTTTGATTCCTGTTCTAGTGATTTGAGTAATGGCTTATAGCAATTATTGACTAGAAATTACATATTGGATTATTTTTTTCTAATCTAATTCCAGGCAAGAGAGGTAGAGAATGCTATGCTTATTCACAGTGATTCTAAATTTTGAAGTATTGAAAGCTCTTCTTGCAGCCATGGAGAGCTGGAGAGGGGCAGACAAAAAAAAAGACAAAAGATAAATGCTAAATACAATTTATTGCAATATCATTAGTTACTACATGATGTAAATGCTCACATGATAATAAAGACCTTAAGGTAATTTATTTATTGAAATGAACTGCAAGGTTTGGAAATTCTTTTTGCCGGTGCAACTCCCAAATTAAATCCCCAATATTTCTTTTAGTGTGCATAAATGCAATATTATATTAAATTTAAAAAAAAAAAAAAAAATAAGGCTTCCAACAAAGAAAAAAAAAAATAATGCTAAACATGATAGATTAATCAGATCATTGAATTACAGCACACAGATATTCAGATGCTTTCTGTCTGGGCATTTAGGGATCTGATATTTATTTTTTCCATGAATCACTATTGTTAAAGCCAGACATCTTTTGGCTCTCTACATGAACTTTAAATATCCTAATACAAATAAACACTCAACAGCGAATGCTTTTACTCAGATATGATACAAGTTGCCAATAGAATCTGTAATCTATGATTATCACTCTTACCACTCAGCCTTAGGCAATAAGACAGAAACTTTTTGTCATACCAAAAAAATATCTTTTTTATACTTCTGTTAACAAAGATGCATGATTTTCCTGTGTAACACTGCAGTTTAGGGAAGTATGTCTCCTATTTTAGTTTATAATCATTATCCCTTGTTTATAAGATCCCCTTAAATGCTGAAAGGCTGCAACAAAGCCTTTCAGAAACTTTATTGTCTCCAAGCTGAACATGCTCAGCTATAAATAAAATAAATAAATATATAGTGAAGGTAGAGTAATTGAACCAAAGACTCAAAATATAGAAGGGCTGGAGAAAGGATATACAGAAAGGAAATGAACAGTAAAACACTTTCTGGTTACTTTTAACAAGTAAGCAGCAGCTTTTCCTAAATGTGGATTTAATATTGAAGATTGAGAGGTATAATATCTGATCTTGTCTTTCAAATCCATGTTATTTTATTAATAAGATGTCAATCGATTTAACAGAGCTACGCTAGAAAGCACTGAAAGCAAAGCTTCATAAAACAACGAGTAAAGGTCTTCATTTAGATACAGTAAAGAGTAAATATTTTATATACAGTCACTGCAGCTTGATGCTTATCATAGGACATAAAAAGCATCCATCCTTGTTATTGTTATTAATGTAAGTTATTACATGCTCATCCTTGCCTTTACAGATGAATACTGAGGAGACATTTGTTGTTAAAAATATTGTTGAAAAATACATATCAGAGTAACAGAACAGTTTTAGCATGTGGAGTCTCTCCCATTCATGATGCAAAACAATTCTGCAGACTTAAAGACTTAGTAAAACACACACAGTGATTTTTCACTCCGAAAGGAACTTGAAATCCTTATTAAGGCCTCTATGTTGCATGGAACCACACTGCTTCATAACCAGATGGTTACTCTAATTTACTTCAACAACCTTCAAAAGCTATTCTATCTTTTCTTCTTTGTATGGATTACCATGTCACAAAGAATATTTAAATTAGTTTCTTCACCTGTTCTAAAAAAAGGATGTAACGCATAGCCTTGATTACACATAGCACCTTCTTTTTCTAAGTGTCAGTCGCAGGTATAAAAAGTCCCAAACTAATATCTCATTACAAACATTTCCTTGCTTTTCAGAAAAGTTTGTTCTATACCCATGGATGAGGCAAAACCCTAGAGCACTGAGGCTTAGTTTTAGCTTACAATCTAATTTATTTCTGGACTAAAAGTGTGTTCAGATTTAATATTTGAATATTTCACATTTTTTAAAGTTTGAATTACTGTACTTTCTGAGAACATCTGAACTTCGTAGATTAAAAAAATCTATTTATCTTCCAAAGATGAAATGATCTATGCTACACTTTGCGTAAGTTAAATTACAAGAATCACTGTACCCCAGATGCAGACCTTCCTTGTGATCCATTCCTAACTCATTTGTCCACTCAGTTAGTAGCAATGCAGTTCCACTTTGTCTGCAAGACCTTCTCATGTGCTTATTGCAATGCAGTTCTCTTTCAATCCAGTTAGCAGTGCTTTGTGTTTGTATACAGAGCATCCATGCCGAAGCTGGCTAAAGATCTGATTGATCTCATGTCCTGTCACTAGCTGATAACAGATGCTTACAGAATCCGTGCAAGAATTAAGTAAAGTATAAAATGAACTTTCCTTTAGTTTATGTCCCTAGCACCTGGCAATTGATTTATAGACTGTTTGAGTTAGAATGTGAATTTGGCTGACTGCGTATTATAGAAATATGCAGGCTGTATAGTTTTATGCCTTTTTCAATAGGTTCCACAAGCTGATTCTTTTTTGTTGTTGTAGTTTGGTTGGATTTTTGTTATTGTTGTTTTGGTTTTTATTTTGGTGATACCACAGACTTGCAGTATACTGAGATATGATAAACTTATTTTTCAGTGGATAAAAACGAACTCATTTTATACAGAATATCCCCATTAGAATTGCAGTTATTTTTCAGAATACAGCCTATTGACTATATTGTTGTTATTTATCTTCTGAGTATTAGAAGAAGTATCAGAGCCCAAAGTTTGGACAGCAAAACAAAATCAGAACATAAAAATATGTCTGTCTCATTGGAATAAGTAACAAGGTTACAAATGAACACGCATCTATTCTGTGTTTCTACTACACTATCATACTAAGGATCTGCTCCAGCCTGGGCTCTCTATATGGCAATACAGATTTACACTAATAAATCCACAAAGCAGATTGATAGCTTATATTCTTATGCAGTAATAAATGTCCAATACCAAAATCCTGGTGAGTACTGGTCTTACCTATATTCCTCAAAATCATATCTGCATATATATGCATAGGAAATATTTGTTCTCCACATTATTATTTAAATTCATATTTAGTCTTTCAAAATATGACAAAACTCAATATTGCTGTACTAGCTAAAAGTGGCACTGCAACAGGAGTTAAATAGGAGTTAAATTTTCGTCATAGCAACAGGCAGAACATTGCTCTTCTTTTACCTCTAGAACAACTTCCCAAGGACTTTAGAGATAATTACCCAACTTCTGAAACAATCACAGTTTCATCATACAAAATCACAGTGCTTTGAGTAGGCATATCTCAATTGCAGACGTCTAGCCATATGTATTTTTTAAATATAACTGATTCAAATTCACTAAGAAGTTTTGTTTTCAGCAAACATTTTTGAGGAACAAAAATAAGAGACACTCTTGCAAGCTTTTAAGAAAATAACCAACAAAATACAAAATAATGTTTATTTTCCTAACAATATTTTCCAATACATACCCTAAGATTCATGACGTTTTGACACAGCTAACACATTTTTGCAATATCTTTAAAAGCAAGCAGATTTTTTTTTATTTTTTTTTTATTCTTTTTTTCTGCTGAGAAGTCTCATCTCAAAAAACTGAAGCATAGGAATATGCAGATAAAAATTCATAATAGACACAACAGAGTTCTGCACTTCCAGGAGGTTTTTGCAAGTCGAGATCACTCCTGTCTCCCTCATCGTCCTTCATCTTATAACAAAGCAGAAAAGGACAGACAGCTTCCTTATCTGTAGTAGGGAGGGCCTCTGGGCATTCCTGGCTGTACCCCTGGAAAACGTGGGTGTCCAGGTGGATAGCCCGGTGCTGCAAACCCTCGTGGCCCCGGTGGCCGAGTCACAGCAATGGGTGGTGGAGGAAGGTTTCCTCCTCTGCCTTGTGGTGGATAGTGGCCATTTAGGGCAGCACCTGGATGCTGTGGTGCCTGAGAGGAACTTGCTTCCTGTGGCTGACCTGTTGTCTTTGCTTCACTGCCACTCTGTTCTTTCTTGTTATCTGAAAAGTGTTAGGAGAACGGGGTTAAGGAATAAAAACAAAGAGCAGAAAATCTCTCAGAGGGAAAATCTGCAGTACACTATCTGCTCCCAAATATGCTGGAAAGTCTAGGGCCCGAGGCACCAACAGATGTGTAAGGTATGAGCAGATCTGCTCTGCCTTGTGGGCAGGCTGCAGGATGAAGTACATAGATTAAAACATGTCATGGAGAACAAACAGAAGAAGCGGGGAAACAACAATTCACCCAATGCACAGACAGTTTATTTTAAAGGAAAAATCAGAAAACCCAGGACAGCTTGCGTCACATCAGGCTGAGGAAAAAAACTGCAAGGCTGGAGGCAATACAAATGAAAGGAAAGGATGGAATCAAGTCTGCTGTAAAGCTGCAAATGAAAAGGCTCCTTGCCTGCTCCAGCATCACGGAATCCTTTTTAGAACAGGTCTGAGGACCTGGATGCAGAAAGCCCTTAATGTGGAAGGCCCATTTGTGGATGATAACAGCCCACTCAGTCTAGACAAATGAAATCAAACCACAAAAAGCCTTCCCCAAACATCAAGACTGCAACACAGAAGAAGATGGGTATAAGTTGTAGATGATTCCTCCCTACAAGGAACTGAATGACCAACATGCCAAGCAGACCTTCTTCCTAGAGAAGTCTGCTGTCTTTCTAGGGATCAGGTGAGGGATGCCACTAGGTTGCATGGTGCCATGGTACTGGAAAAAAGGCAACATCATGCCCATTTTTAAGAAGGCTTTTAAAAAGGATGACCCCAGAAACTACCAACCTGTCAGTCTCACCTTCATGCTGGAAAAGATGATGGAGTAGATCCTCCTGGAAGCTATGCTAAGACACGTGGGAGACAGGGAAGTGATACAGGAGAAACCGTATGGCTTTGCCAAGGACAAATCTTGTTAGACCAACCAAGTGGCCTTTTATGATGGTGTCACTGCACCAGTGGACAAGGGAAGAGACCATTACATCATCTACCTGGACTGTAGCAAGACCTTAGACATGATAACTTACAACATCTTTCTCTCCGAGATGTTAAGGTATGAATTTGAAATATAAACTGTTCAATTGATGACGAATTGGCTGCAGGATCCAGAGGGTAGTGGTTAGTGGTTCAGTGTCTGGATGGAGATAACTAATGAGTGGTGTCCCACAGGGGTAGGTACTGATACTCTTTAATATCCTTGTCAGTGACATTAACAGTGGGGTCGAGTGAATCCTCAGCAAGTTTGTTGATGACACCAAGCTGTAGGGTGTAGCTGACACCAGAGGGATGGGCTGCCATCCAGAGGGATCTGGACAGACTTGAGTAGTGGGCTCAGGTGAACCTCATGCGGTTCAACAAATCCAAGTGCAAGGTCCTCACTACCAATATAAGCTGGGAGATATAGGAATTGAGCACAGCCCTGCCAAAAAAAGACCTGCAAGTATTCCTCATCTTGAGAAATTCAAATCTATGTTTACCTTGATTTGCAGTAGATTCATCTTGCTTGCCTCCTTTTTGCTTTGACTGTGGTGGCTCTGTCTCAAATGGATTTTCCTCTTGTTCATTTGATTTTTGTGCCTTTTGTTTATTTCTTCTTTTGTTTTCTTCTGCTTGCTAATGATGGAGAGAGAGGTCATCTTTCAGTAACCTGAATATATTCTCTAACAATCATAAAAATAACAGAATTAACAATTCCCCATTCCTTACACTTTGAAGTTTCTTCTTCAGTTCCAGGTTAGCTTCCTTGTAGGATTTGGATGTAGCATTGAGATAATAAATACTCAGGCTAAATTTAAAGAAAAAGAATATATGTTGTTAGATAATAGTTTAAATACAAAGATTATTACAAGAATCCTATGGCAATAACTGTAGTTATGCTAATGCCAAAACTGTATTTTTTCCCATTTATAAGGCCTAATCAGAAGAGGTATTTTGACAGTGAACAAGGGAGTACGAAGAAGGCATACATAGCTCAAGGGAAATAATAATTTCTTATAAAGCAGAAATAAACATGGCAGCTATGGAAAATTCTATGAATTCTATGCAGTGTGCTCCAATGACTAAAGTTAAATAAGTTATTCAATAAAATTGGCAGAAAAACAGACAAAATCATAATTTTTTTGTTCTAAAACACAATCCCATTCTATTAAACAATAATATCACTGCATAGTAAATTTTCACTTTTTAATGAATTGTGTTTATTTCATAATAACTCTATGAAATTATTATTTTTTACTATCTTAAGAAGTGGAATTCTGATATGAAATGTTATATTGAAGTAAGCAGAAAATAATCTTCATATCCTATTTTCACTGTTTTTCCCGATTTTGCTTTATATATTCTTTATCCACCCCCTTTCTGCCCCACTCCCATCCCACCCCCTTAGTTTTGTTTTTATTTCTGCTTTGGCCCACAGCAAGATAGGAACTGTGCTCACAATAATTCAGTAGGAACTAACTGTACAATTCAGAGGACAATCTAGTCTCTGCTTATCTAGCTAAGATTTAAACAGGAGGAAATAATATGTGAATCTTCCTAAAATTTCATCTCAGAATCTCATTTATTTCATGTAAAAGCCTTCTGCAATTTCTGTTCCATTTTGTAGTCTCCTCCATGTTTCTGGCAATTCCAGAATGTACGGTTAAGCCCCTGTCCATTTGTACCTAGAATTTGCTTTTAGTTCAGTATGCTAAAAAATGTTATATATATGTGCATTAGTTTAAAATACTTTTATCAACGACTCAATACAGTCTTTAAGAAAGACTTTTCAGGTTCATTATTCATTATCTGCTATATAGCTATTAAAGATCTATAACAAGAAAGTGGACATAAGAGAAATATAGAAATATACTTGAGATGGGAATATCTCCATACTGTATTTCCATAACTCTCTCTCTCCATTCAATTCCATCTCAAAGGGTACAGTTTTATCAAGGAAGAGCACTGGCACTCAAGATCAGACACACCGAAAGTTAATGAGAAATTGTTCACCTTCTTGGTAGCCATCATTCTAATAACTTTGTATTGAACTTGTTAAGGATTTATGAGAGGTAGTTCTACCTCCTGGACAAGCTGATCAAGGTCACACTACCGCTTCAGATCCCACAACCCTTTGCATTTTGATTAGGGTTTCTCCGTTATAGTAGCAAAAGCAAAAATTAAATTAAAAAGCAAAAACAAAAAAACAAATAATAAAAAGAAAAAAAAAAAAAAAAAAAGCTGCAGAACAAAAGAAATGATCATCTGTGGAAAAGTACATTAATTGTGACCAAACAGAAGACATGAATTCTTCATCACAGAGGATTCAGAACTCTAATTAAGATACTTAGGCAGTATAAACTTGGAGTAAAAGAAAATGAACAGACTTTTCATTAAGTATTAAGCAAGATATCAGTTTATATTCTGTACGTACACCATCAGTAATATAAAAGGTAGGATGAGTCCAGGGTTAGAGGCATAACCAAATACCTTCCCAAACCAAGAAGGGAAGTCATGCTCCAGAGTTTCTGATATGACTTCAAACATTCTTGTTTTCCCACTAGTAAACAGAAAACGTGACAATATATCAAATAAAAATATTTTGGCAATATTAATGCAGTAGCATGCACATATAAGTGAAACATATCTCATAAAATCTGGGTAAAAGAATTTTAAAAAACAACTGTGCTTTGTCATTATTTAAAACTTAAAATTCTATAAGTTTCTTTTGCACTTGTACAAAGTTCTCCATAACTTTGCTAGATAATGAGGTTAAAATAGTAAGTCCATATTTTCCTGGGTTTTCTCTCATGCACTTAATAACACAGTTTAGCTTCCAGCTGGTAAAAGACCAGTCTTCCAAGTTTTCTGAGACCATTTTATCAGATCACTGATAAAAACATCCACTAACTGCTTCAGTACTTGGATGAATGCTGTCAGACTTTATGCAAATTATAAGAAACCTTACTTTGCACCATGTGCTTTGTTATCATCACTTCTGTAAAATTAAAGCAACATTATGCCTCAGTAAACTTTTAGAATGTCATGCTATTATCCCTTTATATCACTGTGACCAGTGCAAGTGGCTAGATGAATATACCAAAATAAACCAAAATTGGAATTTCATATATTTAATTTTGTTGTGTGCTCATTAAAATCATATCTCATTCTAACTACCAACTAAAGATGCTGAAAATGATACCAAACTTTCCAATTGAATGTATGGCTATATTTAAGGTAGCTTGAATGGAAGACACATGTTTGCATTCATGAGGCAGGCCAAAGTACTTAGAAAAGACTAGTGAATACAGGGGTCTTGAGAACTTGAGGAGCAGTGGAAATAAAGGAGCATGAAATATAGTGTCAGATGGAGATATCATAGCAGTCAAAGACTGTATCACCTCCTTGAGCTTCAGCACATCTGTGTACATTCTAACACACCCCCAGGCATACATAGACATTTACTATGTCACTCTCAAGATAGAAGACCACAGTGGCCTAACTGGCCACTGCTCTACTACTCAAGAATAATTACTGGCTTAATTAGAGCAAGAACAACAAAATTTTATATTACATCTAACTAAAAGAAAAGATTTTCTGTTCTACACTCAAAGAAAAATACTTTTAAATAATTAACCAGTTTTCTAGGATTCCACCTTCATGAAGCATTATAGTAACAAATGCCACAGGAAAAAAACAAACAAACAAACAAAAAAGAAACTTATATCAGGTGCTAACACTTATTAAGGAAGCTTATTTTCATTATTGGATCATTTACTGATGAGGCAGTCCAAAATATCATTAGCAAAAGATGTAGGTAAAATGCAAAAGACCTGAAAGGGCCACAATCAAAAGATGGTGGAATGGAGACAATAGTGTACACAGCAGGCAGTGTAGAAAGAAAAAGAATGAAAAGCAACATGGCCATGTAGAAGTTGTTTGATCTGGAGGCTTTGAAGACTCGCTCCTGGGGAACATTGCAGCACATCACTGCCCAGCACTGCAGGTACATTGAAGTATGGAGTCGGAACACATTGATTGCTGGGAGACATGGAGCATAAAAAGATCCCATCCTAGAAAAAAAGCAAAAAAAATAATAAATCACAACCTCACAATATTTTCTGACAGAACTTCTGGCAGGATATACCACATGTTCCCTACTTCAGTGTGCTGTGCATTCATTTATATACTGCACATTATTTCATAAAACCTTGTTGACACTTTTCTTTTTTTCTTTTAATGGCCTTGTCTCTCCTTGCTTTAAGAATTACTGCAGGCATATGGACAGAATTTACCACATGTAGTTTTTGTTTCAAAATTCCAAACTCATTTTTCTCTGCAAATGAGAGGATCACTTACTGAAATGCTACTCATTCCTACCTTGTACTGTTAGTTCAGGTAGCATCCCTGTTGTGTTAAATAAACATGAATTGCATTTAAGCTAAGTATTACCATAATAATCTAGTTTATTCTTTATTTCTTAATATACTAGCACCATTTTAGGAAGGGATTATTTTGCTACATTGTCTACTTCCAGAGTACAGAGATGTCATGTCAGAATACATGAGATTAACATTTCGCTCTTCTTGTCATGTATGCAGTGTCATGGTTTAATAATTTTGTAATTTTACTATCAGTATTCCACATCATAACATCATATAAAGCATGAATAATTTTACTGAATCTGCGACTTACAGAAGAAGACTACATCTTTCAGAGAACAACACGGTCAGAGATGGGTCACGGGACCTGGACACTATATTATCTCTCTCCCAGGCTAGACTGAGGTCTTTCGAGTTCTGGCGTTCAGGGGAGTGTGTGGGAGCCTTCACTGTTTCGCCTAGAGTTAACAGTAGGCCTCTCGGTTTTGGGACTCATTTCTCTCTCCTATTTTGCTTGATTCATTAGCTTAATTTCAATTATATTATATTATATTGTGTTATCCTGTATTTCGATATAGTATTTAGTAAATAAGTGTGCCTCTTTAGATAATTGCCACTGTTTTCTTTTTCTAATTAACTTTTTCATTTAGGCATAGGGCCCCTGTGGGGCCCATGTACCCCTGTCACAGACACAGGTAGATTTTCATTTAAACCATGACAATGCAGTGAGAAGGAAAGATAAATGCTTTTCAGCTATGATTGAAGACAAGGAGCATCTTATGGCCTTACTCCTTACCCTCACACAGGTCAGTTGCAGTATACTCTCCAACAAGATTCTCAGTAATCTATGTATATTTTTGGGTATTAGGTATAACACTTAATACAGGTAGAAAAAATCTTGACAATAGCATTTTAATATAGAGAAGACTAGCAAATGATTTGCATTCCAATCGTTTTCTGAATACTCAGAGAAGAAAGAGAATAAAGGAGCTTTTCATGGTCTATCTCATCTGCAGAATTAATGCACACATACATTTCTCATCTCTTCTAGTTAAGTGGCAGTCATAACTGCACCTGAGTCTATTCACTACTACTGCAGCAGGAACATTCATATATGGATACGTATATTTAAGGCATTTTTGCACATGATGCATTGGAATAAACTAGATATTTCAGTTTCAAGGCATTCAAATGACTGGAAAACAATCAACAGTAAGATAGGATTCCACCACGCCTTTTACTGCAAAACTCTACAAAAGTCTCATACATCTAGTCCCCGAATATCAGCACAGAACTATTTTATAAATACTCCCACTGATTTCACTGTACTGAAGTAGTGCATTACACTGGCATCAAACTAAAGCAACGAGACAAGACTGGCATTTCACAGATGCTGCAAAGTCCTGCAGTACTGCAGAGAGTGCTGATGAACAAGAGGTATATTAGAGTCATAGCACACTTTGCCACACTTACCAGATCATGCCTTGGTTAAATATAAGTCCAAGCACATTCCCACTTATATCAAACTCTGAATATGATGGCTGAAAGAAAAAACACAAATGCTTTCATTAAATTTGCATAGATGTTTTTAAGATGATTTGTCTATATTAAAACTGTCACTTCCAACAGCAATGAAATACTTGCATTGTATTGTAAAGATGCTCACTGCATATTATCTGTGAATAATGAGACAAATGAGGATGACTGAAGGCTAACAGACAGACTTTAATACTGGTTGCAGAATTTTATTGATGAACATTTTTTGTCTCTTTGTATAGAAGATGCTAGTGGAAAATTAGAGCTCTGGTTACTGGATACATTTTAAAACAATAATCCATACTTTATCCACTGGAATGGAGTCAGGATTTGGTGGCCACCTCCCACCCCCCCCTAAAAATGATACTAAGATTTAATTCCTTTTCAAATGATAGAACTATGTTTCATATTTTAATTTTAGAAATTACACTGTTGAAGAATTAAGTTCAAATATTGACAGATGTCTCTGATCATTAATTTGCCTTCATCTTTAATATGAATATCTTATTTCTAATTGAGTCAGCTTTACAGTAATTTCCACTTCAAGACCCAGCCATTAGGACTCATTATCACTTTCTCTGCTGAAGAAAACGTCACGTCATAAATTTTTATCTCCTGTATAGATACATAAATATGGCTATCAATCAATAGCTTGGTCTGCTCTTTCTAAACCATTCATTTGATTTCTTCATTGCATTATTACAAAGTTTGAATAATCTCTGACACCTGGCTTTCTGATTCAGGGCCTTTAGCAATTCATTCAAAATCTTCAGCAAATTGACATTCTGTCTAGGGAAGGTTGTTTTTCCTAAATAAGTAGGACATCATGAGACTAAAAGCAGAGTCTTAACATTGCACAAGCCTTGAGGTGATATGTTGACTCTACTCTGCTAGGGTTGATAACATAGTCAACATAATGTTGAAGTGCTAATTAAAAACCTAGCCAACAGTCAGGTTTTTTGTAAATAATTTACTGACCAAATACAGGACCTAGCCTATATTACACATGACCTTTTGCCTGGGCAACACCTCTCCATGGAATGTGATGACCATCGAAATGCCTTGCAAGTACTCAGTATTAACAAAACATGTATAGCATTAGATTTTAATACGCATAGCAATTCTAGGAATAGGAGGGTACTTCACAGAAATACTGCGAATATCACATGTTTAATGTACAAAATCTATGTGCTTTAGCACTTGGGTATGCATACTTTGAGGTGATCTACCAGGCACCCAATACTGCAAAAAGGTAATGTTGGCTTTCTAACCTGTTATTCATGTGAGCAAGTGTCATTCATGTATTTTAGTGACATTTCCAAATGCCTTTACTCAAGCTGTTTACCAGTCTCCCTTTAATTCATAAACATTTTCTAGCTGCAAGCGTGAGTACACTGGATCTGAATAGCAAATTAAGTATACATAAATCAGTATGCATGCACATGAGTGATGAACTGACACGGACAGTTAAAATAGCAAATCAGATACTTACAAATCCATATTCCAAGTCCCAGCACCAGCAGTAATTGAAAAACCGAACAAAGACAGCTCTCAAGAAATCACCAATTAGAATTGTGATATATGTTGTCATTGTGTCAGAGACTGTCAGCCGTACAAATTCCTGTTAAAGCATTATTTTCTTTTAAAAATACATGCATGCAATAATAGCTACAATAATAATAAAACACCAGACTAGATCCTTAAATGTGCTTCCTCTGCTACAACTTGGCAAAGCCTCTTTTCTCCCAAATCAACCACTGAGAAATCAAGAAGAATGCCCCACGTCCCTTACAGATATCCTCTTCTTGTGCTCATAACAAATGACACTTCCGGGGTCCCAGACTATGATTAGTCTAAAAAATGTTTCCAGACAATACTGCTGCTATAGAAGAACTCTAAAACCCCTTGATTCCTATAACTTTGGGGAGATAAAAAAATAAAAAATAAAAATCCTACAATACTTATTCCTCTTGTTTTATTTTAGTAAGTTCCACTAAACTCTACTGTACCAGGCCTTACCCTAATTGCCTAAAAATGTATTATTATTTGATCTCAAAATACAGAGAAAATCAGCACAGTAAAGAGAACTGTGTGTTCTTAGCTAATAATTCCTAATCAGTGGAAAGAGTTCAGTGTTTGTTTTCTTCCCACCTCTCTGCTCCCTGCTGTCACTTGGGAGCATAGACAACAAGTGGGGAGACTGCCACAATGAGGGAGCAATAGCAGAAGTTGTGATTCAGTGGTGAATTCAGTGTCATGAGCAGGGGGGAAAAATTAAAAAAAGAAAAATATGTGTATATGATCTATCAGAGAAAAGGAGGATGTTGGGAATGTTTCTTTGTAAATATCATATTATATGAATACAAATAATTGTGCATGCTCAACTGAATCAAATAAAATGTTCTTTTTTTTTTATCTTATATTACTTGATCTAAAGATTAAAAAATGCCTTCCCAAATATAGACTGATAGCAAGAGCTGATCTCACATATTGCATCTCACATATTTCCTTGTTGAGATTTTCATCTAAGATATGTCTGTTGTATTCAGAAACTGATTTTGTTTGATCAAAACTTTAATCAGAATGACTACATTAGTTAATTGTTGTCACTGATCCAGTTTTTCACAGTTGCAAGCTTTGCAGGAAAGATATGGGAAGAAGACAAATATATTTTTTTTTCAATGCTGTTAACAATGCAGATGGACCTCCCTACCAGAAACAATTCAAATAAATTAAAATAGCTGCTTCTGAGCCTCACAGTTGGGAAAAAAGTAAGTCTTACATCTTCATTTCCTCATGTTTTTGCAACTTAATTTCACTTGTCAGCAGGAATAAATAAGGGTTTGATTTAATTTCTTTTAATAGGCTACATTTTGTTTTCAAATATGAACTCAGATAAGCTACATTACCTGGCCTACCATTGTTTCCCAACATGGTCCTCTGGGAACATCTGCAGGGTCCACCTGTATTGGAGGAGCAGTTGAATTTTCTGGAATAGTGCCATTGTACAGACTGGCTTCCCATATTGTCATGTTATACTTGACTATCTTTTCTTCTTCCAACTAAATATTAATGAGGAAAAAAAGAGATTATTAGGTTATACTAACAACTTTTAATCCTTTTTAATCCAAGACTCCCCCATCTTTCCCTGACACATCTGTGACACAATCAGAAACAGACATCTTTGACCTGGTGCATATTAAAAATAGAGAACTAGACAGCTTGCCTTGAGATTGATTTCATCCATTAGGGCGATAATGAAAGTGTAGAGATTGCCAAGAAAAAGAGCAAATATGCGTCCAAGCTGCCACCTTAGAGCTATTCGAGGATGGTAGTTTTCCAGAGAACTGATTACATCAAATAAGGTTGGACAGAACATTCCCAAAAGTGACATGACCATGTTTACCTAGGGAGGTGGGAGAAGAAAAAAGTTTACAGCAAAATGTTAGAGGCAGGATCTTTTATTACTAATTGTATTAATTATAATTTTCTGTGCTACTTTTCATTTGGTATTTAAATGGAATGAGTGAAGAGATTTTTATACAGCATTTCTGACTTTAGCTGTTTACTGTTTTGTTACAGCAAACACAATCATTTTCACTATTTCTCCAACAAGTAAATCTCCATTTGCTCCAGATGAAAGCAGACTGAACAGAAGAAAAGAAAGATAGTGGACTCCTGGGCTGACGTGTGGAGCTAAAAGGCATTTCACCTTCTTGTTACACTACAGAGTTGTACTTTTGGAGCCCCAGCAAACTTTAGACATGGCCACATACAAGTCACTTTGCTTGGACTAGTCTCAAGAGAAAAGCAACAGGAGACCATGCTTCTTGAAGACATATAGTGACATAGTGGTGAGAAAAACAGTTTTCAGAGCCCACCCAAAAAAAGGTGAAGGTCACAAAGGAAAATTAAACATGAAGGAACACTGGAAAGAACGAACCAAAGAATATTCCTTTTAGTGAATTGGGAAGTAGCGAGACTAGAATAGTTCTTTTTTTATACATTTACCACCCATACTACAAGTACTTAAGTTCTCAAGGAAAAAAAAATAGTAATAATAAAAAAAATAAAAATAAAGGCAGCATGCAAAGTAAAGGAACAGTTTCAAACCACATCTATTTCAGAAATGTGCTAGCACGAACTTCATTTCTTTCCCACCACCCGTAGTTCTCCAGACCTTCCAG
This sequence comes from Coturnix japonica, assembly GCF_054131305.1. Taxonomy (NCBI): domain Eukaryota; kingdom Metazoa; phylum Chordata; class Aves; order Galliformes; family Phasianidae; genus Coturnix; species Coturnix japonica. The sequence continues at coordinate 40,063,296 of NC_140702.1, forward strand.
GGCAAATTTCTGGGATCTTCTCACAACAAAAAATATGAGGTAGCCACTCCCAGCAAGTGTGCACAGGGCTAAGAAGTTAGCCAGAACCCTCAGGAACCGAGTCAAGTGAATATTTTCCTCTTTTCGGCTCTCCTGCTCCTCCACGATAGCTTCCTGCACTTGTTAGAAACAGCATAACATTATCAGCACTGTAGTGGTCAAGACTCTACATTGGTTAACCAGTTAGAAATCAGTTATATAAGCTATGACAAAGCAAATGCACACTTGGGCATCATGTTTTCAGGCAAACACATATTTTATAAGAAAATCTGTTTTGGACCTCCATGGACACTGGGGTTTGGCCCCAGAACTCACTTTGCTTTGATTTGGTGTATCCCCACTAGTTCTCATTACACCTTCATTCATGTTTCAGTAAGAAATCAGCTAAATCAGCTCTGTCCCCTTGTAAGGTGCTGTGAGGTTGATTCACCAGCAATACACATGTGGTTTGCTGTCAGAAAAGGAACTGTCACACTTTTAAAAAATGCACATTTGTGACAAAACGGCAAAAATATATATCAATATTTTGAGAATCAGAAGTTGGCGAGGGATGAAAAAACTGTTTACATGTAAAAATGCAGGAGACAAGAAAACAAACAAATATTACACTGCTTCAGATTGTAATATAAAATGTTTACCTAGCGTTTACCCTTCGCCATGATACTGCTGGAAATGAAATCTCCAGCTCTCTGCTTTTGGCAGCAGAAAGAGTTTTCTCTCTGAAATTTCTTCATTAAACAGAAGTTTGATTACAGCTTCTTATTTTGGTATAGAGATCAGCTGTCCAGAAGGGAAGCTGGATTCCTGAATAGTAATTATTATTATGGGGTTTCACTTTTCCTACCGCCCATGTTCATTACATAAAGGAAAGGAGACAGCAGCAGCTATAAAGCAAAACTCCTAGAATGTCAGCCAAACTAAGGCTTCACAATCTCTTTCCCTGTTTGTTTGCAAAGATTACAATAAAAGTTCATGAGTGTATTTCTCAAAAATAAGTCTCCATCACAACTGATTTATGTTCTCCAAATGTTATTCAATAGCTGACCTTCATTGGCAGGCATGGAAATCTCAGAGACATTCAGTGCTTAATATTTTGTCAGTATTTGTTTTCTGAGGGCCTCTTCTTTCCACTTATGTGCAGATAAATTTTATGCCTAGAGTTAGGAAGGTGGGCAGTATGGAGAAACAAACTGGTTACATCATTACTGCAGAAAGGAACAGGACTGTGTATGATAGGACAGTATAGCTAAAGCTTGGCCCTCTAGTTCCTATTGTTATTTAACATCATGATTGCAAGGCTGGTGTCCTGTTCATTTCCCAGTAACATGTTGCCAGTGTATTCTCCAAATGTTATTTGAAAGCTAAATTATAATTTACCATACTGGTATTTCCCTATATAGAAACAGCTTATTTAACTTTCAACAGACAAAATACTTTCCCTGCATTGTTTTCACAGCAGTGCAATCTCACATCACACCCTTGATTACCCGCAGAATATCTGCTGAAATCATCATGCACTTCAAACTGAACAGAAGCCTAGCAAAGTCTTGTATTGTACTGCAAACTGGGCTATGTTTCATAATTGTTTTCTTATGCAAAGTAAGTATCAAAATTCTGATGCAAATTCTTATATTCTAATAGCATTTTGTTTGTTTGTTTTTTATTATTGCTGTCTTCTGGTATCTCTCAAGTGGAAAGAGAAGAATGAATAAGCCTTTTTGAAAAATGAGTTTTTTAGGCATAAGCATGATAGAAACTATAAGCCATCAAAAACAAGGAAAACACAAGGATTATTTTTATAATAGAATCATAAAATTAGTTCTGCAGACACAGAGGAAAGAAAAACACAATGGAAATGCATAAAGACTCAGAACGAGAGGCATCCACTTCAGTTTAAGTATCTAGATTCCAGTTTATACTTGGCCTTAATTCTATCTGATTCACAATAATGTGAAAAATAAATCAAATTACATCTCTTTAGTGATCTTTGTTTTACCTTGAAGCTGGTAGTGATAGAAGCAAACTTATTATCTGCTGTCTCAGGATTGCCAATAAGGTAGTCCCAGCTTGTGAACATTTTCCAGCTGAAATTAAAGCTAGTGTCATCCCCACCACCTTCCTCATTTGCATTCCTTGCCATTCTACAAAAATCAAAAAGATGCAGAAAGGCCCTATGAGAACTAGTTTTGCTCTGTATATTAAATTATTAAAGCTCTGACTTCATTCTGAAATACATATATATTGTTGTAGCAGTCAGTCATGAAAAAATCTGCTTGAAGCAAGGGAAAACAATGGAGATTTTTATATTTTTAGAGAATTTGTCAGATAATAATACTCATTTTCATGAGAAAAAATGAATGTATCTCACTAACATCTCAGAGGAATTCTTCTGTATAAGAAACTCAAACACAATATTAGGCAGATCTCTCAAAGAGGACGTTGCAGTAGATTTGGTTGGAGACTTCATTAAGAGGAAGAAAAGAATTCTAAGATAACCAGACAAAACAAAATAACTTATTAATAATAATGGTGTCAGGCTTGCCTCTCATCACATGTGTATTTTTAAATGAGATTTGTAGCAGTACCCACAAACATAGCATTCTTTCTTTATTGATTTCATCTCGACCACTAGGTTTACTCTTTTGAAGTGTTGTCATTCACGTAACAGTTGTCATCTTGCTTCTGTATGCTTCATCACTTCATTCAACCCACTAAACACAAAGATGGCATATGCTGGTAGCAACAAATCATATAACCTCGGACATTGCATTGACATTTTATTCAGGGAAATGCAATCCTTTTTTTTTAAACTGACTAATGTAGTAGATACATTTTATTAATATCAATACAAAGCATGTAACACATTTCTAACTGTCCAGTGAAAAGCATACTCTAAGAGGGACAAAATTTTAAGGGACGCAGCAAACACTTCTGAGCTGGCATAGTCTAATGCCAGTTTGATATTGTTGTTGTTGTTACTGCTTATTTACAGAAGAGCATACCATGAAACAGTCTTGGTAGGATCTGACCTGCTGCTGCTTTTAGACTAAGGTAATTTTAGACTAAGGAAATTGCCTCTAAAATGTTTCTAACGAAATAGTGAACGGTCCTGTGCTCTGGATGTCATTTATTTGAGACGAGAAATGTTTCCATGTTGTTTCCATAGGATGAGCCATAGAGTGAAGCTGTTATTCTAGAAATTTCCCCTAAATATAATAATACCACTTATACTCCTCACAGCCTCCTTCATGCATGCATGTATTCTTTTTCTCAGATGTCAATTAAGAGGACAGCATATGCATTGCACTACTTTCTGAAAAACAGCAATGATCAGTAGTCTGCAAGAACTGCTCTTAATATCACCGAGCTACAGACCAGCAGTAACAGCACATGGCCAAGTGTGAAGGAGGACACTACATACAGTATGAGTTCCCTTTGTTTTGTATTCAGAAATTCTCTGCTAGAGTAATTTTATTTTTATTTTTAGTTTTTATTTATCAGCATGAATGTCAAATATTACTCTCTGAAACTTCAACTTTTCTCATCTTCAAAAATACATAATCGGATAAATAGTTTAAAAGATGTTTTCAACCTAAATTAATGACTTTTGATATTGAACTAGTTTTTCATTCTCCAAAATGCAAATCTGTAATTGAAACTTTTTTTCCCCCTTCTGGAATCCTTCTGCTTTTGCCCTGTGCAGGAAACCACATAATATTTGAAAAACTGAACATGATTTAATCTAGTGCTTTTGAGTGTGGTAAATGTTGGCTACATTACAAACACTGGAATGTTTTAACTGTGATCTTCTCTAAATTTACAGATGTGCTTGAATCCTGGCATATACTGCCCCAATTGTTCCAACCTAAGAAACTTCTAAAGGTGCGTTTCTAGCTAACAGCATTTGTTGGGATAGGTGGTCACTGCACTTGAATCAGTGTTATTAAACACTGTATTTACTAACAGTGTATCTCCTCTGAAACTGTTAGAATCATCGTTGTTTATTCTAATATTGAGTTTGTCTATAAAATAACAGTGAACGATTATTTATCTAATTATAGTCTTATTCAGCCTTTCCTTGCATTTTTGATTCACTGGTGTTGCATTTGTCCTGCTTTAAGACTGCTACATTCCAAAGTGCACTTTCTGAAAGAAAGTCTGAGTGATTAACATTGATACTTGTTTTTATAAATGTGAACTTACGTTCGAATGACAATCATAAAGCTGTAGCCAATAGTCCCAACGCCAACAAGGAAATAGGAAAGAGGCATCCTGAACTTGAGCCATCCAATTGTCCGCTGGTTATTGTAATAACCGTAAAAAAGCACAGAATACTGTGCAAAGCCCTGAAAATTCAACAAAAAAGTTGTAATATCATTAATCTGTTAGATATGAACATAATCAGAAACCTACTAGCAACGTTATGAAAACAGTTCAAAATGGCATAAGCACCACTGTAATAAAGCTCACAGGAAAGAAGATCACCCACTTTATAATGTTAAAAAGATAGGATATTTCATGTAAATTTTCAAATCTTTTAACTTTAAAACTTTTCATGGCAAATCTAGCTACAATAAAAAAAAAAAATCATCCTCATATTTTGTTCTATAAATTCCTTGCAACAAAAATGAAATGTTTGCTTCATTTCCACATTCTTGCATAACTTATTTGACTTAAAATTCTCATGTAACTCCTTTGTTTGATAACATTCTTTTCTGTTATATAGGTGGTAGTTATATATGTTAGTCATTACATAAATACATTGCTTTTAAGATTATTCAGTATGTAGTTTTTTTAAAGCACTTAGATTCCAATGCTATACAAAGTGTGAGGAAAGCATATGGTTTTTTTCAGCAGTTAGGAGAGTCTTCTAAAAGCAATGAGAATCCCCTTCTCTTCAGATCAATTTGCTGATTTTTCAGAGTAATTTACTAGTACATGGTTAGCTATAAACAATTGCTGGTGTCTAAAATGATCCAAATCAATGAGGCATTCTGATAATCCTCAAGTTATAGCAGGAATCTCTTCCTAGAAGACTGTATGCAGAAACTTTTTTACAGTAGCTCACTATGGCTACATCTCCAGCTGAATGCAATGAATTCAAGTCAAATACAGTGTTCTGTCAAAAATGCAATTGGTGGATAGACCATGCATTATTTTGACACTAATAGAGTAATCTGAGGTTTCCATTAGTTGAAAAGAGCCATTTTCTTCCCTTCTGATGTTTAGTGTCTCATATTATATAAAGACATTTCTCCCTTACACAGTGCAACATGCACTTTGTCTATAGTAGCTGTCGCTACAACTAAACTGAATCATAGTATAAACAAAAAGAAAATAGATTTAGCAATTATTACCTGAAAATGTTAAGCATACACCATGAATAATTATTAAATAAATAAATTGTGTTAAATAAATAAATAAATATTCATAAATTATTTTGTAGCATTCCATAACTGCTACCAAATAAAAGATTGCTTAATTGAAGATATTCTTGTCTTCAGGGAATGTTTCTTAATCTGACATTCCTCAAGAAATTTTTTTTTCACCCTAAATATTTTAAAGGATTTGTTCCTTTCATTGCCTTCTTCTATTTTAATATCTATTGCATTCGTTCCTTGTGTTAACTGCTTCTCTTATTTTCTAAACTTTCTACATAGCTGTCAGGTCCTGTTTCTCTCCACTGTTATAACTTCCTCCTCCTTCCACCATCTGCCTACATTCCTGTTTTCTCAGCTCCATTTACTTTAAAAACTTTGTTCCTATTTGCTGTGTAAGCCTCTTTTAGTCTCCATTCTCTTTATAAAGGTTTTGACTCACTGCACAATTCATATTTCTCCAATAGCTCCCTGATGTTTTAATATCTGTTCAAAATATCATCATCTAAATTCCCAGCTACATGTCTAGACATGTTCTTCCTGTCATTCAAGTATGTAACTCCTTATGAACCAAATATAATGTTATTTTATGCAGCAGTCATTGGAAAATTTTATAAAGATGTTTTCTTAGAAAGGCATTGTTGACTTCTATACAAGGACTTCTATACATTGTTGACATATCTATACAAGGAGGGACCATAAAATGTGGAATTAGTAAAGCAGAAGTCATCTTATCACTTAATGTATATTTATAGACAAAAGAGAGGCAATCAATGTGCTTTCTTTATATTACATTTGTTTAATATACAGTGTTTTGCTATTAACAGTCCTGAAAGACTTTGCTCATAAATGTGAAAATGTGTTTATCAAGTTTAGTATTTCCCTGTGTTCAGTGGTCTTATTACCAGATTCTTCTTGCACTGTTTGCTGAATATTTAAAGTAGAGCCAAGAAAGCCAAATTGTGTAGGCATTTGAGGCACTACATAAGAGTACTGAGCTACAAAGTATCCTGAGATCTAGATTAAGGATCTCTATACACCCTAACCTGAGTTTAAAATGGTAATATTAACAAGAGGCATAATCACTGTACATTTCTATGTCTTTTTCAGGGAAAAACAGAGATGGTTTATTGCTGGAAAAGGGAGACATATAAAAATTTTCCTATGCCCTAATGAAAATGTTCATGAAGCATCCATCACTGTTCCATGTCACCAAGGGTGGGACAGGATCTCATATTATCCCAATAGATGCTGCTTCTATCAGTATGAAGGAAAATCTTAACCAGACTCACACCATTTCACAAGTGAAAAGTACCTTTTGTTGACCACTGTCTGTAAAGAACTCCAACAACCTTCTAATTAATGTGCTACAATGCAAAATTTATCATCAGCTGATCTTATATGATCTTATATCCAAGTTGGATCATCTTTATACAAAGAGGTGCAGAGACATGTCACATGCAAAAGTAGACTAGGTGTTTTAATGATGACAAAGGAGAATGACATCTTTAGGAATAAACTGCTAATCTGCTAAATACAGATGAACAAATTAGTAGACCGTTAGTAGACCCTCAGTATACAGAGATGTGGATCTGATACAGAGAATTTTTCCAGGGAGTCTTTGTATTGATTAAAATACTGAAATATATATGTGAACTCTGAGATTTGTCATAAATTTTACCTCTGGGAAAAATCTATGCTCATAATTTGGGTAAAAAAATAAAATAAAATTACTTCTAATTAAATTTTCTCCTGACATATTCCACATTAAATCTGAGAATGTTAAATAATGAATCCAAAGTTCTTAATAATCAAAAAGCTATGTGAATATGAAACATTGTAAGATTATGCACTTACACTAAAATCCCAAAGAGTAGCAAAGTTCATAGCTGTAGCTTCTTCAGCTCTTGGAACAGTTTTTCTAGGTAAAGAGCCATATGGCTTTCCCATCAAAGCCTAGAAACAAGAAATGATAGCAATTTACATTTGAAAGCAAAATACCAACAAAGAGAAGGGCTAGTGATCGGTCAGTTCTTAGGAAGACTCTTCTTGTGCTCCTTAGCTCCTTAATGAGAATGACCTACTTCCCCACCTCTTTTCATTGCTTCTCACATTAATATTTGAAACTATGCCTAAAGTAAGCATTAATGATATTTTCTACATTTAAAGTGACATTTCACATTCAATGTGTCACCACATCAGCAGGGGTTTGTTTTCAAATCAAGACCACAAGATTAGTTTTTCTTGTAAAATGGGATTTTGTTGGTTAATTAATTGAACTATGGGGGGAAATGCAAGGGATACCATTTTTGGATTCTGAGTCTCAGTGTTCTGGAAAGATGCCATGAATACACGTTTTCATGGGGTACCTCCCAGGCCTTTCCCTGTGAATAGTAGGGCATATTCTCTGTTTTGGCTTCAGTGGAAAATGGATCATATGATTGAAATGTTATACTAAGGAATGGATGGAAATTCCCAACTTACAATTTCCCATTCGGTCACTAGAAGATAAGGTGAGAGATTACGACAGGCTGAAAGCAAGTAGTTGACACAACAATTTCAGTTTCAGTTAAGCACTCTTTCTTTGAAAAGTTTAGCACCATTTCAGGCCATGCAAGATCACTTTTGGGACAGAATCTTACATACATTTTTCTGGTAAGACTAATTCAAGATACCACTTGAAGACACAGACAAACTTCTATGAAGAAAGTATACCTTTATGTCTTTTGTACATCTTAGTAGTTTTTAATGGCACACAGACAGATTACAAAATTACATGGAGGTCAGGTCCTGTGAGATGCCACAGCAGAGACAGAAATTCACATATCAAACTTCAATGAAAATCTAAAAAAATCACACCTCAGGCACCATTACAAGTCCAAACGTCAGTCCAAAGAGAATCATGTTTATTCCATACATCCAGCGTAAGAATATGAAATAAGATGCTACCGATGAGCCAAAGTGACCTATGAAAATGTAAGACATGGGAATATCAGTTAGTCTTTTTACAATCCTTTACCTTAAGATGAAGGACTTATCTTTCCAGAGAAATAAATCCCTCCCTTCACAATCACAGCTTATTCAGATCATTGCTTTTTGGCTGCACACACATTCATTAAAAACTGTCTTCAAGGAGGGAGCACAGGAAGAGTAAAATATCATTTAAAACCTCTGATAGAAACCTGAAGAGCTCACTAAGAATTGCAATCACTTCTGATGTGCTAGTTTCGCCCAAAAAAAAAAAAAAAAAGGTCAAATATCCCACTAGTTTTATGGGGTTTGTTTTCCTCTCTATGTGTACTAATTAAAAAATGTATTTTAAAAATTAGGTTTTCTACCTATATACATTAACTATACTATATCTTCTATATGTGGTTTTATACAGTTTCATGTGTCTTAATATCCTCATTCTTTTAGGAATGATTTCAGGAAGCAGAAAGCAGCATGGAACATGGTGAGAACAAGGTCCATATTCACTACAGTGGAACACATTTTATAAAACTAAGCAAAGGTTAATATAAAGCTTTATATTTTAGGGTTTAAAAACTGTAATTACCTTTTTCTTCCTCTTCCTTACCCTGCTTCTCTATTACTTCATTTATTAATACTAAATGATATTGTTCGCAGAACAATCAACTCTTTTGAGAGTTTTTGTGTCTGAACAATGGTGGTCTACCTATTGCGTGTCCACGGGCAGAAAAAAGGTCTATATAATATTTAAATGTATAGTTAATGCTGGTCTGCATTCAAAATATGAGTACTGCTCTGAAAGTAATGCCTCCTGTTTTTATTATGCTGGCCCCCAGTGTCAGAGACAAATATTGGTGGTATGGAAGTAGAGGTTGAACCAGAGGTCCAGGCTTCATATTAGGATATAATTTCTTCTTCCAAACAGTCAAGTGCTAGAGTGGGCTGCACAAGGGAGGGGATTGAGTCACCATCCCTGGAGGTGTTCGGTTTTGTGGCAGTAGGTGGACAGTTGGACTGGATGGTCTTGGAAGTCTTTTCCAACTTTGGTGAATCTATGATTCTATGATTCCATGATTTTCATCAATATCCTGTTACATTTTGTTGCCATGAGACAGATGGCAGTGGAGGTGCAGTCTGACAAAACAGTGTCTGACATGGAAGTGAGTATGAAGCAAAGGTTTGTCACTGAATGACACTCATCGACATTCATTGATGCTTGATGAACATTTATGGAGACCAAACAGTGAATATGAGCATGGTGAGGTAGTGGGTGGTGCATTTCAGCAGTAGTGACAGTGATGTGAAAGAAAACCACAGTCTAGATGATCATGTACTGCTCTCACACCACGAAATGAAAAGTGTCTTAGTAAGTTAATCCATGCAAATCAGCAGATTAAGACCATGGCACTGTATGGAGTTGAACATCAGCTTCAATGTGCTGAAAATGATCATGGCAAAGTTGGTACACCAGGTGGGTCCCACAGGTCCTCAAACAGGAACAGAAAGAATATTGTATGCAGATTTATCAGGGCCTATATATGAGTGCAGCATGCAGACGTTCATCACAGGAGCAAATACATAGTTAATGGTGGTGGCTATGATAAAACACAGTTTTCTGTAACTGAAAATTTGCTCTATTACAGAGTATCATTGTGCTCCCTGTATCTGTTGTAGTTTTCATGGAAATAAATAGGAGACTTTACTTTCAGAGCAAGCATTATATTCTTGCATTAATTCTAATCTGTAAGGTAAAGACTGATTTGAGACAAGTCATACTTGCTTGTTCAGATGCAAGTTTTTAGGAGGTCTGAAGAGTAAAAATGAGTGTTTCTCAGTGGTAAGAATATTCTACTTACCGCCTACTATTAACAGTTACTCTCTCACTTGCTTGGGATTCTTTTATAAACAGCTCATTTTGAGACCAGAAAATGTAAGTCATCTTCATGTAAGAGCAGAGAAACAACTTATGCTTAAAAATAACTGGTTAAAAGCTAACAGCTAAGGAGGTTTTCTCAGTATTAACTGCTCCCTCACACAAATGTATTCAGACAGATAAGTCTCCTATTAGGAGTATTCTGCATGTTGATGATAGGTTTTTATTCTACTCATGGGCTTTCTACTTACACTTTTTATTAGTTTGGATCAACTCAGAGCTCCTTTAAAGGGTAGCTTCTCTAAAGTCAGGCACTATTGCAAATTTTCAGCTGTATTTCATCTGCAGCAGAGCCTCGCTTAGGTAATCACCAAGTCAGATTTCCTTCACAGAGAAGGATGCAGATTAAATTGAGCACTGGAACTCTCAAACATACAGTAGTACTAACTACACTGATTCATTTATATTTGTGCCAAATACATAGTGAAGTCCAGGACCACTAGTTTTTGCTGTTGTATGGTAGAAAATCAAAAAAATAACTTTGTAACACCTCTTAAATAAGTCTAAAGATTACAAAAAAAAAAAAAACCACATAAAAAATCATAGAAATAATTGTGATATACAGACAAAGTAAGGTGAAGGTAGATGAAAACTAAAGCCCAATATCTCTTTCCCAAGTTTATCCTTGATACTGGGTCTTATTACCTGTAAGGTGCCTAACATTCTCTCAAGGACATTTTGAACAGGTTATTATATCAAAATTAATAATTATTAAAGAAGAAATACTGTGTGTATAAACAGGGAGGTTATTTCCAAAGTACTGAAAAGTAATTTATAATTTTGGCATGCATCAGAGATACGATACTAGATAGTACTCTTTATTATCATTCACAAGTACTTACTTTCAATCTCTTTAATTTTCATTTCCCAGGGTATGCAGGCTGTCTTAAAATTCTCAAAATCTCTTTGGAATTTCATCCATTTCTGGATCATAGAGTTCATAGAATTAAAAAATAATATTAATAATAATAATTTCTGACCCCAGATGTTCGATTTCCCCTTGAGCTAACTAATATAACCCTTTCGTCACACACACACTGCTTTGGCAGAGCACACTGCAGCAGAAGCACTAGCTTATGAAGAATTATCTATTCTTTGTTTGCTCTGAATATGTCTCCCACAGCTTTTGTGTGAAGTTCCTATTTCTTCCACAAGAAGAATGATTAAATAATCTCTTCCTTTCATGACATTTATTTTTTAGAGTTGTTTCTGAGAATTTAATTTGTTCTTTCCTTTGCTATTCCCAATTCAGATTTGGAGTTCAAGCTGTGTCATTTAATTGCAATTACTCTACTCACTACTTTATCTATTGGATAAGTGGAAGTTCTGTAATTGAGCTTCTTCTGCACAGCTGAGTTTTAAAGCCTAATCTCTTTTTTGAAAAAATTAATGTTAATAAGATGTGACTACACAACAGCCTGCAGAAAAGCCAATCTGACTAAAGGTAAACCTGGTAGAATAAGTAGTCCTGCCATATATTCAGTATCATTCTGCAACTGCATTTTATTTTCAGTAGGAGCATACTTTTAGAGTGAATCTCCCAAACCAGCCAATTTATCACATTCACTTTAAAGCTCTATCAAAGCATAAAAGTCATTGGGAAAATATACTTTAGAAGCGTACTAATCCATATTCTCTGTTTCTGTGTATTTAGTTTGTGGTACCACACAAGACTTGGATCAAAGTAGAACTGACAAGAGCACATATAATGTGCACATGGAGTCCTCAGCAACAACTATTCAGCCTCTCAAATCACACTCCTACGGAGACACACAGCTTCCTAGAATATATCTGAGATATAGTCATAAAGTTTTTACTCAGTGGAGGTGCCTCTGGTATTCTACAGTGGGCAAAAAGGCACTTTCTGATCTTTGTCAGGATCAAGGGAAAGACTAGGCTTAAGATCCAGTCTGTAGAGAAACATCTACTCTAAGAAATTTTTTCAAGCAAAATGAGTCTTTGTAACTCTAGCAAAACAGCTAATTTTTGTACTGATAGATGGCTTGATCAAATGCCTGATAAGCAGATGATAAGTCCCAATGAAACAGTGAGCTTCATTAGAAATTGTTTCATGTAAGAAAAGAGGAAGCAAAAGCATTAATAACTAGATAAAGACAAGAAAATTTGTTTTCGAAAATGAGTACATATGGCAGCCCAAGGCTCCACTTTTGCATTACATGAAGTTAGTGAAGTAATATTCTTACCTTGGTCATCATCACTTTGTACGCATAGAACTTTTTTCCCTTTCCTTTTCCAAGAGCACCTTCAAATTTTTCAACAAAAAGCTGCGCTTCTCTGGAAAACAAGGACAAAATAGAGGTATAGATGATTACATTCTTTATTTCAGTGCTTCCCAAGATGATTATACAACCTACTGAATTCAGCTTTCACTCTTTGAGTCCCATTCAAGCACTCTCTTTCCAAATGCTCAACTCTAAATCCAATTCTCCTGATATGCTCAGAAGGAGCATTCTTTTTCCTACCAATTTTCCATTATGTTTTTTGTTCGTACAAAGACTACAAAGGGTTCGTAGAAGGAAAAGCTGCTATACATTTAGACATGAATCCCATCCCAAGACACTGACTCCTCCCTGCCCCATTTTTCTTTTTTTTTTTTTCTTTTTTTTTCTTTTTTTTTTTTAATTTTGGCAAAATTCGGAGTAAATAAGTTAAAATAACCAACACCCCCTTGGATACACAGCCACATATACCATCTCTTTACCACTTCCAAGTATTCCTCAGGATCCTTTTAAGACTCTAGAGATCTCTTACTTTGTGCTGCTGCATCACATGTATATTATAGATCTTGGCATCTGACTTTTTTTTGTTTGTTTGTTGGTTGGTTGTTTGGTTGGTTTTTCGACACCAAATTGAGCCCTTGAAATTTTCCAAATCACCCAAGTTCGTCTGAGGTATTCTGGCTCACATCTCATTCTTTCCTTTTGACTCTAAAAAGAGTTACTACTATGACTTATCTCAAACAAGTGAGAGAAAACAGGTTTCTCATCTTCAAGAAAAGTGGCCAAGAGTGCTATTTAAACCCATATGTTCGTTATTTAAAATCTTATTGTGCTGCCTGAGGAGATATAAGGCACTCTTAACAGCAGGTGGCAGCGTCTTCACAAATGCTGCTCTCGGAGAATCAATTTGGACACATAACTACCAATCCCCTAAGTCACCACATAGTATTTCTCACTTAAGAGAAATGCCTTTTTCCACCACTTCTGTCATCAGATAATTCAAGCAGTGGGCTATTTCATGAAAGATTACTGAAACTGAAGCCTACAGAACTGTAGAAAACCTACACTTTCAATCAAAAACTACATAGAGTTATGATGTGGAACACAAAGATTTCAAAATATAGGCTTTGAGGAGCATTTTCTTTGTTTGTTTTATGCCCTTGTTGTGTTCTCTTTATGCAGCATTAAATTAGAAATTTAAAGGGGAAAACAATCAGTAACACTTTAAAAATCCTCCATTCAGGACAGTTTGCATCTGTAGCTGAAAAAAACGTACTACAAAAAAATTCTACAATGAAACTAAGTTAAACCAGAACAAGAATGAACTTTACACAGTGGAAATCATTGAAAGATTTTATTTAAACTCAATCTGAACTGTGTGTTTACTTGTTTGATTTGTCTTATTGCACTCTTTCTTTAAAATTAAATATATATATATATATATATACGTATAAACCAAACACACTATGTCTCTCTGCTCCCTAGACTCCCTGTCGAGTAATTTTTCAAGATTTTTAGTATTACTTTTACTCTGTTTCTGACTTTCTACAGCAAACCAAAACTGATTTTTGAAGTGGTGATCCAAATCTCCAGGGATGATGTTGCTGACATTCCTGAACATATCCTTTGGTTTCACTGGGCTGGTAGCTGGGATTTCTTCCCTCTCTTCTCTAACACTGCCCTAAGCCAGTGTATGATGGTTACAGAACTTTATAAACCTCCCTTCGATGGGAATAATTTATAATTTGATTTTCTCACATTTCCACTCCACAGACCTCTATGGGACTAAGTTCGTCATTTAGCAAAGCTAGTCAATACCTAATACCAAATAAACTTGCTAGATGTAAAGTTTCTTTCATGCTTCATAAACCATTAAGCAACTCCTGTCCTGCTTTCACATATTGCTTGGCCTGCACATTTGTTGCATGAGCCTGAATAAATTCAGTTCAGCCCAAATGTTGGAATTTAGCACTAATTATTTTGATTTTTCACCTTGACTGTACTTACATTCTAGTCTTGTTAAAAAACATCATGACTTTTGTCATTAATAGGACTCTTAGTGGCCATGACAAGAAGATGTTTCAAACATACATAAAGAAATGTAGGATTTCCCATCCTTGTGGAATAAAAAATCATCACATAGTTAATAAAAAAGTAGTTTGTACTCGACTGTATTATATAGGTAGAGGATAGCTAATGCCATCCTGATCTTCATAAAGGACAATTCAGGAAAGCCAAGGCCAGTCAGTTTCAGGTCCATCCCTGGAAATGTCAATACATTGGAGGGAAGGGAAGCCATCCAGAAGGACCTAGACAGGCTAAAGAAGTGTGCCAGTGAGAACCTAAAGAGGTTCAACAAGGCCAAATGCACTTGGGCTGGGGTAATCCCAGTTGTTTATACAGACTCAGGAAAGAATCCCATGAAAGCAGCCTTGTGTAGAAGGACTTGGGGGTCCTGGTGAATGAGAAGCCGGACATGAGCAGTACATGTTTGCAGCCCAGAAGACCAACTACATCCTGGGCTGTATTAAAAAAGGGGTGGCCAGCAGAAAGAGGGAGGTGTTTGTCCCCCCCTATTCAGCCCCATCTGGAGTACTGCATCCAGGCCTGAAGTCCCCAGCACAAGTAAGATGCAGAGCTCCTGTAAAACAAGTCCAGATGAGGACCACTCAGATGATCAGAGGGCCTCTTCTATGAGGAAAGGTTGAGGGAACTGGGATTGTTTAACTTGGAAGAGAGAAGGCTCCAGGGAGACCTCATTGTGGCCTTCCTGTACTTGAAAGGAGCAGAAAAACAGGAGGATGGAATGGCTCTTTACAAGGGTGGATAGTGATAGGACAAAAGGGAATGGTTTTAAACTGAGACAGAAGAGATTTAGGTTAGATATTAGGAGGAAATTTTTCACTCAGAGAGTGGTGAACACTGGAACAGGTTGTTCAAGGTGGTTGTGATTGCCCCATCCCTGAAGACATTCACGGCAAGGCTGGATGTGGCTCTGGGCAGCCTGGTCTGGTGGTTGGCAACCCTGCCTGTGTCAGGGGGCCTGAAACTAGATGATCTTTGAGGTCCTCTGCAACCCAGGACATTCTATGATTCTATGATTCTATGACTCTATGATTCTATGGAAGATGATTGGAATAACTTTTTCTAGATGTCATCTTCAAGCAATTGGAAGAGAAGATGTTTATCAGGAATAATCAGTATGGATTCACTAAGGGAAAATCATGCTTGACCAACCTAGTAGCATCCGTGATGTCAGCACTGGCTGGGTAGATGGAGGTAGAGCAGTGGATGATATGTTTCTTGACATTTGTATTTTAAATGAAAGGGTTTTAACAATGTCTCCCACAACACGCAACATCCTTCAATAATGAAGTTTATAAAGTGTGGGACAGATGAATGGATGGTGAGGGAGGTTAAGAACTAGCTGACTGGAAGAGCTCACAGTGTTGTCGTCAACAGTGCAGAGTCTGGTTGAAGGCCTGAGAGTAGTGATGTTCTTTGGGGGAACACCTGGAACTTTTCAGCCTGAGGGCTGAGAAGGGATCTCATCACTGTTTATAAATATCTGAAGAGCAGGAGCCAAGTGAATGGGGCCATGCTTTTTTCAGTTGTGTGCAAAGACAGAACAAGGGGCAATAGGAACAAAGTGAAACACAGGAAGTTCCATAAAACACGTGGAAAAATGTATTTGCTGTTAGACTAGCACAGCACTGGAACAAGTTGCCAAGAGAAGTTGTGGGGTCTCATTCTAAGGTGATACTCAAGGTGCATCTGGATGCCTACCTATGCCGCCTGCTGTAGGGAACCTGCTTTAGCAGGGGTTGGACACGATGACCTCTGGAGATACCTTTCAGACCCTTCTATGATTCTGTCATTATGCAATTGAAATAAATGAAATTCTTTTGTAAAAATCTTCCTACCTTTGAAAGCTCAGCAACAACACAACAACATTCAGTCAGGAAACACACTTTCACTGTACTTTCCATGTCTGTGACACATGTTCTTTTCTATTAAGCATAAACCAATATGTTATTTAATTCAGCTTTCTACCTTGGTATTTAATCCACCTCACTTAGAAAGCCTTCATTTATACATTCTAGTAGACTTTTGCCTTTTCTCTATTTTTTTTTCTTCTAAAATTAGAATGTGAAGAAATGTGGAATAATCAAGCAGTATAAATTAGTCTTAACCCCATAGAAGATTTTTAGAAACCTCAACAATTACCAAAAACACACACATACACATGCACACCCCCTTGGAAGTAGTGCAACATTACTAACATGAGGACGTGTCAAAAGCAACACAGGGCAACAAAACAGAGCTTTGTAATCGCTGGTATCATGTGTTATAGGTAAATTATCTATTTCACGAGATAGGCCAAAGTGTGCCCTGTTAGCTAACTGTGAATTTAAGGAAGCTTCAGAGTATCCTTATTAATTGAATTACAGACACAAGGAACTTATAAATGTTGCATAGAGTCCAGCATTATTGTCCCAGAGAAGCCTGAGCTAATTATTAATAAGAGGTGTGGAGTTACAGCTCCCAAAGTGCTAGGTGTACGGTACTTCAAGCACCTCAGTGTTGCACAGAGAGGATAAATTACAGCACTCAGAGGTTGCTGCTAATGAACAGGATTCAAGCAGATTGCTCACATTTTTCAGTAACAGTTCAGGAAGGTCTAAAAACTCATTAAAAACAAATGTTGTATAAATATTGATCACCAGGGACTTTTCCAAGTCTAAAAAGTTTGGCTTAAAACTAAATGCAAAACAGCTGTTGCCAGGTCCATCTCACTTGAAAGCAGTTCAGCAGTAATAATGAGTAAATTATAGTGTTATTCAATACCTAGCTGGCCTTCAGGATGGCCAGGCTGGCCTCTAAGACTGCCAATATGTCCATAGTAAGAGACATGAAATGCAGATTCAATGGACTGCAAATAGCACAACCAAAGATACACATAGTGCAACATTATTTATAAGTATGTACACATAGAAATGCATATATAAGGAGATGTATGTATCTATACATATATCCCAACATATAAAAATAAGAATGCTTTTCTTCTTGGATTATTTAAAGAACTAAGCTCTCATCTATAGTCTGTATTTAACTGAAATTTCTTTGAGAGGATGAAAGCCTTTCAAAAGCCTGTTGTAATTTTTCTTGTTTTGATGTTTTGTTAATTGTTTTTTGGTACAGTTCTAAACTGGTATCATCGATGGCACATTTGTTGATTCTTGTGTACAATTCTCTGTCTATATTGTAGGCCTCCTAATAAACTTCTCTACTGTTAATAAACTTTATAACTATTAATGGTGTTTAGTATTTTACTGCACAAATATTTGTCTATGCAAAGTGCAATGTGCACTAATGAGGGGAATGAGAAATCCAGACCCTAACACAGTATCTCAGCTTTTGAAGCATCCCTTTCATACCCATGCAAAATCCAACAGGGAGAATGCACAGGTAGATGATTAAGTTTCCTAAATCAAACCTTCAGCTGTAAATTGGGATAGCCTTCCCTGGAGGTCTTCCGCTTTGCAATGCTGGAAGCTATGACCCATTGGTTTTGTCTTTTGTACCTTTTCTAATTCAAAAATCTTTTTAGTAGTTTTACACTTTCTGTCTAAATCTCAGCATCATAAATAACGACTGATGGTTGTTGCAATCTAATGGCTCTTCAGGTAGTTTTCTTCTGTCCTGGCTGGCCAGTGTCAAGAGGAAAGATGTATGGGTTAATAAATCTTCTATAGAAAAGGCTCAACAGCAGTGCTCATAGTAAGTGTAAACAAAGGAAAATGAGAAAGACTCTTTTGAAGGAGGAAAATTGTTTGTGAAATAAGAAAAAAGCCTGGGCTCCAGCTGCAAGAAGGCTATCAACAGCAGGGACTACTACAGCATCTGCTCGCAGCCATACCTGCTGGTAAGGGGAAAGAAGCAATGTTTTTTGCTACATAGTACCCTTTCATTCCTCTCCATTTCATTTCATAACACTCAAAAGTTGTTCCATTTTACAGTTACTGAGGATGACTAGAAGTGCCTGTCCAACTACAGACGTCTCATAGTAAGGTAGATTTTTCAGGCAGGAAAGAATATTCCCACTCCCTCTGAGCTGGGAATGACACAGGTCGCAGCAGTTCAAAACTACCAGCTATGCTAAAGCATAAAACATGTAAAAATGCTGCAGATTTGATTTCAAGACTTCTGCCTCTAGTTAATCACTATTTACTCTCACCATAAATACATTTACTAGTTAGCTTCTGGTTTTATATCACGTAAACAAACTGAGAGAAACAGCTGATGGCAATGCTGGAATAGAATAGATATAGAAACGCAGGCTCTCTACACTGGTGCAGTACAACTGTAAAATCTTAATTTTATATGTCTATTCTTTACATACAGACTATGCAAAATATAGCAACCATTGTCTGATTATGTCATCTAGTCACCTAGTTCTCATGAAATTTCCTTTCATAATACTTCTACTTTACATCTCCTAGGCACTCAGTTCTCTTTTCTTCTGTTCCATGTATCCTTTCTTCACAATATGCCTTCATTGTGTTCCTTTGTAAACATCTCCTCCCCCAGATAATCTTACTTTCAACAAAATAAAAATCAGAGACTTTCCACACCATATTTCATTTGCTCTCTCATCCCATTATATTCATGTTTTCTCACCATATCAAGAACCGTCTAGAGGAGAGATGACGTATTCTGTTACTTGTGCCTAGCTAAACACAACCATACATTTTGCTGGTGCCTGGGCAGTACTGCAGTGAATTAGTTATTGGAAACAGAGAATTACAGCAGCTTTGACAACAGAATAAATTTCTCTTTGTTAACCCAGTTTCTTGAGGTTGGTGGGAATTTAACAGATAATTTAACTGAAATTTAACTGACTTTTTTTTTCTTGGATGAAAATGTAATGATAGACTTGCTGGGGGAAAAAAAACGAAGTTTTATAAGTGGCAAGCATATGTAAGTGGCAAACTTGAAAATGCATGAGAAATCAAGCTCCATTTTCATTCAAGTTTCATTTTCTGTAGCTCTAAAAAAAAATTTAAAAAAATGTATTCTTCTCTATGGAAAGTTAGAATAAAAAGAAAATTCCTCTCTCCTCTCTAAAATTACCCTAAAATTGCATCATTTTTCCTAAAGAGCTTAAACTTACCAACTGAAGCAACTGCCAACATAAACATAGCAAATGTAGAGAACAAAAGGTTAATTGTGTCTGTAGGTCTAGAAATAAAGTGAAACTTCAGAAAAATACAGCACAGTACAAGGAAGGATGGCAGATAGATATTATGAAATTCAAACCATACTTTAGAACTGACAACTTCTTTTTCATCTTCCATGGTTTGTTCCGTAATGTGGCAATTAGCTTCTTTTTTTCTTCTACCTCTTCTTTCAGCTTGGCCAGTTCTTCCTCAGTAATCGGCTCCTCCTCGGAGTCAGAATCAGAACTTCAGACAAAAATGGGAACACCAAAAATTAGGAGGAACATAAGTTTTCATGGAGCGCATACATGGTATAAATTCTGAGATCTAGAATAATACCTTCCCTGTTGCACTGAAAGGAAAATAGACCCACTGTTAATTTTAGTATTAAGGCAAAGGCTACACTGTTTTCCACCATCATTACACCACAAGTAGTCACACTACAAATAAAGAGCAGCATTTATTCTGGGGATGCATCCTGAAGGAGTAACCAGCCCCCTAGAAGTTCAATCCAACCCTGCAAATAAGGACTATAGCTGCAGCCATAACAAATGAACTTCTTCACCATACTTCTGTGTGCTCCAGAAGAGAGGAGATAGATTTAAACACCAATTGACAGCCCATCCACTAATGAAAGGAAATGGAAAGGAAAGGAAAGGAAAGGAAAGGAAAGGAAAGGAAAGGAAAGGAAAGGAAAGGAAAGGAAAGGAAAGGAAAGGAAAGGAAAGGAAAGGAAAGGAAAGGAAAGGAAAGGAAAGGAAAGGAAAGGAAAGGAAAGGAAAGGAAAGGAAAGGAAAGGAAAGGAAAGGAAAGGAAAGGAAAGGAAAGGAAAGGAAAGGAAAGGAAAGGAAAGGAAAGGAAAGGAAAGGAAAGGAAAGGAAAGGAAAGGAAAGGAAAGGAAAGGAAAGGAAAGGAAAGGAAAGGAAAGGAAAGGAAAGGAAAGCACTGTATTTGAGAAAGAGAAAGAAAAAAAAAATGAAAAGAAACTCCTTTAGGAAAAGCTTTAAATCCTTATTTTTTACAGTCAGCTGTTTAGCATTATACAAAGCTCAGTACTGAGGACTTCCTCTGACAGAAGAAGATATCAGAGTTATGCAAAATTGAAATACACAGATGTAGAAGGCTGAAATGAGAGTAGCAGGAAATATGGCAGACAGCTGTTAATACACTGACCTTGCTGAGGAGATAAATCCATGCAGAACCCAGGCATGGTTATTAATGGTT
The DNA here is from genome assembly GCF_054131305.1 of Coturnix japonica. Classification (NCBI taxonomy): domain Eukaryota; kingdom Metazoa; phylum Chordata; class Aves; order Galliformes; family Phasianidae; genus Coturnix; species Coturnix japonica. The sequence continues at coordinate 40,084,300 of NC_140702.1, forward strand.
CTTTTGCCTATTGCCCATTACTGCTTTATTTATATTTGCATTTTTAACCTTCCTTTAGAGACAGAAAAATATTCAAAATTTAATTTTTTTAACCATCTTTAAGAAATCTAGTTGATTTTATTTACTTGGGTTTTTCAAGAGTCTTCACAAGACATAACCAAACTTTGTGCAATTGCAACTCATTCAGTGGCTGAACACTGTGAGATTTAGTCAAGGAAATCAGTATTCTGCCTCCTGCAAGCAAAAGTCTCAACCTTTCAGAAAAGACTGTGTTTCAAACATTTAAGGGCTAGATGAGATCGTCACAACCTTCAGGCTAACACAGAGAAGAAGAGATTCTTCAATAATTGCAAAACTATCCTTGTTTTCCTTTACTACAATTCAATACACACAGTGTATCTTGTCATAAGTCTGCAGAGCTCTGGAAATCAATGACATTTCCTTAAATGATACACTTGATGAACCTGTCTGTAACATTCATCTGTGTTCTGGTTTTAGTCTTATCTCCTTTATATTGATGTAAATTATATTTATTATGCCTTCAATAAAAGCCATTTTATAGAAGTGAAAATTAAGATGAAAATATCTTCTTGGAGTTTGGCCAACTATTTGCAGGGGAAAGAGCAGTAGGACTCTGGAGTGGTAGAAGAATAAATTTGACTACTTTTTTCTTTCTGTGTGTGGGAGAAAATTCTACTGATCCATGATAATCCCCATAATACACCCTGGCACTTCCTAGCACCAAGAAGATGCAGTGCCAGTACTGCCTTATTCTTCCGTGTATCTCTGGACTCAAAATATGTATGAGCACAAAGTTCATCTAGAATTTCTTTAAGCAGAATGATTAGTTATAAAAGTTGTTTCTGGTTAAGGTGAAAAGCAGGATGGAGGAAAATGGTAAGCAAAGAAAAATGTACTGACTTCTGATACCTAGCCAAAAAAGTAACTGTTCATTGAAGTAACTGTTCATTGTTTGTGGACAACAAAACCCACAGAAATATTAACAAATACAATATTATCCTGTGGGATTATACCACATCTTCTGTATTCCCTGTATTAATTTTACTGTCTATTTGTTTTGTTTTGTCTCTACTTTTGGCTATTTAAAAAGTACATCATTAAGAGCAGTGAGGCGCGGGAACATTTTGCCCAAAGGGGCGGTGGTTACCCCACCACCAAATTCAAGATCAGAAATTCAAAGTCAGGCTAGACAGGGTTCTGAGCACCCTCACCTAGCTTTGGATTGTGTTCACTAGTTGACCTTTAATGATTCTATGATGTACTTTCAAAGAATATTTAGCTTTTACTATGGTAGGTCCTCACAGACTTGTTAGATGGGCTACACTTCTGTGTTCACATCACTCTCTTCTGTTCTAAGATCTGCAAATCATTCATGTGAATGACTGTTGAACATATCACCATCGTCTTTCCCTTTGTTGGTTTTTGATTTTTTTCTTTTTCTGTTGAAAATCCTTTCATAAATATTATCGTATTTACTACTACATAATCTTGTCAGCTGGTCCCTTAAATGGCTAGGAATGTAATATTCTTCAAGTATCTTCCAGAGCATCATCAGATTTTCTTCAAACATGCTTTCAACTTCAAGAACAATGTGCTGACCTGGATAGAAACTGAAATTATTCAGACTAAACATGTGTATTTTAATCTTCAGAGTTTTGGAATACAATTAAAAACATTATGCCTTCATTTAAATTTGTATTTTAAGTGGCTTTTTTTTAAATTAACTCTCAATAAATGCTTTCAAGAGATGACAACAGCAATAAGCAAAGGAACTTGGATTGGCAGATTCAGGCCTGTTGCTTATATGAGTACAGGAAATTGCACAGTGGGGAACAATTGGCACCAGAGAGACAAGCCAGCACATGGGAAGATTTTAGACATTCTTGTAGGGAAGGGAACTAGGACAGTACTGAAATGGGATCATGAACAAATTAATGCAGCAGCATATCTCATTGTATTTTCTTTTCCTTCTGACTCCTGCTGTGCTCTCTAGTGCTGCATTTGGGAACACAGGTGTCTGTAGCAAGTGCTGAATGGAGGAAAGGTTCCAGTTCCTCTACACCAAGATAAGCATGCCAAGCTACCTTAGCTCTTTTGTACGCTGTTATCAGGGACTGTTCCCTCAAAATATCATGAGAAGGGATATGCTGCCAGAGAACACCAGGTTGGCAGGAAAGGAATAAAAAGTTTTCAGAAGCATTCTACATCAGTGCAATTTTCCAAAGACCCCAGGTTGCACTAAATGCTTTGGAAAAGCAATAGGGAAATTTTCAGTAGGAGTTAAGTAGTAGATAAACTTTGGAAAAAATTATCTCAGTTCTTGGTTCTGAACTCCTAAAGTTTTGGTATTCATCTGTTTTAAAAAAGCAGACGAAAGTCTGGCTAGGAAATGCAAACTTTATCTTTTGGGAAGTGTCGAGAATTTGATTTTGCATTGGAAATACAGCTAGGTCCTGGGATCTTGGAGAGTGATTGGTTCTGACTTTTTATTCAGTTTTGTTATGGTTTTGGTTGTTTGGTTGCCTAGGAAAAAATGTAGATCTTACTGTCACTGTCTGCCATTTATTCCCTCTTCTGTCACTCCAGAGAACATTTCAAGAACATAAGGCATTTAACTACAGTAAGGGGGACCCCAATTGAAGTTTCTGTTCTGCTTTACCAGATCTGTCTCTAATTCTCAGGATACCAGTGGTGTCAGAAGTGTCTATATGGTCATTTTCTAAATTCCCATCCTGGACCCATGACAGACCTTGGACCATGTTTCAGTGTGGTAGACTTGGCTCTATGGACAGTTTCCACTCCACTCTGTCAGTATTTTCTTACTCCAGAAAAAATAAAAAAAATAAAAAATAAAAGAAAATAAAACCTCCTATTCAGCTTTGACAGGGAGTTGTGCCAACTCTTGATATTTCACAGCTATAAATGAAAACAAGTTTTACTAAAGCAACAATTGTTTTATATTAATATATACATATTGAATTACCCAGATCCTGATTTCTTTTTGTCCTTTTTCTTCTTGTTGGCCTTTTCTTTTTTCCCTTTCTTATCAGCCTTTTTGTCCTGTTTCTTCTCATTTTTGCCTTTCCCACTCTTACCCCCTTTTTCATCTTCCTCTTGTTCATCATCTTCCTTTGATTTTTGATTTGCCTGGTTCTTCCTGGCTTTTGTAGGATCCCCCTCAGAATCACTGCCCTCATTTCCACCTGCTCGTCCACGTCCTCTCCGATTCCTTTGCCTACGTTGTCCAGCTCTCCTTGTCCCATCTTCATCATCATCTCCATCTTCCTCACCACCATGCCTGGCTCTTCCTCTGGCATGGCCCCTTCTGGCTCTAGGTTTTGCTCTCCTCCTCTCTTTATCTGTAACAGAAATGAAAATATTAGGGAAGGTAGTATGCTAGAGAGAGACCTTCCCTCCTTGTTTCATGTAGATAACTGAACGTGGCCTCAAAGTTATCCACATGTACTCACCTGCTCTTTTGTCATTTTCTTGATTCTCAGCTGCACTGTTTTCTTCATTGTCGACCTCACTGCCATCTGTGATTAGAAAACAAAAGCTGGTGCATGAGAAGTGTGGATTAGCCAATAAAAATGGAAGGTACTTAAGAAATTGTTAGAAATTACCACATTGTGCTCCCTTACACCGTTCTACAAGGCCAGCCTTTTGGAACAAGGAGAGAAGCTCCTCAGATGAAAACAGAAATTAAAAATAAATAAATAAATAAAATAAAATAAAATAAAATAAAATAAAAATTATATTTTCCTTTTGCATTGAAATAAGTGAAACTGGAAGCGATAGCACAAAGAACTTAATCTTACAGAGCAAATATTTAGGACAAGAGGATCCTAAAAAATACGAGCACCATAAGCAGCAGCACCCTGTAATTGAAGGAATAAACAAAAGAAGATGAAAATTATTCTCAAGGAATTCTCAGATTTTCTTAGAGGTGTGAAAGATGAACACTGGTTGAGACTAGAGATCAAAAGCATCATTAAATGATTTGACTGACTGGAGGGCATGAAATTTTATAGCTATAGCACTGCTGTAGAGTGTAGTCCCAGAGGAAAGAAGAAAGTTGCTCTCAGATCTTCAGTTTCAGCAACCAAATCTCTGAGCATTTCACAAAAGTTGACAGTTCTCTTGTATTCTGTACAACAGCCCTCCTCTGTCCCTCAGGAGATGACAGAAACCTTGGAGATTTGGAGGGAGAGCCTACTTACAGAAGCCAGTAGCATTTCTGCATAGAAACATCTTTATTTTGGAGTGGATCCATTGTTTATGTCTATTGGTCTCAATAAGTTCAACAAGAGAGGTTGTTTCTGCTGTTCATCAGTATCCAAGACAGTATCTAGTTCATCTTTCTTGTGCATTCTGAGACCAAGATCATATATTTATGGAGAAGAAAAACACTCCTCTCTGTTAAATCCATTATATCCATCATTATACTGTATATTCATATCATAATACCACATGTTACACATATCACCTCACTACTGAAACTGGAGGTGGTGTTCACCAGCAACATATCTCCAGAAACAGTTCAACTCACACCTGAAAAGACAGGAGCTGTAAGGTTTTCTTCGGGTGTCTTTGTTTGAGTTTATAGATGTGGAACAGCGTGCCAGTGGGATATGCAGAAATACATGGTGGTAAGATAAACGTTTTAGTTATATTTAGTGTCAAAGAAAATATTAAAATATGCAATACTGAAAACAAGAAAGAATATAGAGTATTGTTTTACTGTGTACAGTAACATGCAAGGTATTACTACACAGAATTTGACTGGCTTTTTAAAACTAGGACTTATGAAGAGAGCTTAAGTTCTCTTCACAAAGCATTTTATTGTAATTACAATTACTATCAATTCAACAGCACCTGCAAGATATTTATTTTTTTTTTTAGGATGATGCAAAAATGTTATCACAATGTCATCAGTGGAATGTGAAAATGAGTGCTCCTTTGTTCTCTCTAGACATATGCCTTCGGTTGCTGACAGTAACTAGATCTCCATTAGACAAAGATCATTACGTTGCTATTGAAAGCCTGCAAAGATGACAACAGGCACTTCTAACAAGATACTCTGCATGCCACAGTTGGCATGGTTCTTTATTTGCAGCTAAGGCTTTTGCTGATCTTCTCTAGACAAACAGAGATTCCCAGGGAAGTGCTTAAAATACAAGACTGGTTTCACTGCAGATTGCCAAGTGTACATGCAAGAAGCAGTCAGATGGAGGTCTAACATAAGCGCTGAAACATGCATTGCTGGCAAAAGTGTGTCAGGTTGGAACTAACATTATATTGACACAATAGTGAAATTAACTGTGACTATGTAATACAGGATTAAAGACAGCATAATATAGATGTTGAACTTTAATTAATTTTAGTATCATAAGGGTAACAAAATGTGATAGTCTGAATCAAGTACTTCAGGTAAAATTACGTGTGAAAATAATTGATTCTTGAAAAAAGTACCAGCCATACTGTTAGAAGGGATTGTATCTGAATAGTGAGGCCTATGTGTTTATGTGTTTTTTTCATAGAAGCTCACAGACATAAAAATAATAAAAAGATTTTTAAAAATTAAGGGGAAAAAAAAGGAAAAAAGGAAAAAACAAAACAACAATAACAAAACAAAAACATGAAATCAAATGAGAGTAGCTGTTTACACAAAATGAGTATAGAAAAAAACAACCAGTGATAACACAGAATCATGTGATCAAAAAAGTAGAGGGTACTACAGACATCCGAAGAAACTTCCAAAGTCCTTCTTAAAAAATGATTTCTGCAAAAAATGAAATTTTATCTCCAAACTTCAGAACGTTCCTGTCTCCACAGAACAATGCTCAGCCACAAGTACTAAACATATTCAACTTGTTTCTGAGCTTACACTGAAGACAAAACAAAACATAACAAAAGAGCCTTCTATTACTTTTATGTTAAGTAATTATAGTCATTTCTCCTGAGACTCAGTGATATGCACATTGCTATGATTCACACAAAAAGCCCTTAAATGTTCCCTGTCTACACTCAGCTACACAGATTTTGGAGAAACATTCAGAAAGAAAAACATCTGGGGTTATTCACTCTCTTTCTGCTGTATACAGAGAATGAGAGCTCTCTCACAGGTCATGAGATGTGAAGCAGGAAGAATGTGATGCAGGTATGATGCACAGAATTTATTTTTAAAAGGCAGAATTCAAACACAACTCTGTTGCACTGTGCATCATGAGCTGTGAGACGAGAAAAGCTGAAGCTCAGAGTAGAACCAAAAGTTCAAGAGAACAAAATTCACTAAGTAAGGGGGCAAATGTTCTTTAATGTCCCTCAGGTCTATCCTGAATAGCATGTATGCATGTATTCATATAAGTTACATAGCTACTTAACCCTGCACTCGTTGCAGCTATCCTTGAAAACCTGCAGTTCAGTATGGTATTACTATCCTTCAGGAAAAACAAAGAGCATCAAAAACGCTCTTGTTACAGTAAGAATTCATAGTCTTCGATGTAGAAACAAAATAATCACTGTTAGTTTTACAGCTTGTCTTTTTGTGAATGTATCTTCATGTGATCTTACTTATCAAAAGTTCATCAAAGCCATAACTGACAGCAAGCTGCATACATACTACAGAAATATCTAGAATTACTTAAGGTTGCAGGAGAGCGTCTATCTTCACAGTATTAGAACTCACAAAGCTCGTTTCAGGTAATTGTGGTTTGAGTCAGATAACTTGAATTTATAAGAAATCAGAGCAAACTATTGCTCAGCTGACACATCTTCTAGGATACTGTATCTAGCCCTGATTATATGTATACTAGTAGGCATATTTGAATATATATTCCATAACTCCCTATGCTCTAGGAAAGCCAATTACTAACTGATTTCCCAAATAGTCTGGGGGAGAGTATGTCATTATTCTAGACTAAGGGCAACAGATGTCTAATTTGAGTAAGTTATCACATCTCTTGAAGTCTTATTTATGTTTTGAACTGTAGCTAGATATCAGACTTGAGAGTGTACCGAATCTCAGTTCAAAATAATATACAGGTCAAAGACGGAACATTAATCTCAGATGACAGTTCAGGAGAGAGATTAGAATGCTGTCAGGTTGACTGGTAAGAAAATTAAGCATGGAATACAATTTATAAAACCACAGGAGTCTTTTTTGTGAAGTGGCCAATTAGTACAGTGAGGAAATGTTTTATTCTTATCTTCCCAAGTCCTTTTGCATTTCATTACCTGAGGACATCTGCCAGATTTCATGCTTTTCTTTTAACATTTGTTATGCCACAAGGGTGCCTTAATTTCTCACTATGGGAGTGATAATGATTCTTGGAACTACTCCATAAAACATGGCCTGCTACTGTAATATTACTGCTTAAAATGCTACTGTGCAAAACCAACTTCTGTTAAGCAATTCTTAGTATCCATGCCTTAAAAAAAAAAAAAAAAAAAAAAAAAAAAAAAAATCAATGAAGACTTGTATATGAATCTAAAAATGTTATCAGATTTTTTGCCTATTTTTAAAGTCACAAAATAGATGTATATTTATTAATTAATTCTTAAGCCAGTTAAATGGATCATATGCAGGTAGTGTCCTGCAAGCAATTATTGTATCTTCCTCTCAACTCAATCAAGCTGGATTTTTTCCAGAGCTAGAAAGATGTCAGCATAGACAGTTAATAAACTGGATGACCAAAAATCAGAAATAGAAGCCATGAGGGACAACAGACTCTTGTGAAATTTCAGACAAAAAGAATAGGCAGGTCTGTAAAAAATTCAATTATTTGTATTTACATAATTTCCATAGTATTATTTCATATAAATAATGCAGTGCCTCACAGTATTTCAGTGAGAAAAATATCAGTAGAAGTAACAACTGAAAAACACACCAGGAATAATATATCAAGAACTCAAGGAAAGTCAGCAGCAGAAGAGTGAACTGGTGCACTCATCTAAGATTTGAGGTATCTATGTAAGAGAGTTCCTGCTCGCAGTATATTTCCAAAATGCAAGGAAGAGAGTCTGGTTGAACTGCAAGGCAATACAAAGCCTAACGTCTTGCTTCCTGTCCCAGTAAAGGATGTCCCCATCAGCGAACTGTAGAACCCATGGCTAAATCCTCAGCCAAAAAATCTGGTTCCATTTCTAGCAATTAAAAACATAGTAAAAAGAGACTGTATGTATTTGTTTCGCCCTTTCATTCCACCACTTATGTCATCACATAGGTTTTTCATATATCCCCAAGTACATCTTTCAGCAAAAGTTTAGACCCTTGAAAGCTTTATGTTTTAATAAAAGCCCAGTAGGTAGAGAAAAGTTGCACAGCCAACAGGAGCTAAGGAAGACCAACAGATTTCCACAGTGGTTTGGATAAAAAGCTATTGAGAGAAATGAGGTTCAGTAGTGATGAACTAGTTGCCTGGGAAGACAGTGGCCCAAGCCCCTCAAGTACAAGGCTGATGATATGCAAAATGTTTTGTTTATTTTTCCAAGGATCTATGTATCTCTTGTGCCACGTGAAACAAAGAATATTTGACTAATCTGATAAATATTCCTGAAAAATATTTTTTTTCTTTTTCTTTCTTTTTTTTTTTTTTCTCTTTTTAATACTGCAACACCTCATGAAAGATTACAAGATTCAGATGTAATGGAGTAACAGAACTTGAGAAGGGTGAATTTTAACAAATTACAATGGCACTGATACTGAGAACCTGACAACTAGCATGTGAAATTTTTCTCCAAAATCATACATCAGATTATTTAGTTCTTTTCTAAAAAATATCATGCTTCCTCTACTTAGCTTTCAGATTTGTACCAGGAGTCTGATGTAGTGTTGACAATGCAGATTTATTTCCAGATTTATGGCTTCTTTGAACCTGATTGTTCAAAACTGCTCTCTCCTCACTTCTACAGCAAATAAACACATTTTATAGACAGCCAAGTAAGTTGATAGCATCCTTCCAAAATGGCTTAACCTTAGGCCTTTTTAATGACTTTATGCTTCCTGCAGTTAGAGTCTGGCAACCCGGTGAAACATCGTTCCTCTCTCCAGTCTCCATCCCCAACAAAATACCTTCCATGCTTTACAACTAAAAGCATTTCTGTATTATCTAGATTCAGAATTCTTGTTAGCTAAACAAATCAGCTAATAATAATCTGCTTGGAGCTTGATAGGTTGTGTTTATTCATGTTCCTGTTGTCATTTTCATTACATTTCATTAAATAACAGAATCAACAGAGTTGCCGCTGTGAGGTGTAATGTTATTTAGAGATTCAAGCATCTTTGCCAAAGCTAAAAGCCTTCCATTTATATTTTAATCCTTGGAGGCAAAAGAATTAATAGTTATATGCCATGTGTATACATTGGTAGGTGCTAAATTTAAAATCTTAGAATGCCTTCAGAATCACAGGAGAGATAATCCTTTTCTGAACTCTACTCATAGCCAGCCAGATATACTTCTTATATAGTGCATCCTATATAAGCAGAAGCCAAAACCTATTGTTGAATTTTTTTCTGACCATCAGTGTTTGAGAATTCAATCACCTCAGCTTTCCAGTAACTTTGTTTAAGAAGAAAAGATAATTTCATAATCACACCAATGAAAAGGAAACCTTCATAGAACACTGCCCTTGAAGTTATCCTAGAAATTTTTTAAACTACAATATGAAATGAAACACAGACATTATAAATAAAAAATGCAATTCTAGAATTACTAGATCACTAAATATTTGACACCATGCCTGAATTTTTATGCTTTTCATAGATAGTGTTATGTATTTTCTTCCTATGGACTAAAATAAAAGTCACTGTCTGAAAAAATATCCAGTCCAACAGTAGCTCTGAATTTATTAAGTAAAACAATAATTCATATTCAGTTACACAAACGAATATAGTGTTTATTGTTCTGCATCTAAACTGCCAGTGATATAGATACTAAAGTAGGTAGAATATTTGTAGCACCAAGTGAGGAAGCCGCCAGTAGTCTGGTAAATCTATCTAGAAGTAGTTTTAGCCCAGGCAACATTTGAAAATTATAGATGAGAACTACGAGGAAGAAATCATTTTATTTTGATTTACACCTATGAATTGTTCATTGGTTTTCCACTGGTAAGGAAAAAGGATGAAGCTCTTCTAAATGTTCTGCTGAAACAACAGACTGCATAGCATAGATCAAGCGCGTACGGAAGGCTGGCAGTGGACAATCCATCAGACCATAGTCTGCTTTTCCATTTTCCTTTTGATCTGTACTTGAACACTACAAAGTGTTAGAATTATTTCTCACAGAAGGCAGGGGAAGTTGGTAATTCAAAGAAGAATCCCCTCAGAAATTCATCCCCTTCATGAGCATCCTCTGTGGATGCACCTCCATTTCCCTCCCTAGCTTGGCTGTGGACAAGTTTTCATTGAAGTCTTCATTTCAAGAATTTAATAAGAATGTTAAATGTCCAATGCCTGGCACAGGTAAACTGACAGTAAATGATACCAATCTGACCTCTTTAGGTTCTAAAATGTGATTTACTTAACTTATTCTCATTCATACACTGAACTGTTACCATGAGTCTATATGAACCATGAATTTATATGAAAAAACAGCCCGTGTTCAGACAACAATTAAAATTTTACTTATGCTGATAAATATTTTGCCTATACTACACTAAATTCTCTTTTCCTTCCATGATAAAAGGAGCTCATTTAGCAAGTACTGCTTGGAAAATGTCAATATTGGTATTTGTAGGGGGAAAAAAAAGAGAGAGAAAAATGAAGATACTCATGTGAGAGAAAAGAAAGTGTAATAACCACTAACTGTACTATGGGTTATAATCCAGTAAAATTTTAAGTCCCAGAAGCATATCTTATTTTACTACTCTTTCATATTATGAGTGTGGATTAAAAACAAACAAACAAACAAACAAACAAAAAATACAGAAAACAGTTCTGCTTAGAATCAGCTCTCATATTTAACAAGACCTAGCAAGAATGAATTCATTTTCTACCATGCTGGATGTCATGCCAGACTAATGTTTTAAAAAGATCAGTAGTTTTGATCTTTCCTTTGAAAGAAGAGTCCATGAGAATTGAAAGCATTTCCCCCATTATGGAGATGCTTTGCATTTTGTCAGAATAAAAATCACATAATTATAATCCTACAAAAATGTTTCTTGTATCCAGTTAATTCAAACAATACAGAATTACTGTTAATGCTTTATCTTACTATAAACTACGTGCTTGATTTTAACACTAAATGTTGAAAGGAATGTGCAAAAGAGCCATTACAGTTATGTATTTTACAAGAGCCACACGTTACCCTAGTTTTCTCAATCTTTCCATCTAACTATATATAGCTGTATAACAAGTAACTGGACCATGGTTGGACTCTTCTGATTTACTGACTATTGTAGAGACATCCCATAGCTAACAAACTTACAGTAAAGCTGTCTTCAACATGGAAGTAAAACACATTTGAACAAAAGACAAAGAATTATGACAAAAGCAAATTTGCATCAAAAGAAACAAAAAGAAAGCAAAACTTTCATGTTGCTGAGCTACATGCAGAAAAAGAGCATACGCTTCATACATATAATTATAGTTGTAATTACCATTTCCTTCATCAGTGGCTGGATTTTCATTTTTAGGCATTGTGACTGTATTTCACAGGGCTGCTCCAGGTGCCACCAGTATAGGAGATTGTCCGAATGTTGAGCGGTCTGCGATAAAGTGTTATCCACATTAACTTTGTCCTGTCTCTCAGTGAACGGATGGTGCTGGTGAAGTTTCACCGACTGAAATATAAGAAGATACTAATTTCCTAAGTAATTAATCTTTCATGAATGTTTAGTTTACTACTTAGGTTTTGCATGCTAGGGTCAAAAGAATGGAAGAAGGTGTTCATCTTCTTCTAACTAAAAAAAAAATAATAATAATAATAAAAAATAAAATCCTGCAATGTTCTCATCTATGACTAACATTAATGTTTAAATGTTAAAGTGTGCTGCTAAGCATAGATGTTTCATGGTGTTCACATAGGAAACTTAGATGCTGTACGCAGGTCTACAATTCAACAGTGTTGCATATGGAAGACTGCATACAAATGGTTTTTATCTCATGAAAAACAGCCTTTGTTATAGAGACATCTTTAGATGGCATATCTCTACAAAATGATTAAAAAATAAATAAATAATCCTAAAATACATCTAAAATAGAGCAAATGGAACTTGCCACTAATACATCTGTTGGTTTATGATTGCTTCACTGGACGTAGAAATCTCCTTAGGATTCTTTGCTTCTCCCAGTATTCAAATACTACATACTATGTATGCAGTAACAGATTTACCCTCACTCACCACGGACTTACAACACTGGACAGGCTCTATGATGAAACAAAGCAAATATTTTATTAATGAGACACTAGTCAGGCTTGGAAATAAAATATTAGAAATAATGTGTTACAAGTATCATCTTTGGAAGAAGGGGCAGGCAACTTGGAGATGGTGCAAGGATGTTACAAAGAGAAAATTAGAAAGGTGAAAGTCCAGCTAATCTGGCTGCTGCTGTGAAAAACAACAATAAATGTTTTCACAAATATGAAGGCTGCCCTGAAAGTAATGCCTCCTATATTATTATGTTGACCAACAGTGTCTGAGGTGAATGCTGGTGGTATGGCAGTAGAGGCCGAAAATATTTTTCTTGCATTTTGTTGCCATGTAGCTTTACTTTTGGAACAACCTACATACATAAACAACAAAAGAAGACCAAGGAGAATCTCCATTCTTTATTGCATGTGTCAGAGATCATTACCACAAAGGTTGAGGAAAAGGCTGAGGTACTCAATGTTTTTTTTTCTTCTGTCTTTAATAGTCAAATCAGTTACTCTCAGAGTATTCAGATCCCTGATCTGGAAGATGGAGATGTAGAGCAGAACAAACTTTAATAATTCAGGAGGAAACAGCGACCTGCTATTCCAACTAGACTATCACAATCTTTTGGGACTAGATTAAACCCACTCAGGAGTAGTAGATGGAGCAGGCAGAAGTGCTTGCCAAGTCACTTTCCATCATTTATCAGCAGTCCTCATCAACTGAGAAAGTCCCAAAATACTGGAGATTTGCTAGTGTGATACCAGTGTATCCAGGAAGGAAGATTCAGGAAATGACAGGCCCATCAGCCTGATCTCAGTATTAGGGAATGTTATGGAGCAGATCACTTCAAGTGCAGTCACACAGCAGGCCTAGCCAGCATGGATTCAATAAAGATAGATCCTGCTTGACCAACCTCTTCTCCTTCTATGACCACGAGTCTGACCTGGTGGATAAGAGAAAGGCTGCAGATATAGTCTGCCTAGACTTCAGCAAGGCCATTGGCACTGTCTCCCACCATATTCTCCTGGAGAAACTAGTAGCTCATGGCTTAGACAGGTGTAGTCTTCTCTGGGTAAAAGAGATGGCTTTGAGACAGGGCCCAGAGCGTGGTGGTAAATGAAGTTAAATCCAGCTGGGGAATAATCAAAGAATCACAGAATCGTAGTCATATTCCTTAGGGGTCAATACTGGGGCCTGTCCTGCTCAATTTCCTTATCTGGATGTGGGTATTGAGTACATTTAAGTATGTAGATGATGTTGAGCTGGGGGAAGTGTTAATCTGCTTAGCAGGAGGAAGGTTCTACAGAGCAAGCTGGACAGACTGGATAGCTGGCCTAAGGCCAATGGCATGAAGTTCAATAAGACCAAGCCCCAGATCCTGTCCTTTGGCCACAGCAACCCCAGGCAATGCTACAGGCTTTGGCAGGATGGTTGGAAAGCTACACAAAAGAAAGGATCTCAGAATGCTGGTCAGTAGCCAGCTGAACATGAGCCAGCTGTGGGTCTAGGTAGCCAAGAACACCAACAACATCATGGCTTGCATCAGAAGCATTGCAGTCAACAGTACTAGGGAAGTGATCATCCCCCTGTACTCAGCATAGTACATAGTACTGAGGCCATACCTCAAGTACTGTGTTCAGTTTTGGGCCCCTTACTATAAGAAAGACAATGAGGCCCTGGAACATGTCCAGAGGAGGGCAATGAAGTGGGCGAGGGATCTGGAGCACAGGCCTTATAAGGAGAATCTGAGGGAACTGGGATTGTTTAGTCTCAAGAAGAGGAGGCTCAAGGGAGACCTTATTGGTTTCTTCAACTCCCTGAAAGGAGGTTACAGTGAGGTGGTCGTCAGTAACTTCTCCCACATTACTTGCAATAAGAGGTAATGCCTTGAAGTTGTGCTAGGATGTTCAGGGTGAATATTGTGATCAGTTTCATCTCTGAAAGTGGTAAGGCATTGGAACAGGCTGCCCAGGGAGGTGACTGAGTCACCATGCCCGAAAATGTTCAAGAAAGGTGCAGATGTTGCACTTAGGGATGTAGTTTAACAGGCATGATCAGTTTTCAATACATAACACACTCTGTGCAGCACATCAGTCTTGCAGATAAATAAATAAATAAATACATACAAACATACATACATAAACAAACAAAAGACCGCACATTTAATTTATCTCTATGTGACAGCAATCAGAACAATATAGAGCTGTTGAATTACATAACAAATGATAGATAAAGCCCCAGTGGAGACCAGCCAAAGAACTTGGGCACATTCCATAATGAATTCAAACGAAACCTTTTTCTTTTTTTTTTTTTAATCAGCAAATATGCCACACTTTTATTTGTTCAAATCTGTACTTCCTTGTCAGAAACACTTTCTACATAATAAAAATGCTGAAGCATGCACGATAAGCAAAGACTGCAGATCAAAACAAATAATTATCCCTTTACTGCAGCCAAAATTGATAAAACACCCTGCAATGAAAGAAGAGTAAACTATTATTTCACATACTCTTCCTCATATCACTAAAATGATTACTTGTTTGATAGCCAAAGGAGATAAAATTGATATCAAACAATTACAACATAACTATGGTTGGTACAAATAGTTGTGCCCCAGTAAATCTGTAAGGCTCAATTTTGCTTGTAGTCAGCATTCAAGTTATAGTGACATAACCCACTCACAGTAAAATAAACACTTTCCTGCCACTTCCGCCCATCTGCTCACTTCTGCACATTCATTCCAGAAAGATTTTCTGCTTGTTGACTTCCTGTAGTTCAAGGTGCATTTTCTATTGGTTTCTGTAAACACTGTAAAACCTAAGGCAATAAATAACCTTTTCTACTAAGGTTACTTTTCAGGATGGAATTTTAAAATGACATTTTGCTTTGGGTGCACAAAATGCATATCCTGATCTATTGAATCACATGGTAAAATCAGGCAGTTCTAGATGTGGATTTGAAAACAAGCAGAAGTCACTACGCTGCAGCCCTGCTATTGAAAAGACCTTTTTTTACTATGTAAGGTAATACCTGCATTGATCCTTCCCTAACCTACTGCATTAAATGAGTCAAACAAGCCTGAACAGCATTAATGGTAAGTCTGCACCTAACATCCTCATTATCCCACATCGTTTCACAGCTCAGTGGATAGTTACACAGATCATGTCTAGGAGCAACAGGAGACTGCAATGGGAGGGCCAGGGCAGGATGCTGGTGACCCCAGGAGAGTCAAAACATCCCCAAGGGGCACAACCCTACAGCACAGCAAAAGCAGGGTGGTGGTGGAAGTATCAGGAGTCCCTGTTGAAACTGGGCAGGCACCGTGTTGTTGTATTAGGCGAAATACGGGGATGTTATCGGGCTGTGACGTGACAGGCCCTTCCCCATATTCTGGAAGAATCTTGCTACGTGTAATACAGTAGGCGTAGACGAAGTGGACAAAGGTTATATAAGGTCGTGTGTGCTTCAATAAATCGCCATTTTACCACGCTACCACCTTGGTGTCACTTGGTAATTGGTCTAACTACTGCTTCAGTTGGAGGCGAGAGATCGTAAAGCCATTAACGATCATAAAGCCTTCAAATGGTGACCGCCGACGTGATTCGTCACGATTAGGCGTGATTAGGGACTTTTGGAGCAAGGTAGTTGTCTGCTAAACGGCAGCAGGATCCCACTGCGGTAGCGAATCCTCTCGTCGCGGAGTAGTGGAAGCCCAGGGTCGAAGAGGAGTGGCCATCACTCTTCGACAGGTGGGAGAGCGAGCTCGGAATCCCGGAATCTCGGAATCTCGGGGACCCCCAGGAACCTTCGGGGAAGCGCCAGGGAGCGGCCAGGAGAACTACGTTCGGCCGGGGCGACATGGAAGCCGTTATCAAGGTAATTCTTCACGCTTGCAAACTTCACTGTGGGAAACAGGCTCCTTCCAAAAAGGAGGTAACAGCAGTTCTTTCGCTGCTGGAAAAGGAAGGGCTTTTAACAAACCCGTCTGATTTATACAATCCTGGCAGATGGGATGGAATTACGGCCGCACTATCTCAAAGGTCGCTGGCCACTCGAAAAGTATCAGAATTCAAAGTATGGGGACTTATCTTGGAGGCGCTGAAAGCAGCACGGGAGGAGAAGCTAGCAAACCAACGTGCTAGAGACATTCTGGGTTTGGAGACGGGGGGAGGCCGGGGGGGGAGTCTTGACTCTCTTACAGATTCAGTGCAAGGCAAGATGGCGCCGGCTCCCCCGAACACACCTGTTCCTTCGCCTAAGACGGACATTCCAGAAGGCAGCCCTGAACAGGAGGACACCCCGCCTCCGCCCCCCTATCCTAACTCCTCGTATCCTTCATTGGACGCCTACAGGGATGAAGGGGGAGGGAAGCCCCTCGAGGAATGCGATGTTGCTACTGTACCTGATAAGAACAAGGACAAGGGAGAGAGAAAGGGGGGAGGCATGGTGGTGCCACCAGAGCTGAAAGGAGGAGGTGTGGTCCCACCAGAGCTGAAAGGGGGAGGTGTGGTGTCACCAAGGAAAAGTGTAAGGAGGGGTGGTACTTCTTCGTTGTCGGGTCCCGCCTGTTGCTGTGCGTATGCCGAGAAAGGGGGGGATTGTGCCAACCCATGTGATAGTGAAGGTGAATGTGGGTGTGATGATTTCATGTGGCCCGCCCAAGGGGCTGGCCAAGCCGCCCAAGGTGCCGCCCAGGGGGGATGTGGTCCTGCGTGGGCCGCCCAGGGGGCCGCCCAAGGGGGATGTGGCCCCACGGCACCCGTACCGTGGAGCCCACCCACTTTCACTGATTGGGCCCAGACAAGGGAGGACCTCCAGACAGCCGACCCGGAAACAACAGCTTTTGCCCTCCCGATAATAGTGAAACAGGATGGTCCGGCTTGGACCCCTCTGGATTCCAAGGCGATTACTCGCCTTGCAGAGTTAGTTAAGAACAAGGGCTTGTGTTCTCCGGTAACTATGTCAGCAATTGAGGCTCTCATGGCCTCAAGTCTCCTGCCGTACGATGTGGTCAGTCTCATGAGGGTGATTCTTGAGCCCGTGCAGTACACGCTGTGGTATGATGAATGGAATAGATTGCTTCAGGCTGTTGTCGCTGAGGCAGCTCGTAATAACAATCATCCGGCTAATGCGCATACAGGTCAGGGCCGTGGAGCTAGGGTTGAAAGAACTACTCTCTTGCGCCTTCAGGGACTAGCAGATGGTATGGTGGGGTCCCCGGAGGGTCAAGCAAGAGGGCTGAGAGCGGGGGAGTTAGCTGCGCTTACAAAGGCAGCCTTTCAGGCTCTGCTGACGGTGGCTAAAGTTGCGGAGCCTGTGCTCCCGTGGTCCGACATCAAACAGGAGCCTTCTGAGTCATTTTCTGATTTTGCAAATCGCTTGATTCGTGCCATTGAAGGGTCTGACCTCCCGAAGGGAGTCCAGCCTTTGGTTGTGATAGACTGTCTCAAGCAAAAGTCGCTCCCGGACGTTCAGCAGATAATTAGGGCAGCTCCTGGAACTTTGAACACCCCAGGGGAGATTATCAAATATGTGCTAGATCATCAGAAAAATACTCCCTCCAATAATGATGGCTTGGCAACTGCCGTGCAGGGAATGGCTGCCGAAGTCAGCTCTGCGATTAAATCTGCAGTGATGATGGCAGCTCGCACCGGGGATGAGAAGGGAAAAGGTCCGTGTTTCAAGTGTGGGCAGCATGGTCATTTTAAAGCACAATGCCCCAAGAAAGCTGGGCAGAGCAAGCCGCAAGGAAAACGTTGTCAGTTGTGCAATGGGGTTGGACATGTTGCGCGTCACTGTCGAAAATTTGAGGTTTTGCCGCAGGGAAACTGGAACGGGAGGGTGCCAACGGCCCAGGGCCCCTTCCCGCTTCATTAAAATGGGCCAAGCGTGTTGACCACACGGTGGCGCTGACCATGGATCTAGGTGATAGGCCATTGGTGAGGGTCATGATGACGTTGGACCCTGGAGTGCCTACACTAGGTCCTAGGACGGTGTACCTTACAGCTTTGTTGGACTCTGGTGCAGATGTTACTGTTATTGCAGAGCGCGATTGGCCATTCCAATGGCCAAAGGTTGCAACATCAAAGGTCCTGATAGGGGTGGGGGGTGAAATGACCACCTCTGTGTCGGATGCGGAGGTGGGAATTTCAATCATCAATCGAGATGGCTCAATAGAAAAAACTGTTTTCATCACCCCCAATATAGCTCCGATCAGGGGATCTCTGCTAGGCAGAGATCTTCTTCTTCTCATTGGGTTACGGCTGACAAATTTATCCTAAGGGCCACTGTCCACCACTTGGCGCTGCAGCATGCGATTCCGCTGCGTTGGAAACGGGATACATCTCCCGTTTGGGTGGATCAGTGGCCCATTCCTGCTAAAAAATTGGCAGCGCTCATACAGCTTGTTTCCAGAGAACTTGCACTAGGCCATATAGAGTCATCGCTTAGCAATTGGAACACGCCCATCTTTGTCATTCAGAAGGCCTCTGGATCGTTTCGGCTGCTCCATGATCTCCGAGCAGTCAATTCACAGATCATCCCCTTTGGTCCTGTCCAGCAAGGGGGACCTTTGTTGTCAGCAGTCCCACAGGGATGGCCTCTGATGGTCATTGATCTAAAGGATTGTTTCTTCTCTATCCCATTGGCTAAACAGGATAGGGAAGCCTTTGCATTCACAGTTCCGGTTGTAAATAATCGAGAGCCAGCTCAGAGGTACCAGTGGAAGGTTCTTCCGCAAGGTATGGTCTGTTCACCTACGATCTGTCAACTTGTGGTGAGCAGAGTCATAGAACCAGTGAGAAAGGCACTGCCAGGATGCCAAATCGCCCATTACATGGATGATTTGCTGCTTGTTGCACCTGATGATGCTCAGTTGAAAACGTTGGAGGGGCAGATCGTCCGCACCCTCATCTCTGCAGGGTTTGTGATCTCTCAGGAAAAGATCCAGAGAGAACCAGGGATTGAATTCCTGGGCTATAAGTTTGGATCTTCCACAGTAATCCCGGAGGGGCTGGAGATTAAGCCTCAAATTACAAACTTATGGGATGTGCAGAAGTTGGTGGGGGCACTGCAATGGGTGAGGAATGCCATTGGCATCCCTCCGCGCCTCATGAAACCTTTCTATGATCAACTGAAGGGATCAGTCCCACAAGAGGAGAGGCATTGGAATCCAGAGATGGAGTCAGCCTGGCAGGAGATACTGTCAGCCTGCTCCACCAATGCCCTTGCCAGGTGGGAACCTGATCGCCCGTTGGAGGCTGCGGTCACTAGGTGCCAGCAGGGTTCAGCTGCAGTGATTGGGCATGCTTTGAACTCTCGGCCACGCCCACTGTCATGGTTATTTTCTGCTCAGCCGGTGAGAGCATTTACCACATGGCTAGAACAGCTGTCATATTTGCTGCGAAAGGCTCGCCTCACTGCGATCAGAGCTTTCGGGAAGGACTTGGAAGTCATCTATTTACCAGGAGCTTTTCGAAATGTGCAACCTCTGCCAGATGAGGTGTCATTGGCTGTTTATGACTTCAGCGGAAAGTTTTGCTATTCAGACTCACTGCCAATTTTTGAACTGGCAAAACCCCTCCAGATATCATTGCGACACAGGGTCCTGGACACCCCTGTGAACGGTCCTACAGTCTTCACTGATGCTTCGTCATCAACGGGCCAGGGGGTGGCTGTGTGGCAAACAGTTGAGGGTGGCTGGAGTTACAAGATGATAACAGACAAGACAGCAAGTGTTCAGATGCTCGAGGCTAGGGCTATGGCAGTGGCACTACATCTTTGGCCCACGAAGCCTTGCAATGCTGTCACGGATTCTGTGTTCGTGGCAAAAATGCTGCTACGGATGGGAAAGGAAGGGCAACCGAGTACAGCAGCTGCAGCCCTGTTAGAGGATGCTTTAGCTATCAGGGTTGCACCCGTTGCCATCCTTCATGTTCGTAGCCACTCTGAGGTGCCAGGTTTCTTTACAGCAGGAAACGACATGGCTGATCGGATAGCAGGGAACCAGGTGTGCACTTTGCAGGAAGCTCGTGATCTTCATTCAGCACTTCACATAGGGGCCAAGGCACTGGCTCGAGCCTGTTCTATCCCGATTACAGTCGCTAGGGAGGTAGTGCAAACCTGCCCTCACTGTAATTCTGCGCCAGCTTTAGGAGCGGGGGTTAATCCTCGTGGTCTCGCTCCATTAGACATCTGGCAAACAGACTTCACAATGGAACCACGGATGGCCCCACGACAGTGGCTGGCTGTGACTATTGACACGTCCTCTACCGTCATTGTAGCCACACAACATGGTCGTGTCAGTTCTACAGCAGCACAACACCATTGGGCCACGGCTATAGCAGTTTTGGGAATGCCCCGCCACATAAAAACAGACAATGGTTCTTGCTTTATTTCGCGTTCGTCCAAAGATTGGTTAGCTCGCTGGAATATCACACACACCACAGGCATTCCGGGAAATTCGCAGGGCCAAGCTATCGTCGAAAGGGCTAACCGCCTCCTCAAGGAAAAGATTCGTGTCCTTGGGGAGGGGGAAGGCTATTCGGGAAAGATCCCAGTATCACAACAAGGGGAAATCTTGGCCCGCGCACTGTATGCACTAAATCACTTTGAGCGAGGAGAAAATTCCAGGGCCCCCACCCAGAAACATTGGCGGCCAAGAATCATTGAAGAAGGCCCGCCAGTAAAGATCAAGGTGGATAATGGGTCCTGGGAGTCGGGATGGTCCATACTAGTCTGGGGAAGGGGGTACGCAGCAGTAAAATGCAAAGGCACAGGAGACATACGTTGGGTGCCATCGAGAAAAATTAAGCCAGAGGTTGGTGGTGAAAAAGAAAATGTCAGGGAAATAACAAGAGCTGAGTATCCTCTTCCAGGACCTCTTGATCGGCCGCCCAAGGAATCCTGAACTGGTGGAGCGCAGAAGAAGATCTTTCATCTGGATACCGAAGAAATTCTTGAGACTCAAGAACCCAAAGGACCCAGAGAAACAACCCCTGCTGCCAACGAGAGACACCATTTTGATGCTGCTATGTCTTTTGTCTTTATGTTGGTCGCCGGTGGGGGGTGTTCACTTGATCCAACAACCTGGGAATCTGTGGGTTACTTGGGCGAAACAAACAGGCAGGACGGATTTCTGTCTTAGCCTGCAATCAACCACCTCGCCATTTCAAACATGTTTAATTGGGATTCCTATATGGGGGAACTCCTCTGAGTTTCAGGGATACGTAAGATCATATAATCCCATACAAGATCCATGCAGAGAATTCTGTGCACTAACAGCTATTAACATCACACGCAGAGATTTAGGGAATGACACTGTAATCCTTGTGAAACAAGGTCCGTGAAACAGGCTAACATGACTTCCACACTGCTGAGTGAGCTACTTGAAGACACTGACAGTATTAGACATGCTATGCTTCAAAACAGAGCAGCAATTGATTTCTTGCTTCTCGCACAGGGTCATGGTTGTAAAGACTTTGATGGGATGTGTTGTTTTAACTTGAGTGATCATAGTAAGTCGTTGCACGAGAAGCAGGAGGTGAAGAGGCTGAAGAAGAGGAGGAAGGTGCTAAGGAAGAATCAGAAGAAGGCAAAGAAGGTGAAGAGGAAGATGGAGAGATATTGTTGCGTATTGTAACGGGTTAAGCCTTTTAAGCATGGGGAGGGGGAAATGTTGTATTAGGCGAAATACGGGGATGTTATCGGGCTGTGACGTGACAGGCCCTTCCCCATATTCTGGAAGAATCTTGCTACGTGTAATACAGTAGGCGTAGACGAAGTGGACAAAGGTTATATAAGGTCGTGTGTGCTTCAATAAATCGCCATTTTACCACGCTACCACCTTGGTGTCACTTGGTAATTGGTCTAACTACTGCTTCAGTTGGAGGCGAGAGATCGTAAAGCCATTAACGATCGTAAAGCCTTCACCGTGTCAGGTGACAAATCCCATTAATTACAAATGCCATTAATTAATTTCATGCAAGAAACATAAAAACTGGCTGCATCAATATTGACTCTCAAATTAACATTTCAGCTCCTGAACACTGATTAGGCACTATTGTGTAACAGAAACACAAGTAACCTTGCTCTGACGCTACACTGTTATTCATAGGAAAAGAAAAAACACAGCTACTTCATAAATTGACATGCAGACAAACTTGTGTGCGTAGAGGTCTCTAAAAATCAAATGGAAAGGCAAATCTAACTCCTAAGCCAGACATCTATATGAAATTCAAATCAAGTTTAGCACATATTGTTTCAGGAGCCAACTGAGGCTTTTCTAGCATTTCTGAAATGACAGAATCACCAAGGTTGGAAAAAACCCACAAGATCACCCAGTCCCACCATCCACCAATCACCAACAGTTTTCACTAGTCCATGTCCCTCAACAAAATGTCCAAACATTCCATGAACACCTCCAGGGTCGGTGACTCCACCACCTCCCTGGACAGCCCATTCCTCTGCCTGGCCACTCTTTCAGAGAAGCAGTATTTCCTAACATCCAGCCTGAACCTCCTCTGGTGCAGCCTGCCACCAGTTAAACAAGAGAAGAGGCTGACCCCCAGCTCACTACAACCTCCCTTCAGGCAGTTACAGAGAGAAGTGAGGTCTCCCCTGAGCTTCCTCTTCTCCAGACTGAACAATCCCAGCTCCCTCAGCAGCTCCTCATAAGGCCTGTGCTCCAGACCTCTCACCAGCTTTGTTGCCTTTCTTTGAACACACTCCAGGGCTTCGACGTCTTTCTTGCAGTGAGGGGCCCAAAACTGGACACAGTGCTAGAAGTGTGGCCTCACCAAAGCTGAATACAGGGGGACAATCACTTCCCTGTCCCTGCTGGACTCCCAGGTCCATTTCCTCTACACAGTCTTCCAGACACTCTGCCCCAAGCCTGTAGTGCTGACTGGGATTGTTGTGGCCAAAGTGCAAGACCCGATATTTGGTCTTGTTGAACCCCATCCCATTGGCTTCAGCCCAGCTGTCGAGCCTGTCCAGATCCCCCTGTAGGGCCTCGCTACCCCCAGGCAGATCCACACTTCCAGCCAACTTGGTGTCATCTGCGAACTTACTGAGGGTGCACTCGGTGCCCTCATCCAGGTTATCAATAAAGATACTGAATTATGAAATAATGTATTACAAATTTCTTTGTAGATCTGGAAGCTGAACCAAAAGAAAAGCAGGTATATTTTTAATTGTATTTAGGCACTCTATGCTCTACTGGTAGACACAATAATCAGGTTCAGAGAAAAAACATTAGAAGTCTTATGGAAAATAAATAAATAAATAAATAAAATAATTAAGATTTTCTAATGTGGCTCACAAGAAATTAGTGTGATATACGTGTTTTAAAGGAATTTATCCAAACTGCTACTGATCACTAAATCTGTGTCACTTCCATCAGGTAATCAGAAAGTTTTATTAGAAATTTGAAAACAGCTTTAAATTCAGGGGGGAAAAAGAAAAAATAAAAAAGAAAAAAAAAAAGCCAAGTGAATTTGTTTTTGTAAAGAAAAATATTTAGCAAATATTTCTATATATCCATGTAGAAATTTAGCAAATGTTTCTACATATCCATGTTCTAGTTTTTAGATCAGTTCCGAAAACATGAAGGCAGAAGTACCTGGAATTGTGTATGAATCTGTGCGTACATGAGTTTCCTTCAGTGATAATGCTTTTTTCTACTTCAAATTCTATTCTTGCTCTTATCCTGGCCAAAATGAATGTCTGGCTGCACGGTAATGAATACAGCTGCTTTCTTCAATAATATCTGATATGAAACACTGCTACTCTGCTCAAAGCACCTGCTACACTGATGAAAAGGCACATTACTCAGATAATTGTTTTTTCTGGTAGCAATGGCTTCAGTAAGAGGAGGATGGAGTAATTCACTGTAGATTTACACCTTGGTGCATCTATTTACTGCTTATTTGTTCTGAGATTAGGAACCACTGCTTCTTACCTAATTGTTACATGTATGTAGTAGTTACATGTAATAGTATCCTAGCTCAGCTGGAGGAGACCAAAAGAGGAGATCAAAACTTCTAGCCTGCACAGATTGCTTCAGACAGGATGTGTTCAGGCGCATTAAAATCCTCAGACTTCATGACTCCACAGTCCTCAGTGCCACGTTCAAATGATAGATCCAGACCTGCTGAATACTATACCCACTCAAACTACAGTGAGCATCCTACAACAGACAAAATTTACTCAGAGAAAGTACCACTCAGCAGTGTTTGTTTTCCACCACAATTTTCTTTGCATTTTTCAGGCAGCCTGTTTGCTAAGGACCTAGCAGGCACAGGTGGGGCAGCTTAAAATTCTCCTCACACCTGTGCATGCCAGAGGAATTAGAAAGGTTCTAATGAATTTTAAGCATCCCTCTCTATGGACCTTGACCACAGCATGTTCCTGGAACAGACTACTGATGATGTTAAGAAACCCTCGAATTCCCTAGCTAAAATCGTTACCCTATTCTGGTTCCTCTGCTAACATAGCAAATGACAACTGCTATAAAACTAACAGTGATCCACTTTAATTTGCAAGGAAAAGCAAAAAGCAAGAAACACTAGAACCAGGTTCTAACACGATTAGGAGAAAGGAGGTAAAACATAGAATATGAAGCTTCAGCGAAGTAATACAGTTTTAAGGTTCAAAAGCAAATTCTGCAGAACGACTGAAAGCATGCTGTCTTCAGAAGAATGAAGTAGTCTATTCACACCTCTTTGCTTCACAGTGCTTGGAAAATCAAGTGGATATCATACAAATGAAATGCAAGAGACTAGGAGTGTAACTAGTAGTTTACCTAGTGACAAATACTGCAGCTAACAAATGAAAGATTATTGATAATACTGCCCATGGTTTTCCAATGCACTCAATCAGAACCTTCTCCTAGAAGAAGGTATCCTGAGAGGACAAGGTTAAAGAAGAAGAGTATATCAACAGCTTATGGTAGTTCTGGGAAAATCTGGCAGTAGAAAAACAGAATTTTTCCATGGGACTTGAGAAAAGAAAAATAAGAAGAAGAAAAAAAAAAGAAAAAGTAATTTGGGGGTCAAAAAATTGTTTCCCCGAAGGAAAAAAAAAAACAAACACCAAAATCATAACACTGTTCATAACACTGTAGAGGCATTTCAACTACTGGTAAGGCAGACTTCCCTTTAAGACCCACTATGTTAACTGAAACACACTAGTGAAAAGGTCTTTTAACTGTCATACACATTCAGGATTAGTTCTGTGAACCGATATGCCCAAATGGAGGTCAGTTAGCATCAGTGACAGTTTCAGTCTCTGATATGTGGACATCCCTTCTCTGGCAAAAAGTTTGAGTCTACTAATCCGTTCCCTATTGACTTCTTGAATAGCTGCTGATCAGTAATAATTTCAATAATTTGGCAAACCCAAACATACAACACAATTTTTTGACAATTTGACTGCAAGTTTGTAGTTCCCTCAATTATTGCCAGTCTCTTGAGACTCAGTTCAATCTTTCAACTTATATGGGAAATAAATATACATATTTTAAGAGAAGATGGCTAGTTTAGTATAAAATTAGGTAAAGTGGTTTTAAAACAAAACACGGGCCTACAAAACACAAATATGTAGAAACCAAAAATGATGCCACAATCAAAGTTTTATTATCAGTGGTGATGTTTATTCTCTAAATTCTGTGTCATCTTTCCAGCCATCCTCCAGAGGAGCCAAGGCATTTGAACATGAAGCTTAGAGAGGGGATACTTTTCTTTCCCCCCCAGTGTTTCTTAATACTTGTTAATGTTTTGAGGGCTTTACTGCTTCTTTCTGTGTTTAATGTGCTTCATCACACACCCTTGACTAAGCCCCTCTGTCAAACACAGAGAAAGGAGAAAATATATGTGTACTTTTCTATTCGATGCAAAATTCACTCATAAATTCCAGATGTCCACATACAGATACACATACCTGCCAAACTGTATTAATTGGCTTGATTAATATCCCTGATTTCTGAAGAAGTGGGGAAAGATTATTAGTTTATTATTTCTGTGTTTCGTTGACTATCATAGTAATGAAAAGTGTACTCATACACTTAGGATATCAATCTGTAACAATGTGAACAGCTAGAACAGGCAGTGCTGATGAATTATGTCACATAGATGGTTTCCAAATCTGTTACCCTATGCATAGATTGAGCTTTTGCCATATTATTTCTGTTATAATTTTCTGCCAGGAACTCCAGAAAGTCCAGCGAAGCATCCCCTGAAAAGCTGCATTTTTATCTGCTACCAGAAGATGGCAGTACATTCGACTTAGTCATATGCTACAGAAGAGATCCATTGACCGCAAAAACGTGCCAAGTATTACGGCCCCACTACTTTTGAAAGCTGATGACTTGAGCAATAAAAAACAGGGAGAGTGGCAGTTTCACCTGAAGGTCACATTGCCATGAGGAACTTCTGCTGGCTGGAGAGGTGGGCTGACAAGAACCTCATGAAGGTCAACAAGTAGTGCAGAGTCCTGCATTTGAAGAGGAAAAACCACAGACATCAGGACATGCTTGGGGCCACCCAGTTCGAAGGCAGCTCTCCAGAAGGGTACTTGGTGGTCCTGAGAGATATCAAGTTGAACATGAGTCAACAGTGTTACCTTACTGCTAGGAAGGCAAATGGTACGCTGGGCTGCATTAGGCAAACTATTGCCAGGTGATTCTTCCACCCTAATCAGTATTGGTCAGGCCATACCTGGAGTTTTGTGTTCAGTTCTGAGATGTCCAGTAGAAGAGAGATATTGCATTACCAGAGAGAGTCTGACACAGGTTATTTTGGGTTAATTTTCATTTTGTTCTAATTATGAAGAATATTTTTGATTGTCTTCATGTAAATACAATACACTAATTTAAGAAGTTCAGCGGAGGAATGGAGATAAAGCATTTTTCTGGAGCCTTTCAGAAAAGTTCAGCAAATAAAATATGATTAAACTATTCTTTCTTCTAGCACAGAATAAAAGTTGTTTAAAATACTCACTAGTCTAAACATGGTCTAAATCTTTCAGAGATACAAGGTATTTGATCTAGGGAACTTAACTGCATTTTCACTGGTTTGAACTATATGTGCCTTAGAGAACATACTCCAGCAAACTGGGCAAATGAGAACAGACTTTTGTTATGGAAAGGAAAGACATGAAGTTCAAGACATCATCTGAGCCTCAGAGACATTTCTATGATATTCAGGACTTATATTTAAGTCCTCTTTGTATTCATATTTATGCACTCAATCCCCTCATCCAGGTCATCATTAAAGATACTGAACTGGACAACTCCAGCACCAACCCCTGGGAAACACCACTCATTACCAGTTGCCTGCTGGGTTTAATTCCATTTCACGCCACTCTCTGGGTCTGGCCATCCAGCCAGTTCTTTACCCAGCAAAAAGTGTACCTGTCCAAGCCACAGGCTGCCAGCTTCTGCAGTAAAATACTGTGGGAGACAGTGTCAAAGGCTTTGCTGAAGTCTAGGTAGACGACATCATCAGCCTTTCCCTCCTCCACCAAGTGGGTCACTCAATGATAGAAGATCAGGATGATCAAGCAGGTCCTGCCTTTTATAAACACATGCTGGCTAAGCATGATCCCCTGGTTATCTCACAAACACCATCCTTCAAGATGATCTATTCCATAACCTTCCCTGGCAACAGGGTCAGGCTGAAAGGCCTCCCAGATCCTCCTTACAACCCTGCTTGTAGATGGGAGTCACAATGGCAAGCTTCCAGTCCACTGGGACCTCTCCAGTGTACCAGAATCACTGATAATGGAAAGTGGCTGGGTTTCACCTCCACCAGCTCCCTCAGCGTCCTCAGGTAGATCCCATCTGGTGCCATGGACTTGTGACAGTTCAGGTAAGGTAGTAGGTCTCTAAGTGTTCCCATCTGAACTGTGGGGGTTTATTCTGCTCCCCATCCAAGACTTCCAAATCAAATGATAGAGTATCACAAGAATAACTGGCCTGACTTTTAAAGACAGTCATAAAGAAGGCACTGAGAACCTCAGCATTTTCCTTATCTTCATTGGTCATGGACTCCTCTGCATCCTGCAAAGGAAGGAGATTCTCCTTAATTCTCTGTTGTAATACAAGACAACAACTTATTTGTACTCAAGTAGCCCATCTCTTCTTCTGTTGAAAGTAAATTCTCTTTTTCTCCTGGAACCTCATGTAAATGCTCCCTGTTCATCCATGCCAGTCTTCTTCCCCGCTGGCTCATCTTACAGCCCAGGTGCATAGCCTGCTCCTGTGCCTTTCTGACTTCCTTCCTGAGAAGCATCCAGCCTTCCTGGACCCCTTTACCCTTCAGGACTGAATCCCGAGGGACTCTCCCTACCAGAGTCCCAAACAGTTCAAATCTACCCTCCAGAAGTCCAAGGTAGTGGTATTGCTGCCCCCCTCCTGGCTTCACCAAGGATCAAGAACTCTGCCATTTCGTGGTCACTCTGTCCAAGACAGCTCCTAATCTCCACATCTCTCACCAGTGTTTGTGAACATCAGGTCTAGCAGGGCACCTCCCCTGGTAGGCTCTCTTACCAACTGAGTCAGGTATACACTCTAGAAACCTCCTAGACTACTTCTTATCTGCTGCACTGTACTTCCAACATGTATCAGGAAAGTTGAAGTTCCCCATGAGAACAAGGGCTGGTGACCATGAAACTTCTGCCAGCTGTTCATTTTAGGCACTTTAAACTCACTTAGTGCTTACTATCTAAGTGGATTCTCCTGATATGTCACAAATAATCTTTCCATTGCAGGATTTCAGCACAGCTCTATTTCTGATAGATCATTATCAGGCTTTTTAAAAGTTGTTATGAAACTTTTGAAAGATACGAGTTTCATTTGTTTCTTTTGTAGAACAGGAAGCTGAGCAGAGGTAAAAACTGAGGCTCTGCCTCACCAGTATTCAAAATCACTATTCAAATTCAGTAGTAAAATACAGGACAAAAATCTTGAAATAGCACAAGTTTTTGAGCTATACAAAACTCTGACATCAGCAAAGAAACCTCAGCTGTTATGAGAGCTGATGAATTTATAGGATCTCCAGTTCTACAAGCCAGGGCAGAAAAACTGTGGTCTTACTTCTACTACATTAGTATTCTGATCAGACCAGGTAAGGAATGCAAATAAAACCACATAACAGTGATGTACTTTGGAACTCAGTATACAGCCTTTGTCCGTTTACCTACAGACACAGAAAAATTTTTTGCATTGCTCTCATTTCTTCCATCCTCACTTTTTGTTGGTAGCCAACAATAACACTGTTACTCTAGAAATTTATTTTGAAGTCTTACCATGTTCATATTCTTAAAATAGTTCACCTATAATCATCCAAACATTACCTTAGATAGTCCTCATCAGTACTCACAAATGCATTCTTTAAACTTCAAATGCTAAAAAGTGTATTTAAGCATTTTATGTTTTGGAATTTAGATTTAGCATTTCTGAACAGTTGTGGCTGGTACATATTAAATGATGAACGGTTTTGTTGTTGTTGTTGTTGTTGTTTTGGGTTGCTTTTCTTTTCGTATTTTCATATTTTATTATTATTTTTTTTAGTTTAGACCAAATTTTATATACAATTTACTGCATCTTACTTTTTTTTTTTTTTTTTTTTTAATTCAGAATTGACATGGCAAGATTGGGCTACGCTTAGGAAATGGCTGCAATTAATGTGTGTTGCCTTCACCTTCAGTCAGAAAGAGAAGTTCAAAGACAAGCTGAAGAGAAAAATCATAAAGAAGTTAGCTCAAATGATGCATAGAAATAGACAAAAACTGAAGTGACCTCTGTTTCAGTCTGAGAAATCCTGCTAGGTTTTATCTACTGATCTATGCAGTCCCCTGAATGTATCAGAGTACTCCAGATTTCTTCATGGAGAAGGAACTACAACTGCCTAGGAGACTTGAGACTGCTATCAGTGTAGTGGGTGATTTTAGTTTGTATGTCTCAACTCTCTGTGCTCTTGCTTCCTCACTTGTTACACGGAATTACCACTGCCTTGAGACCTACTGATAGAAAATTACATAGATCTAATCTGGGTAGTACCACATGTGCTACAACAAGCATTTCTCCGTCACAAAGTTCAGCCTTGTTATGCTGGTGCAAACTAACCATGATAATTTTATAGTCCTTTTGTTTCTTCTATTTCTATTTGTGAATATTCTCTTGCTACCTCATAATGGGTTTTAGGAGCTAATTGAAGCATCCAGTACAGTAATATTGCAGGGGTTATTTACTGTTGGTGGTTTTATGTGTTGTTTTCTTTTTCATGAGCTTCTGCATGTGTTGAATTAAATCTTCAGAAATTATAGTCACTTTTGTGTGGGCTACAAAGAGACACTGATGAACAGAGCCTGAAAACTGCAGCAGTCTGCCCAGATGACCAACGAAAGCTCTGGATCAGGTGCATAAGGGCACATAATAATAATAGTAATTAATAGTAATAGTAATAGTAATAGTAATAGTTATAGTCGCAGTCACAGTCATAGTCATAGTCTCGTGTGGGTTGGAAGGGACCTTAGAGATCATCGAGTCCAATTCCCAGGATTTGAGCCTTTGTGCTGCAGAGCGGCACTTCTACCACTTGCACCAAAGGGGGGATTCGAACCCCGGGCCCTGGTGTTGCAACGCGGCATTCCTACCACTTGCACCACCGGGGCACACACATGCTTGCCCTTAAGCACGTGAGCAGCCTCATCTATCAAAACACTTAACTATTAGATGATTAAATGACTAATCTTACTCCTGCTCAACAAACTACATAAATGCACAGTGTTTCATTCTCAGCAAAGGCAATGCTACATCTCTCATGAAGATCAGGCCACGTCAAGCCCAACCAAATGTTCCGAAGTCCCCAGTTCAGACAGTGGAGATTCATAGGATTCTTCCCACAGATGATGAGGCACAGTTGCTGCAATTCACTATTTCACTATTCTGGTTTCATGTATGTAACTCTACTGAAAACTGTTTCCACACCCATGCACGTAGTGCAGCTGTCTCACTCCAGTTTACAGGAGGGAGGTGAGGTTCTTTGATACATATATGCCCAGCTTGAGATTAAGAAGCAACTGTTCAAATGTTGGTCCAACCAGTTTATTACAAATCTTAATCAGGGAGATGGGGAAGAGGACAGATGATTTAGGGTGACAGGGAAGGAAAAACCTTTCTTGATCTTCTTCAGCATGCAGGCATCATGTCATGAGGAACCTGATGTCAGAAAACCTAACTTCATGGTTGCTGATCCCCCTTTTATCCTCCTTTTTCCTGCCTACTTGACATTCCTGGGGAAGAGTCATGTGCAGCACTCCCTGAGATGGCCACATTCCTCGAGATAAGCCCACACAAAAGACCACTCCATGGCCATTCATCTGCAGCTTATCTCTCCCTTGCTGCCCCTGGCCTTGTCCGTCTGTGTCCCTCAAACAAAGGATTTCTCAGCCCTGGACCAGGATTTGCTTGGATTTGTTCATTTGTGTCCTTCAGCAGGCTTTGGGTCAATTGTATAACAGAATAATCTCTTACAGTAACATTGAAAAAAAAAAAATTATCTTTTCTGGATTTTTTTCCTATCTTAATATTGTACTTAGTTAAATCAATGATAAGCCTAATATAAATTTATCTCTTCTGTATATTCTCTTGTAATTGCGTTCTCTGTTTTTCTCCTTCTGTCCTCCCTCCTCTTTCCTGCCCTGATAATCTAATTAAAAACAAGGTAAAACAAGTGGATTATTTGTTTTCAACGCAATATATTTGATAAGATTGAATATGTACAGATTACTTAATTAAAATATCTGAAGAAGTTACTTAATTAATAGGACCTGTTCAATCATAAATTGCACCTTTAAAAGAACCTTGCAAATTTTAAGTGTTGTTTTACGTGTAAGGCCTGGTGCAGTTGCTCAGGCAGAAGAATGGGTTTGGACAGGCAAATAACCAAGAAAGAAAAAGTGTATCAGCTGATTTTCACAGCTAGAATTTTAAACTAAGGTAGACGAGTACTGTTCTGAAAAGTGACTTTTGTACTAATCTGCTTTTTCTTTTGATTGGGTTTGTAAAGTCAAATATCATTAAAATATTTACATAATACAGAAGAGAAAAATATATACAAAATCACATTTTTGGAGTATGACACCGTGCTGTAGGTATATTTCTGATTAAATTTTTACTATCTATATTACGTTACATAATCAGTAGTCTCTCTAGATTTTTTCCTAAATGAAATGGTTCTCCATAAACAGAAAATTAATCAGTGTGTTTTGACTTGACCGAATTTAGTATTATTATTGGGAATTACACTTCTATTAGTTTGTATTGAGCTAACGATTAAAAGGTAACTCATTCTTATACAAGTACCATTTGCAAGGCTCCCAGGGTAATTAAATAGCTATTGTCAGTAAAGTCAATCAAACGAGTGCAAAGTGCACAGACTGTAATATTGCCAGTGATGGACTTCTGTAAGGCCTTTGATACCTTCCCTCACAACATACTTGCCTATAGGTTGGCGATATATGGATTTGATGGATGGACTATTCAGGGGATAAAGAAATAGCTGGATATATCTAAAGTTATCTGTAAACAAAGAATTCCAATCGATGTCTCAGTATCCAAATGGAAACCAGTAGTGATTGGTGAGTCCTTCAGGAGTTCTTCGTTAATGATGATGGGTCAAGTGCACCCTCAGCAAATTTGCAGGTGACTCAAACCTGAGTGATTCAGATGACACCAAACTGAGTGGTGCAGGTGATAAAACAGCAGGAAGAGATGCCATCCAGAGGGATGTGGACAAGCTGGAGAAGTGGGCTGATGGTCACCTAATGAGGTTTAACAAGGCCGAGAGCAAAATGCCGCACCTGGCCTGGAACAATCCCCAATATCAGTGTAGTATGGGCCATAGACTGATTGACAGCAGAGAAATACTGACTGACTGTAGAGAAACAGTTCAGTGTATCTGTGGATGAAAAGCTCAACACGAGCCAGCAGTGTGCTGTATCCAAAGTGTGATGAGGTGGATGCTGATTCTTCCCTCTATTCTTGCAAGACAACACCCAGCACAAGACAGACTTGGAACTGCTGGAGTGAATCCATGAGAGGCCAAGAAGATGTTTAGATGGCTCTCCTACAAAGAAAGGCTATGGGACCTGGGCTCTTGGAGAAGAGAATGCTCTGGGGAGACTTTATTGATGTTTTTCAGTATAAAAAAAGGAGTTTGTAAGAAAAATGAAGTGTTTTTACCAGGATTTGTAGAGATGGGACAAGATTTAACAGTTTTAAACAGAAAGAATATAGATTTCATTTGGATCTAAGGAATAAATGTTTTTCAGTGAGGGTGGTGTGGCAATAGAACAGGTTGTCCAGAGAAATTGTGTATGTCTCCTCCCTGAAAGTGTTGCAGTCCAGGTTTAATGGGGCTTTAACCAACCCAACCCACTGAAAGATGTCCCTGCCTGTGACAGAGTGGTTGGATCAGATGATCTTTACAGGTCCCTTCCAGCCCTGAATCCTCAGTTAACTGAAAGAACTTTATATTTTAGCTCTCCCATCATTTGTGTTCTTTTATCATGAGCCAACACAAAGAGCACTACCAGTGTAAAATGTACTTCAGACTAATTATCAGCTTGGGACATTATGCCAGTTACAGTAATTATCTGCATTGATCAGTGCTAGTTATAAAAATCAACATGTGCTATTGTTTACACTGCACCCCATGACTTAAAAATTGAAGTCGTCCTTCCTGTTTTTAACCTCACTGCTCTATCCTATGAGCATTATGCCACTCTTGTAGACAATGCCAAGTCTACCCAGGTTATTCATTGCCTCATAAACTAAGAAAAGATTGCAATAGACTACCAATGTCCTCCCTAACACCTTAGATAAATCCATTTTTGGTGACTAAGGGCCATGTAAGAACATTTTCCAGAGAAATAGCATATAAAAGGGCAAAAAAAAAAAGTCATCTAGACACCATTTTTAGTGCTATAACATTAAGGAAGATATTTGCTAAAATGTGGAAGAATAGCTGGTGAGTTTCAGAAAGGGTGTTTATGTGTTTGGGCATTTAATCCTCACTGAAGTTAGTGGGACTTAGTCAGTTAGAGCCGGTTTCTGATGACATCATCCTCTGAGCACCCAAACACTGAGCCACTTTAAATCAATGTGTACTTATGAATGCATTGGCACTAACAATTAATATCAACCTCCACAGTGAGTCACAGCTACTAAAATGTGTGTGGGAAAGCTTGCTGCTAAGGCATAGACTGCCTCTGGAAACCATCTTTCCACCTACATTTTTTTATTTTAATTTCCCCTGACTTCACAGAATTCCCGAAAAATATATACTACCAACCACTTGTGAATCTGTGCTGAGGTTCTATACAGAATTTCTGAGTTAAAATAATTTTCCATTGTAACAGCCAGTCCCAAACTGATAATAGTCGCACCAGCGAGATTATTATTCATTGTCTACAGACTAACACTTTGGAAATCCTGCTTCACTTTCCCTCTGCAGTTACTGGTACCCTCTGTGATAGTCTTTATTGCTTCAAGAGTCAGCAAGAACTGAACTGCAACTACAGAACACCAGATAGAGTCATGCTTGTTCTACAATTTTAGCTGCAACCAGCACAGCCGTGCAGCTCAACAGACTTTTACTTTGTAGATGTTCCAGCAGATGACCAGTAAGTGAGGAGGAGTTACCAAAAGAGCAATATTTTATTTTTAGAAAAAGTCAAAATTTACAAAGGATGCAGAAAAGCCAAGATCCTCTAAAATATTTGTCATCTTCAAAAGCACTCCTGCATCATTTTTGAAACTAAAACTCTCAGCTTATTTCAAAAAATATTAGTACTTTTGCATCTATATAAACATGAACTAGATGAGAAGTCTGTCAAGCCTAAAAACCTGCTGGCAGTGTGGCACTCAGCATCATTAGGAAAGGCAAGCATTTCTTGCCTTTGCCCCTAGAACTTTTCCCCTAGAGCTTCCAACCTTCCAACCCAAACCATTCTATGATTCTATGATACTATGATCTCTGCAAAAAGGTACAGGAAATTTCCAAAGCAAAAGCCATACACTTCCACCAGGAATGGAAAAGTTGTATCTTATTTATTTAATTGTTTATTTCTTCACTAATACTCTATTTTGTCTTTCATTCATTACTAAAAAGGAAAGGGGAAAAAAAAAAAAAACCAAAAAAAAAAACCATCTATTGAGCCCAATGAGCAATGTTCTTTTCTTTTGTAAGGGGTGAGGGGGAGTTTGGGTTTCTGCATGCCAAAAAAAAAAAAAAAATGACTAATGCAATCTGCTTTAGGCTGCAACATTTATCTGTACTAGCACTGTGGTTTTCTTAAAGCTCCCTTCTGTAGCCCTGAGCTGGAGCATGCTGCGTGGAAATCTCTGCTTCTCCCACTGCCAACCCTGCTCCCTCCCACCACAGTGCTGCACAGCGGCAGTGCAACCACTGTGGTTCTATTCAGCTGGCAGCTTGTTTGGCCTTCTTGGGTTGATAGATGACAGATGCATTTCAATAAGTGATCTCTCCATCAGCAGTCTCTGACCTGCACACCCACAAATCCATCCAGTTTTCACCTGGACAGTGGTTTGCGTAACAGTCAGGAAAGAGGCAGGAGACACTGTAACCATCTCTGCACTCAGGAAATGTTAGTAGTTATCTGCTTTAAGCAGTCCCTAGCTCTCTAGGTGCCAGCTAAGTTCTTCAGCTAGGGGCCATGCTCCAAGAAATGCAAAACCATGACATTTTAAAGCCCTCTCCCTCTGAGGGGCATCCACCATAGACGATAAATAAGCAGAGTCCACAGTTCCAAAACTGTGTGTTTAACCAGTTTAGTTCCAATGTTGAGGCACTGGCATGGGGTGCTCAGAGAAGCTGTAGGTGCCCCATCCCTGGAGGAACTCAAGGCTACGATGTATGAGGCCCAGGGCAGCTGAGCTGTTGGGGGCAGCCTTACCCATGCCAGGGGAGTTGGAACTGGATGATCTTTAAAGACCCTTCCAACCTTGGCCAGTCTATGATTCTATGATTCTGCCTATGAACATCATCCTAGAAGAAGCTGCAGATACTGACTGGGGTAATTAGAAGGCACTAATTACCTACAAAGCAAAGTCAAAGGCACACCAGTGACTTCTTTCTCCTTGTGAAATCAGACACGTTCTGTGGATGGGTCAGGTCTTGCCTTGTGGCATGGCTATCTAACCTTTTGGCTTGCCTGGGCCACACTTAATGAACAGAAATTGCCTTGGGCTACAAATAAAATAAATAACAAATTTAATGTATATAACTAACAGAACTTTTTTTTTTTTAAAAAAAAAATAAAATATAAAAGACAGAGGGCAACAAAACAACAAAAACACAAAATGAGTGGGATGCACGACCTTGTTTTTGAGAAACTAGTGCATCAGGGTGGCTCAGTGGCAGTGGTCGTCATTCCGAATGACTTCTCAAGATGCTTGTCAGAGATTTTTGATGAAATATCACTCGTCCTGGTTGGTGACCCTGCACATAGCAGGGGGTTGAAACTAGATGATTGTAGTCCTTTTCAACCCAGGCCATTATATAATCCTATGATTCTATGATTCAATCATCCAGTTTTTTCACTGAGATGAATGTCTGATTGCAACTCTCTATGCACCATTTCCAAGTATTGTTTTTATGCTGACTGAAAATGGAGTTGCAAATATTAAAAATAAATAAATAAATAAATAAATAATCTTGAAACTTATTAAAATGGAAAGTACAGTTGTATATTTTTCACTGTTCACAGGACTGTGTTTAGACAATGTGTCAAAATGCATGAAATTATTTGCCATAACTCAAGCTTTCCATAATTTGTTTCATTTGAAAAACAGTTATTGTCCAAACACAACACAGATCCATTTCACCTTTAAGATGCACGCTTATGTCACAAAATCACAGAATCACAGAATTGTAGGGGTTGGAAGGGACCTCCAAAAATGCTAAATCTGGAGCCATTTTTCATCTTCAATGTCACAAATTTTCCTTTTGATTCCATTATTGACTTGATTTCACTTTGCAAACCATAAAGTCTTTTTAGCATTTTATCCCGACATGGACACCTTCCTTCTGAAAAGCAAATGATGGCCCCATAATCAGCATCCATACTTCTAAGGAACTCCTAGAACTGGTCCTATGGACTTTATGACATTCTGGCCATGATGGGCCACATGCGGCTGAGAGTTGGACTTGGCTGCCTTAGAGCATGAGCCTCATCACCTTCAAGGATCCTCTTTTTTAAAACACAGTTTCCTTCAGCCATCCTGAGCAGCCTCAGACGAGCAGGACAAAGTAGGCCCAGAAAGTTTAGCAACAGAGCAAAGCACTGTTGTGTTCTTAGCTGTCACAAACACCTGTCTTCCCTTAATCCCCTTGCCTGGTCTGTTGGTACTTGCTGCTGAGCACTAAAAGCACGAGGGTGGCAGCTGGACCCCTCTTTGGGATCACAGGGCAGCACGTGTCAGGTGCCAGGCAGCTGCTGGATCAGAGTGGGACAAGTCAGCTGCCAACCTCCTGTGATTTTGAATCCATCATCTAGTGTCACCTGCTTATAGTGCAAGTGGTGGAGAGTGAAGGGAGGTAATCCAATACAGTGCACAGAGAAAGCCTGGGAGACATAGAAAAAAGCTGTCCTGGTCTGTAGACCTCCAAACCACCTCTTGGTGAGCACAGCTCCATCTGTATCACAGCCTTTGTGAACAGTAGGACAAAGTCTGCTCCTTTCCTGCTATGCAAAAGGGTTACCCTGAAGATCTGGAATTTGAGACTTTGCAAGGCTTCCAGAATCACTTGCTGATGCCTAACTATTTTAAGAAAGCATTTGTTGCAACAGCTCAAATAGGTACTTTCTTATGCACAAAAACAAGTCTATTTGTGCATAATAAAACTATTTGTGTGCATAGACCTTGCAGCTCTGAGTGCATCAAGGCCTCATAGTTCTTCTTCTGAGAGTTTAGCCTGAGCCCCCCTCCAGCTCAGGGTGCACTGAACACATAAATCCTCAGGCTGTCACAGAGATCAACTCTATGCTCAAATACACAGTTCCATTTACCTGGTGAAACTTCTCAAGCCAAGAGTTCAGTCAATCTTTATTTGTTTTTACAGCAAAGTCATTGTGGAAGGAGGAGTAGCCCAGTTCTCAGGTCTGCCTCAGAATATCAAAACAAATAGTGAGCAATGTGAGATGTGACTAATTCATGTTGTTGCAGTGTTTTTTTCACTGGTGCAGATGGGTGTAGAGAACAAAAATAGAAAAAGAAGCACAAGCTGCTTCTGCATGACTTGTTAAACAAGGTGACAACAGGAGCTTCTGCTGAGTCACCTTGCAGTATCTCCCAACCAGCACCAAGCAGCCCTCTCTCACCAGATGCTTCCCTACACTGCTCCTGATTACTCAAGAAATTAATCAGACACTTACAGCACAGCAGCAACAAAGCCTAAAAGTCATTTATTCTGAGAAGAAACCCATAAATGACTTTAGCAGAATCAGGACTCCAAGCTGCTTTGCCAGGATTTCATTTCTCTTTCCCAGCAGATATTCTGAGTAAGGCTGCCTGGACTTGTGAACACAGCTGGCAAGTAGGCAAGGAAATGCCAGGTTTCCTCCTGACCTATTTTTGAGCAAGGAAAATGTCTTTCCCCAGAGCTGATACCAGATGATGCTCCCAATTAGCTGCATATTAAGTAAACAAGGTGGGGGTGGCAGGTGGGGTGTGTGTGTGCAGGGAGTGGTTGTGGAAGTCAGAAGTTTCTGCTTTCCAGTCTGCTACAATTGTGTTAACTTCATGTTTCATCCAAAGCATTCCTATTTATGAATGACTATAAAAGCAATATGCTAGTGCTTCCTTAGCAGAGCAGCTGTACAAAATGGGCCCCCTTTCCACCACACCAGCTTTACATCTCTGTCATTCCACTGACTTTAGTAGGTAACAGTAGGATTCTTGGCTTCAGCATGAAAAGCAGCTCTGTAGTTTGGAAAGATCCAAAATCAAAAACAGAAAACCTCAGTGAAAAAATGTGTCTGAAGAAGCCTTCTCATAATGTTCTTAAAATACTTCCTGCTTTCATTGAGATAAAATTGACAAATACAGCAAAATGACTAAGGTGTGCAGACACAGACGTGAGGGTCTTATAGATATGTACCACAGAACTCTATAGCTCTGAATCTACCTTATCCTTCAGACAGTTCCAGTTGCCTCTCATCAGCAATGTAGGAAAGCTGACATTGAGTAAAGTAAATGGCATTCCTGAGCATGCAAAAAAAGGACATCAGGAGGTTTATCTCACAATATCTTCCACCTTCCCTTTCAAGAAATGCAAGAAAATGTGGAAATTATCAAACCATAATATTTTGCAGTTTCATATAAGTCGAGTTTCCAGTAGTAAGTAGAGTTAGCTTTCTGCTTTCTTTTTACTCACTCACATCACTCTCCTGAGAAAATCTTCCAACTACTAGTCCAAAATAGTTTGCATTTTTCTGTATCATGCCCTAAAAATATTCTACCTATAAACAACATTGAACCACACAATTCTGTATCTTCTTTTTATAGTTTTTATCAAGTATCAATTATGCAGGTGAAATTACCCCAGAAATGTAAGCTAGTGTTAGGGGTGATCACTGTGGAAATCATGGAAGTTTCCAGTGTTAAAAAATATTCATATAAACAACTTGTCAGCATCTGACAAAATGTTGTGACCCTTAGATGGCAGTTCAAAACAACATGTCATACCCCTTCCAGACATTCTCTGGAACTCAGAATGATTTCTGATTATATTGGCCAGAATCATTTAGCAATCTTTTTTATTAAAAACACAGGCACAGATTCTTGTCTCTCTCCACATACAGCAAAATGAGTAAAAGATTTTCTCTAGGACTTGTAAACTGTGTCTTGTGATGTGCAACAATCACACAATCAAATCTGAATAAAAGTAGTCTAAATGCAATGCTTTATGACATATGTCTGACAAAACAGACATATTAATCATGAAACAGAACTCTTGACAGGGTTTCAAAGCTACTTCAGAAGTTGTTAGAACTCAGCACTGAGCTGAGTCATGAAAGGGAGAAAAAGTCAGAGACAATAGCGGCACCGCTCAGCTATGTTAATCATTCTTTTAGTATGCTATGTGGTGGACCAAAATGGCAAAGAGGAGCAGGTAAATTAATGTGCTACATGACTGCTAGCAGATCAGCTCTCATTTTAAGAATGAGAGCTAAGAATAAATTGCAGAGATGGCAACTTTTACTTTTGGTCTTTGTTTTCCCTTTAGGAGAAGAAAAACAGTTTACAGAAATGAATTACAGGTTGTTAAGTTTTACACGGCAACAATAATCCTCATAATTGCTACATTTTTCTCCATATTTTTGAGGTTCTTTCATTCTGTGATCAGAAAACATAACAAATTGAATGTATTTATTGAAGTGAATCATCCTAATTTGTCATTTGCCCATACTAGTGTCAGTGGAGTGTAATAACATTTTTCTTGCCTGCCTTCAGGAGAGGGAAGAGAGATTATTTCCCAGCCAGGTGGGACTCTGTCCTTTCTGCACACATAGACAAAGAAGTGCTCAGGCCCTTGTGAGGACACCTGTCTTCCAAAGCACAGAGACAGTGGGGCACACAAAGACAGTGTTTGGAAAAAATCCTGTTCACTCCTGCTCACACTGGAATACGTCTGTTGCAGTCTTATGAAGTGTGTATTATCTACTACCTTCACCATACAGACAGGCAAAAAGCAGGTAAGGACATGACACAATCGTGTATGTCAAAACATTTGAGTTGGATACTCTTTCACTTGACAGTGATGGATAGTTACAGTTATTCAGGCATACTGGGATAAGAATACATGCAATAGGAGCCTCTAACA